>NW_021940545.1:3660830-3840453 GCF_001715985.3 Manacus vitellinus
ATGCTTCCACAAAAATCATGGATGCAACACAAAACTTACCTGTGTGGGGCAGGGAAAGATGTACCCATGAAATTCCAGAACATGCACATTACAGGATGTAAGTTCTGTACTTAAATACTATATTGTAGTAGTCTAAACAAACACCAAGAGTACTGGAGAAAGATAAAATCACTTAGAGTATCTATAATCACCTAAAGTATCTATCCATGGGAAAGTAGCAGGGCTATTTTGGGGAAAATAATAATTCTCTAATAATACCTCTCCTGCAGCCTCAAGCCCTGCCACGCTGTGAGGGTCTGTGTAGTATATTCCAACATCCAGAGTTTGTAGAACAGCATCATATTGAGAATGACCAGCAGCACCAGACTGGAAAGAAGGAGAACAGTCAGTTTAGCAGGAGCACTTCACAGCCCATTGCCAGGCACACCTGGGAAATGCCCAAGGCTTGAGAAGGTGTCTGAGGCCCAGGTCCACCCTGGATGTGAGTGGGAACTTAAATCTGAGTAAGGACCAGGTGGTCAGAACCCAAAACTGCACCTCGTGGAAGAAATGCGTGAGCAAGGAGGACAGAGAGACAGAAAGACAGGGATGAGGGATCAGCCAGAACAGGTTGGATGGGTGGATGTGCTGAATGCAGAGAAAGAGAGGGAAATGGGAGAGTAAAGAGGTAAAAAAAGAGAGAGACAGTACCTGAAACAGATCCTAATGGGAGCAGGGAAGAGAAAAGACGGAGCAGCTGCAGGTTAGAAACGGACTGACACAGACCAGGAGAAACTGGGCTGAGAGAGGAGGCTCAGAGACAGTGCAGGAGGTACAGGGGGGCCAGGGGAGGAGAAAGGAACAGTGGGGAGAGAGGCAGGAAGGACAGACAAATACCCCTGTGCCTGCATTCCTGGTGCAATTCCCCCAGCAAAGCTGAGCTGTGGCTCTGGGGGACGAGCCCCAAGTGTGCCCACCGTGTGACACACAGCCAGGCTGCACACAGCCCTGCCCAGCACTGCTGGCACTGGGAACACCCCCACAACCAGACCCTGCACTGCTCCTCTCACCCACCACCACCACCACACACCAGCATTTCCTCTCCTCCTGGGGAACACATTCCAAAAATACCAGGCTGGTGCCTGTCTCTGAACAGAGCAGCTGTTCTGCTGGAAGAATGGCCCACTATCACCAGCTCAGTCAGGAGGAGGGCAACTGGCCAGAGGAGTGTTCTGAAATCATTATCAGGGCTCTCTGACCTAAGGGAAGCTCACAGCCTGGCAGGAGACGTTTTCATAAAGCTTTTTTGTACCTTTCTACTGTTTTCTTATCACGACAGGACTTGACATCACCTTCCCAGCAACTTGGCTGGGTTGCTGCTGCAAAACTCTGCAGTCAGTGCCCCCACTGGGAAAAGGAAACACAGAAAGGAGCTCAATTTGAACTGTAAGTTCAGTCTACAAATTCCAGCTTCTTCCCACCTCACTGAAAGGTGGCTGGAGCTTAAGGAAAGACTGAGCCCAAGAAAAAACCCCCTCTGTACCTGGATTGCTCCTTTAGTCTGCACTGCAGCACTAACACATGAAGCTCACCTAAGAGGCAGAGAACCAGCAGACACACCTCAGTTCAAGTGTTAGACTGAGCCACAGGGATACAAGGGGACCATTCCCAGCCCACTTGGAGCCCACATCCAAGTCCAGAACTAGCAACTGGGAAAGGTGTGGCAGAAAAGACCCCCCACATCAAACACAGTTTTTGCTGCTGAACTAGGAAAATCAACCTCTTGTGCTTCACACGTTTCCATCCTTATTTTGAAGAAATCATCTCTAAAGGGTCCAGCTTCTTTTTGGGATGGTATCTCACACCCAAATCACCACCTAGGACTAGACCCAAATAGGTTTTGCCAGACCAGAATTTCCCCACAGAATCTGAACCTTGTTGTGATAAGACAATGGCTCCCAGAGAGCTTTGTTTGGTCATTGTTCTTGATAACAGCTGATTTGTGAGCAGAATACATTAAAAGACTTATTTTAAATTTAAAACACCCCACGGTTTATAGATGTCATTGAAAGTCTCTAAATTGAGTCCCTGAAAGAAAAAAGACTCTATCTACTTTTTCTCTTTTTTTTCTCTTATTTTTTTTCTCTCTTTTTGTGTTTCTTCTCTTTCAGGTATTGATGCCCCTCTCCTTGCACGTCCCAGACCTGCGTTTAGGACTCCCAAAAACATGCAGGTCTACAAAGCCCACGTCTGGTTAAAAAAAAGGGTAAACCTGAGCAGAAAGAAGGGAGCACAGAACACCAGAAATGCAGACAAACCAAAGCTGTTCAAGGCTGACTGTGAAGGAAAGCAAAAACCATCACTTACACAAAACTGATGACAAGGAGCAGCTTGGAGACACTCTGCAGGTGGAAGCCACTGGGGCTTTCCTCGGGGATGTGCCGTGTCTGAGTGGAACCTGAGGAGATGGATGCATTTAGGACAGGGAATGCTGTCCCTCTCACAGAATCAACCAGGTTGGAAAAGTCCTCTGAGATCATCGAGTCCAACCTGTGACCCAACACCGCCCTGTCACCCAGCCCATGGCACTGATGCCACATCCAGCCTGCTCTTTAACACCTCCAGGGATGGTGCCTCCATCCCCTCCCTGGGCAGCCCATTCCAATGCGTGATCCTTCCCAATGTCCAACTTCTTCCTAACATCCAACTAAAACTAAAACTTCTTCCTAGTGTCCAACCTAAACCTCCCCTGGTGCAGCTGAAGACCGAGCCCTCTTGGGAGAAAAGCCTGACCCCAGCTGGCTACACCCTCCTGTCAGGGAGCTGTGGTCAGTGAGAAGCTCACCCCTGAGCCTCCTCATCCTCTCCAGGACGAGCTCCCCCAGCTGCTCCTCACAGGACTTTGTGCTCCATCCCTTCTCTGGAATCAACCCTCCCCGCCCAAACAACCACAACACCCCCTCCCTGCCCTGCAAACCAATTCCCCTGGAGCAGGGCAAGCAGAGGTGCCTTTTCCTCCCCCTCACCTGCCACGTGCTTGCTGCGGTGTGCCACCTCCTCGTCGGTGGGGGTGGTGACGGGGCTCAGCACCTCCTCCAGGTGTGGCACCCGCAGGTGGGCGTGGGCGCGTTTCCGGCGCCGCACCGTGGATTGCTTGCTCACCTTCTCCTTGGGGGATTGTCTGTGCACCTCGGCCAGGTACGTGCTCTCCGTCTTGGCCAGCTCGCTCTCTGTGGGGGCAGGAGGGGAACATTGCAGGGATGTGGCTTCCAGAGATGGTTCAGGGATTTAAGGCCTCTCACGGCGCAGAGAAGTTGGCAGGGGCTGAGAGACACGTTCCTTCCACCTCCTGCCAACCCCTGAGCCCAGGCTGCCTGGCAGAGAGCAGGACTCCCTGCCCTGGTTAATCCCAGCTGTGGTGGTCCCTTTTATAAGCCACCCCAAGGTGGGCTCCCCAGGCTGCCACGCCGTGCCTAAACCACTGTAAGTGTAGATACCCTTCTGGAAGATTTGTAAGGAGGAGATGAGGGCTTGTTTCGCTTAGGAAGCCTTTCCTGCCTAAGAAGAAACACCTTTCTCATGGCTAATTTGGATGTTTTATCCTCTTGCCTTAAACACCTCCAGGGATGGTGACTCCACCTCCTCCCTGAGCAGCCCATTCCAATGTCTGATCCCTCCCAATGTCCAACTTCTTCCCAACATCCAACTAAAACTGAAACTTCTTCTTAGTGTCATTCTCAGATCTCTGAGATGAGGAGAGAGAAACTCATGCAGGCTACAGGGCCTGGGGGGAGGCCAGTAAAGATAAAAAGCCTTGAAGAGAACAGGAGGCCTGTCTTTCTGAGGTTGTTCTTTCTGCAGCACTGCTAGAAGTTTTTTCCCCTTGCAAGCCCAGTGTTCTCGACTTGGGAATAAATTTTCCAGAACTCCTTCCACTGCCTGGCATTTCGGGGGTACATGTGTGTTATCCTGCTTCCCAGCCACGGGAGGTGCCACTGTCTGTGTGTCACTACCACAGTCACTGCCACTCTTACCCAAATGACGGAAATAATCCTCCAGGCCACTCCAAAAATTCTTCTCAATGAAGGATTTCACCAGCCCCCAAGGCTGTTTCCTGTAACGTAACTCCGTGGAAACCCTGTGAGAAGAAAGGATGGTCGTTCTCCCAGGTTTTGAAATATCAACTCACAACCTCTGTCACTGTAAGTACGAGAAATAATCCTGCACACTGGGATTATTTCTGGGATGGTCCCAGCCCTTCGTGTTCCTCAAGGAGAAGCACTGCATGGAGAGTCCTTCCAGAGGCAGGAAGAGCCTCTCCCAAAAGGCAGGCAGACATTTAGGTTACTTATTGAACTGTAAGTTCAGTCTACAAGTTCCAGCTTCTTCCCACCTCACTAAAAGGTGGTTGGAGCTTAAGGAAAGACTGAGCTTAAGTCAGAAAAACCCCTCTGTACCTGGGTTGCTCCTTTAGTCTGTACTGCTGCACTGCAGCACTAACATGAAGCTCACCCAAGAGGCAGAGAACCAGCAGATACACCTGGGTTTTAGTAGCAGACTTAAAAAGTCTACAGAAAAAGCCCCAGAAAAGCCTATAGCTCTGCCTGATACCAAATTCCTCTGCTTCTCCCCAAAGTGCATCTCAGAGGTACAATCCCTGGAAATATGTCCTGTTGCTTATCACAGGTAGTTGACTGCACGTGACAACAGGCCCTGCAGACCACTGCTTCCAAGAAAGGGCAGGAGAAGCCTTTAAATCCTCTCCCTGACCCAGCTGGAACTCCCCTGCATCAGCTCTGATGTTTGCTCCGTGTCACCCCAGCAGGAACCTGCCCCTACTCTTTGTGACAGGAGCGTTCCAGCCACAGGACAAAGAGTCCCCCTCAACCCCTCCTAACACACCAAACAGCAAAACTCCCACCCCGAGGTGACTTTCTGGTCACCAGAAAAGCTCTTTTAATCCCCCCAGAAAGCGTACCTGAGTCGGCTTTTGTTTCTGGCCACACGAGTCAACGTGTAGCGGTTGATGGTGTAGAAATAATCGTGGTAGGGGACGTCGTGGGTTAGCACCTCTGCATCTATGACATAGCACTCGCTCTCCTGGCTGGCTTTGTACATTGTCTGCAGAAAAGACAGCAGGCAGGGCAACTGTTGGTGTGATCAGAACACAGCTCTGATGGATGGCACCGGCACAAAACACACACCCACCCCCACAGCCCTGCCCCAGCTCACCCCAGGCAGACTCCAGGAAACCAAGTGTTTCACCCAGATGCTTCCCAAGGGTGTATTTCAAAAGGGTTTTATGTTCCAGCAGCTCAACCTCCAGTGTTTTGTAACAGAGATGAGGAGTAGTTCTTTGGGACCTTTGCAAGTATGGCCTCTGTTCTAATGTCTGGCTTGTCAGGGACCAACCTGAGCCACAGTCAGACACGGTCCTGCTTTGAGCAGAGGCCTCTCTAGCATAAATTATTCCCTGATTCTAAACGCCATAAAAACATGTTAATTACTTCTTTTAAGTGCTTCTGATCTGCTTCTTCCTTTGCTCCAGAACAAACCTCATGAAGGGGACACAGTTAATCGCAGATCCATGTACAAAAATATGGCTTTTCTTACAGACCATTTCCACTTACCTCTGCAGCAAGGGCACAGCAAGGTGTGCCTTGGTGGGTGACCCCAAACTCAGCATAAAATAGGCCATGTCTTTCTCTGAAAATGTGCTGTTCCCTTTGCCCATCACTTTGTTGTCCCCTTTCCTTTCCCTTCCCTGCACAGTCTTGGTTTCTGAACAGCAAATTTCATCCCATCTTCCCCATTTACACCTTGCTGCTGGGATTCTCCTTCCATCCTCCCCAGTTACACCTTGCTGCTGGGGTTCCTCTGTCCCTGAAATGCAATGCTCAGACATCCCTTCCAGGCTCCCTCTTAGTATTCCCTAATACTAAGCTAACTCTCAGTATTTACCTTCGGCCACTTGAACATATCTCTGGACAAGGAAAGAGGCTTTTCCTCCCTCTCCAGTTGCAGCTCCCATTAGATACAGCCAGCCTGGCTCCTCCCAGTGCACTGCAGGTCCTTCCCCTTTTTACCTTCTTAAATATATCTCATTGTCCTCCCCATAATAAAAACATCTCCCTGCAAAGCTGTGAGAAGAACTGGCCAGACAGTACCTGACTTTCTTGTGCCCTGCTCAGGAATAACATCTGCTGGAGTGACCACAGCCCAAAAAACCACCAGAATGGGTGACAAACACATTTGTTAAAATGTGCTGGTTTGTTCACAAACTCATCTGCTTTTGTTGGAAAACTCGTGGTCCTCTCCTGGCAACACAATCCAGTGTAAGACCAGCTAATCACGTCTGCAGTGACACTGGGCAGTAAGTTAATACAAAAAAATGTGTAAAAGAAAAGGGATAGGGACAATGAGAACATGCATAGCAGCATGGTCAAGGCAAGAAAATAACTCCCAGATCAGTTCCTACCCAGCAGCACAGCCCTGCTCCCCCCTCACATACCTGTGTCTCTGTGACAGTGGCAGTTTTGGGGGCCAGAGGGTTGGTGAGGGTAATGGTATACAGGATCACTCTGGTCTGATTGCCATTTTCTTCCTTCTTCCAGGGATTAAAGATAATATCTGAGGGGACACAACAATATTCCAGTTAAGTTATCAGAGAGGGGTCTCTGGTCATGCACTAGGGAAAGGCATAACAAGCTTGGGACAGTATTTCCTTGCCCTTGCAGAGCCTGGCTGCAGAAGCACTAGAGCTCAGCAGAGTGTGAAAGAAAGGGCTCCTGAGCTAAATGGGAATATTTTCCCTTCTTTGAAGTGCAGGGAAAGTTGGAGAGGCTGGGAATACATCTCCTTTAGCAAACCTACAGTTACAGGGAAAGGAGAACCACAATATGTCAGGGGACACTCTCTGCATCAGCAAGTGCAGTGTCTGGTGTGGAGCCAGAAGAGCTTTCTCCTCACACTGCTAAGCCTTTAACACAGAGTCAGGCCTTAGCTGATGCTAAAAAATAAGAGGGTCTGCTTCTTCCATGAATTTTGCTGCTAGAAAATAAAACTAGATGGGCAAGCAAGGCTGGTTCTGCCTGCTTTTCATTACTGACTGCACTGTCCCAAAATCTGCTCAGACATTACCCAACCCCTCCATCAGGCGAAGATACATCTCCAAGGCAGAGATTTTCCTTCTGCCCTGTGCCTTGGCAGGGATCCCAGGAGGCTCCCCAGGGAGCACAGGTTCCCCAGGGAGCACAGGAGGCTCCCCAAGGACAATGGGCTCACCAGAGAAGCGGCGTTGCTCCATGAAGTCCCTCTGGAACTGGGAGTCTGTGAAGAGCAGGTCGTAGAGCTTGTCCACGCTGAAGTTGAACACCTCGTTCACGTACTGACGGCCGTTCAGGTCCTCATAAAAGGCCTGGACTTCCCCTGTGGGGAAACAGGCCCCCATTTCTGAAAACTTTACACCTGTGAACTGATCTTCTACCTCTGAATATGCAGCCTTGACATATCTGTCCCCCAGGATCACGGGGGCTGTGTTTCCACAGCACCAGGGCCTCAGTATTTTACTTTGTGAAGAAGGAAGAAGAGGGACTTCTAACCCTTTTCCTCCACTGATCCCAGGACAACAGTGGGGATATCAGAAGGGGTAATCACCTCCATAGCTTATTTCAGGGATATCCTTCCGAATACCCCACATATCCACTTTCTGCAGCCCACAGTGGGGATTCTTTGCATCTTCTGAACTCCAGGAAAGGAATCCAGTATTTGCCACTCCAGTCCCTCCCTAGAAAGGGTGTAAAACACACCGAGGGAATGGCCCTTCCCCACATACCTTCATCGTGGGTCTCTGAGGAGTCACTGAGCTCAGTGGGAATGTCTTCGTTGTCATTGAAGTCCAGGGAAGGGGAGTTCACAGGGCCAATGATGTCCATCTTCTCTCCCATGATATTTGCAATGCCGAGGTCTTTTTCCACAGGGCTCTCTGCCACTGCCTCCTCCTCTTCTGGGAGCACTCCATCGAACTGCAGCAAGCACAGAGCACAGGGAGGGCAGCATCAGCACCTGGAAACTGGGGCTCATTTCTGAAAACTTTGCATTTGTGAACCAATTGTCTACCCCTGAGTATTTAGCTTTGACATGCCTGAAAAATTCAATAACAGAGGAGGAAAGCTGCCATACAGTGTTTGTAAAACATGTGGATATATTGGTTTACCTCCTGTCAAACAATCAGTGTTCGAGCTTGGGACACCACAAGGCTTTTTTATCCAGACAAGCACACAAACAATACTAGTTTTGCTCTCAAACAAGCTGAAAAAACCTGAGGTGATAACTGAACAAGGTCTGCTCTGCCATAACACCACGAGGGCACCGCTGAAGGCAGCAAAGCAATGATAACCCTTTTTATCTCCAACACTCCACTCCTTTCCATCTGAGGGCACAGAAAGGAAAATGCACTTGGCTGCTGAGAGCCCCAGGCTTTTAGGACGGGCACACTTGGCTCATTTTTTTTTGGCCACGCAGAGACGTGAAGTCAGTGGAGGAGCAGAGGGGTTCCCTCACACAAGCAAGCAGTGGGATCCCAGGGAGGAGCATTCCCTCTCCCAGGGGAGGGAGGACACTCACCGAGGCTGGAGCTTCGCTGCTGCCCGTGGATGTCAGGGTGCTGGCAGTGACAGATTTCTTTGGCAGCTGAGGGCTGGCTTCTGGCTTGGCCTCCATGCTGCTCTTGGAGGAGCTGTCGTTGACTTCGTTCTCTTCCACGGGGATTTCCTCACAGTAGCTGAGGCGCCACAGAGAACACAGGTTTTTACATTTACCCCTCTCAGTACAGCTACAACTGGACACACAGAGCGAGTCAGAACAGTCCTATGAAGTTTCCAGTGTGGCCAAGAAGCAGAAATGGCTCAGTGAAGCCCAGACTTTTCAGTGTTTATACACAGACCAACAAGCATCAGCACTTTCTGACCATGTAACCCTGTGACTGGGATGCTCTGGCATTTGCACAGTTGCCCAGCTGGCATTTCAATCCCTACCAACTTCCATGAGCAAATGGTGGGCTTTCAGTGTTTCAGGCATTACACATTTGAGGGCAAACCTTTGGCCAGATCCCAGAACCTCTCACCAGGGACAAGCAGCACTCTGAGGCCTGCAGTATATCCTGCTCTCCTGGGGGCACCTTTTCTTCCTCCCAGGCAGAGTTTCCTCCTCCTCACTCACCCCATTGTGTTGAAGTCATCATCAGGAGGCACATAGTCTTCATCATCACTGGTCAGACCCAGCTCGTTCCCATAGCACTGGTGGACAAAGTGCCAGAGCTCCTTTGGACACAGAGGCTAAAAGGGGATGGAGAACAGCACACATTTGCATCCAAGAACACTAAAACAGAATGACAGTCTGGAATTCCCATTGTCAGGAGTACCTTGCTTGCCCTGAAAGGAGAAGTGAGAGATCCTGACACAGCCCCTGATGGGAGGTGAGAGCCTTACACTGGACTCACCTCTGTGAAATTCCATTTTATGGAATTTATTTTGTTAGGCCAAGCTACCTTAGAGGTTGCCCCCACCAAGCACATTCCCAAAAAAGCCTTCACCTTCAGCCCAGGTTCTGCCCTAAAACCTGATTTTGTTATTTTTCCATGCCACAATCTCACATTACTCAAGACTGTCAGAAAGCCAACACGAGGCTACACCCAGAGCAGCACATGGGATGAGATTTTCCACTCTACAATGGAATAATGCCAGCAGCAAACCTGCATTTCCCTCCACAGGTGTTTTCCTACCTCTTCTGCTGTGCTTCCATTTAATATCTGCTACTTTACCAAGCCCCAGTGGGGAGTACTTACAAGGAAAATAACCTTACAAGGTTATTTTGCCCTTCCAAGTTTCCTTAAATTAAAGCTGCCTAAAGAATCCCAGCTGCAGGGAAAATGATTTAAAGCAGCAACAAAGAAAAACGCTTCCTGTTGCAGTCTGAAATCAAAAGGAGTTTGTATCACCAGATACTTCTGTGAAAAGTATATACTTGAGATAAAAAGAGAAAATTAATTATCCAGAGTGTTGACAAAAACCCAGTTTTTCAGGGATGCAGGTCAGTTGATCACCATATGACTGTGATCTGAGGTTCTTAAAAATGGGGCAGAACTTGTGATTTAAATACGTGGCACGGGGATAAAAAGGGATGGATTTTTACCCACGAGAAACTTATGACCAATGACAAAGATTTCTTGGTAATGAGGGAAAACAAATCCAGTGACCTTTTCCTGAGTTGCCGGCTTGAATTTCTTCCCATAGTAACTGCATGGGATAAGGCAGGAATTTTTTAATCCAGCTCCCAAAAGTAGCAGTCAAAAGCATGGGAAAAAACCCACTCTAATGAGGAACTTCTATCCAGAGAAATGTCTGACTGTTTCACCTTCTCCCCACACACACTCTCATTTGCATGTTTGATCAGGAAAACTGGACGAGGTTCTTTCTCCCCCTCTTGGAAAAAGAGCCCTGGAAGTGTTTCCTGTCCTTATCACTCCATTTGCTCTGAACTTGAAACCAAGGGCACGCTGAATTTTGTCAGGAACTTCCAAAGGCTCCTCAAATTACAGCACCTGGCCCAGCACAAGCTGCCCAATGCAAAGCGATCCCTGTGCATCCCAAATACTCCCCCAGTTTTTGGGACAGGGTATTGCTGGTGCTGGATTACTTGAGCCTCCCAGTATGGTCTGAACTCCAGCCAGGGCATCCTGAAACGCTGGAAGCACTGGAACATCAGTTCCTGAGGCTGAGGAGTGAGGCCACAAATACTCACCAGGCTGTGGAGTAGATATTTGGATGAGATACAGGATATATGGGGCCTCTGGCACAGCAGGAGAACATCCCTGCTTTATTTTAAAACTGAGCCCTGAGTGCACCCTGCACCCACCACTGCTCTCCTTTGGATTTGGGATGCCCTGAACACTCTTTATCTGCCCTGTCTGGAACTCCACACTTCCAAAGCACAGAACTCTGCCTGCACACTGAGCTATTCCTCTTGCCTTTGGAACTGCTTTTTTCTGGGCTGCTTCACTGGAATTACACACTCCAAAAACATTCCCTGCCGAGACCCTGTTTCCACTCCTCAGCAAAGGCAGGGTGGCACCTACAATGTGTGCACAGAATTCCATGCAAAAAGAAGGAATTGCACCTGCAGTTATGAACATGCTCTGCCTAAAAATATGTGCCTGCTGTCCCAGTGTCTTTTGATGCATATGCAGCAGTGAGGTTACATCCATCCCCTCCCTTCCACCCCAGCCAACAGTGAGGTGATGGTCTCAGTACCTTGTCAAGCAGAGCATTCTGCCAGAGTCTGAACATCATCATGTACGTCCTGTCTCGAGCCCCAAAGGAAGTAAAAAAGTGCTGGAAGGGAAGAGATGGGGAGAAAAGTGTGTTCAGAAAAGGCCCAAAAAAGGGAATACGAAGAGACAAGCCTGTTTGGATCCCTTTCCAGCTGCAGTTCGTGGAAGGAGTGAGCAAACCACACTGGATGTTTTACCTGGCCCCACATCCCACCCCCCACATCCGAGCTCCGTGTGTTCCAGACCCAGCCCCTTCCCCTTGCTGGGAAAAATCCCACAGTTTGGAAAAATCCCACACCACCCAGAATTCCCCTGCCCCTGAGAGCCATCAGAAGCGAGGGCTTCAAGGATGTACCTTTTCAGTGTCAGTGCAAACTTGGATGGCATTGGGAATGAGCCGGGCTGTCTTCTCCTTGGTCATCGAGCAGATGTCCTTCAAGCGAACGGTCAGCTGTGGGCACAGCCACCCAGGAAGGAAAGAACACAGGGAAAGACAGGAGATGATGAGAGAGACAAAGAAAAGAAGTGCTTCCAGAGCAGTGCCAGCAAACGTGCTGACACAAAGCCCACTGGCACACAGCCTGGCAGCCTCACCAGTGTCTCCCAGCGGAAGATGTTGCTGTAGAAGCAGATCCAGTTTTCCGAGAGGTAGAGGCGGCCCTGCAGGAGGATGTCTCGTTGGAGAGCACATGAGTAATCTGTGGGTGGACAGCAGAGGGTTTAGGAGCAGCAAAACCAGGCAGCAGGACAGCCTAAAGGTGAGGATGAGTGGCAGCACGGAGAGAAGAAGCTGCTTCACACAACCCAGCCGAGCCCCAGCTGCTGCCCCGGCCACTGGGTTATGTTTCCTCCCAAGGGCACATCACACACAGTCTCTCTCACTGACTGATGATCCTGCCTGATCAGCTGGCCACTCTGGAGCATCCTATGCAGGACTGCCAGATTTAATCTGTCTCCTCTGTTTTGCCTTCTAGTGTCATTGTTCACCTCCCTCCCAGTTCGAGCATCCTCAACAATTCCCACCCCTCTGCCCCGCCGTGCCTCGCTCAGCAGTGAGACACAGCCCGAGATCAGCACTTACATAAGAGAGCAGAACAGATGCAGTGTTCTTGCAGCCCCCAATCAGCCCAAGCCTCTCTGGGCATGGGAAGGGCAAGCATGTGTGAGCTGGGAGCACCAGGAAGCGAGGGAATAGGGAAGCTCTGTGCTGTTCACATGGAGACCTGCAACCCCCACCACACGAGGCCACAGAGAACCCTCTAAGACTCTTCTTGAGCACTAGAAGAGCACAAACACCCTGTGAGGTTTGGGGAACACTGGGGAGGAGAACATGCTCCTCGAATCATGAGGGAACCCATCACAAATCAGTGCTGCTCTCCCTGAAGGAAAACGAGTGGAACCCACCCGAAATGGTGAGGAGGGGCTCTGTCTGCACAACAGGGTTTTCCTTGGTGGCAACCTCTTTGCAGAAGGAAAAGCTGGATGCACATGTGCTGGATTTCCCCCCCAGCAGGACAGAGCAGAGCCCTGAGGGGCTGCACTTACCCACGATGAGTCGCTCCGTGTCCGGGAGCTGCTTGAAGAGTTTCCTGAAATCCTCATTCCGTTGTTTGTACGTTGGACTCAACACCTGCAAATAACAGAGGGCCTGTTAAAGAGAGGGGCAGGCATGAGAACAGAGCCATGGAGAGGGAAAACGGGAACACCTGGGGAAGGAGAAGGGGGGTCAGATGCACTCACAAAGCATGAGACCAGCTCCCATCACAGCCAACAGAGATGGGAGGGTTTGGGATTTAGTGCATTAAGTGAGAAGAAGAGGAGAACCTGACTTGGAAGAGCAAGTACAGGGTAGAAGGGCTGCACCCATACCTGCAGCTGGGAGTTGCCTGGAAGCTGTGGCTGCAGGGGAAATCTCCCTCCCTGCAATCCCAAACTGGACAAGGTATGACATGTGCTCTGTTTGCAGTGCATCAGTTAACTGCCAATTCCCAGCTGAGCTCAGCAAGTAGGTGATCCAGCACAGCTGCAGCCCTGCCAGAGGAATTTGAGCAATCCCTGCCATCAAGAGCTCAGGAATACTGCTCTCATCCCAGCCCTCTCCCCATGGAGGGGCACTCCGTGCACACACAGCTATGTGCTGCTGTGGTGAGGACACTTCTGTGGGGCTCAGAAAAGGCTCTCACAGGGACTAAACTGTGTCATGCACTTATTTTGTGCCCTGGCCTCATGGAAGGGCTCGGAGAATGTGGTGCTGTTGGCTGGAGGGAGACCAGGAGTTGGCTCCTCTCTGGGATTTGCTGAACTACAATGTGAACTCCATGTCAGACCACCTCCTCCACACCCTGCCCTGCTGACAGCTCCCCAAAACAGCCACAACAGCCTCTGAAGGCAGAGCTGCCCAAAATAGAGGCAGGGGTAAATTCCCATCTCCCAGATAATCTGCCACGTTCTTCCTCACACAAATGTAGGGAAGGAGAAGCCTCCTGGGGTACAACCTCTTCCCTCCCTACCTCCCATTTCTTCCCAACAACCTTCTCCTATCTCTTCCAGCTACACAACACAAATCTCCCAGAGCAGAAAGGGCCTCAAAAATCAAAGGTAGCTTCTGTTTGAGATGGTGGTGGGAGTCACAGGGGTGGGAGGAATGTGAAGTTTATTTAGCATTAGCCTCACAGAATTGCCAAGTGCTGTCAAATCAAAGAAGATTTGATTTTGGCTGTCAAATCACAGACAGCCTCCTGTCCCCAAAAGCATTCCCTCTTCCTCACACCAATTCAATGAATACAAACAGTGTATTTCAACATGAGCTCAGCACTTCCAATACTTGCTCCAGTCCTGTGGGCCCAAAGGAAAGGATCTTACTTGGGAATCAAACCCGACAGGCAGCAGATGACACAAATGTGAATTTTACTCACCAAACTTCCAGCCTGAACATCTGGAAAAGATCTTGGTCAGAGACAGGCTCCAGAAAGAGCCCAAGCCCAAGATTTCCAGGAACAAGCAGACAGGATGGGAACAGAGTGGGGAACAGAGATTGTAATCAGCTCTGAGCTTTGGGTTCAGTGCATTAACACAACACAGCTTCCATGTGCAGGGGCAGTCCCTTCCCTGCACTAAGGGATGGTCCAGCCTGCCTAAAACCTGTCCTACAGCAGATGCTCTGCTCAGCACCAGCAGTTCTGTCAGGGTGGCAAACGGTTCAGTTTAGAGACACTCACAGCTGGGATTCCATCTGATCCAAGGCTCACATTTCCTCGTGACAAGTCGACAAGTCCCTCCAGGTCCCACCGCAGACATGGCAGCTCTTGATCCAGCAGATGATCCCAGAGAGACCCACACTCCAGCAAGGAATCCATGGTGCTCCCTCAGCACTTGCACAGCTCCCCGTGCTCTCCAACTCTGCTTTTCCTGTTCCTGCTCCCGCCGCTTCTTGTTTATGTCCAAAGTCGACAGAGATACAGCAGCTTGGCAGGAGTTTAGGTCCCTTCCCCTGCCTTCCTGCTCACTTTTAGCTCCTCTGCCCCAGCAGCCCCTGAGGATCTTGGAGAGGACTTGCCCTCCAGAGGACTCTCTTCCAAGTGGCTCATCGGGGTAACGGTGCTGGTGGGCGACCCCAGTGCTCTCCTGCTCCCGGCTCAGCAGCTCCTTGCCGTGGGCATCCCCTGCACAAGTGCCCACAGCCGTCCCAGCAGGTCTGTGCAGGGCACCTGCAGCTCCTGATGTGCAGGGAAGGCAGAGCCAGCCACCAAAATACCTCCAACCCCAGCGGAGCAGCTGGAACTCACGGATGGAGCCGCGGCTTCCAGGGCTCAACAGGCTGGTAAACAACTCCCACTTCAGCTCTTCCCCCCTCCTCTGAAAGCAGAAAAGCAGTAATTCTTCCTCCTCAGGCTGTGCTCTCTAATCCCCCTCTGCTCTCAAAGGCAGCTCCAGTCGGTGTGTGTTTCCCAGGGAAGGGGAAGATCCCAAAATGCCTCGCACATGCCTGGAGTCACTGGAGCCGGGTAATTCCGGCGGCCAATGCCCGGCAGTAACCCAGCCCCGGCCCTGCCTCCCAGCAGATGTTTCCTGTCATGGAAAGTTGCTGGACAGGGTGTGCTGGGGGAGCAGCGAGGGGAGCAAGGAGAGACCAGCCTAAGGAATCAGGAACCAGCCCTGTGAGACCCACACAGACAGGAATCTGGAGGGCTGCACTGCTCCTCTGTGCATCCCTCTCCCCCCCAAAAAACAACAGGAATTTTTAGGTTTCATTTATCAGTCAGGTCACACTGGAAATGAAAGGCAAGGGCTTCCTTGCAAAAGAACTCCCTGCAAGTCCCAGGGAGTGCTGGAACTCCCTGTATCCCTCTGCCCTTAGTGCCCAGGCAGCCTCTCCATCTCCCTGCCCAGGTACAGAAATGCACAGGTAAATGTTCACCCCACGGCACCAGTGATGCTCAGCTATCAACAAACAAGCAAAATCCTCATTCTTCCTAACAAACTGGGCACACAGGTCTCAAAAAGAACCAAAACCAGAAAAACACCAAGCAACCAACCCAGCCTCTGCAGAAGTCTGGTTCCACTCCAGGCCAGTGACTGCAGCTTGCTCATTGACCCTCTGCCTGCTCAGCTGCTCCCCAAAATCACTGCTGCTCCCAGACAGCACACAGGTCTCTCCATTTAGCCCTGTTAAAAGGAACCAGTAGATCCATATGCATCCCAGGATGAGGGAACAATAAGAAACCAAACCATTCTGTAGCCTGGGAAGGACTAAGGATTGGGATCACAGGCATCTGCATTGCTTTACTGAACGGCCCTCTTTGCTGGAAACTGCATATGGGATTCACCTATGGAAAAACCCCACCAGGATGGTTCTGTCCACACCCCCACCCACCTGCCTGTGCAGAGATGAAGGACACCAGTGATGGGAAGAGCTGACCTGGAGGTGGAGGCAGCAAACATTAACTCTACTGCAAACAGAGGGAGACGGGACAGGACGGCACTGCCAGGGCTGGGGGGAAATGGGCAGAGAAGGTGACTGCCCACGGTGACATCTCCCTCTTATACACAAACAAATCCTCCCCAGGAAGCCCAAAGCATGACCTGAAGGGCAGGGAAGTTGGACAACACAAGAACTGAGAGGTGTGTGGAATTGTACAGCACGTGTCACAGAAAACGGGTGAGCAGAGATGGCAAGAGGCAGAGGGGAAAGGGGGGAGGAAAACCTTTATCCAACTTGCATGGCTGATGGACCTGCTCTTAAGCCTTTAGGGAAGATTTACATTGCTTCTGGAAAACTGCTGGAAAAGAACAGAATACATTCCCTGCTTGTGTGGGAGAGTTTTGACCCCACTGACAGCAAAGAAACTGGCCACCTGTCCCACAGCATTTCTTCCAAAGCCAGTCTGGTTGTTCAGATTTTTCTTCTTTTTTTTCTTTTTCTCCTTTTAAAAGTGAATGGAGAGCAGGGGAAGATGCTGCAAAGCAGTCACTGGCCATCTGGGGTGGAAAATTGGATTTCATAATCACACCAGCTTGCACCAGAAGTTCACTTCTAATTTAGTGGCTCTACAACCCAACTGAGCCAGGCTGGCACTCCATACACCTAAAGAGCCAAGGAAAATCTGACAGGATGAAAAACACCTGAGAGACAGTGAGTTAACATTGCTCCAGAGAGGATTTGATAACATGGTTATGGAACTTAAAAGATGGCTGTGCTGATATAGAGAGAAAAAAGGCTGTTCCACACCTTGCTCACTCACAGGCCTGGATTTCTGCAGTCAACCCTGTTCACGTGGTTGCTGTTGCTGAGGCTGCCACTCACAGGAAAGGTGTTTCTGATGTTTTCCCTAAAATGATGCATAATTTCTCTTTGTCTTCATAGGGAACATTTGACTCTTTTCAACAGCTCAGTCTCCCCTCCCCTCTGGGTATCTCCGAAGTCTCCAAGAAGAAGAGACAGCACAGGGCTGAGTCCTTGTGGTGTTGAGTCTTGTGATGGCTTGAGGTTTTTCTTCAGAAGCTCAAGGGCTGCCCAAAGGTCTCCACAAAGGCCCTTTGCAGCATCACATTTCACCACAGATCCTCAGCCAGCCCCCAACTCCTGTTGCACAGGCTGTCACTGCAGCTTTCCCAGAGGAAAGCCTTGGGCTCTCTCCTCTGCCTGGGTGTGTTTTTGAGGCTCAGAGCTGCCCTGTGTGCAGAGCATTTGTTTGCAGAGCTCCAGGGGCACTCCTGTCCCACTCCGTGCCATCCCCAGGGCAGACTTTGCTCTCCCAAGGACAAATAGGAACAACTGGGCTCCCACTGATCTGTTCAGACTTACAGGGACAGCAAATGTTTGTAGTGGTATTTAAGAACACTTGACATGGACAATCAGTGTCTTTTCAGTGTTCAGGTCAGTTATAGGGAGAAGCTGTCAGAAGAAAAATAATCAAGCATGTGATAGACAAAAGCAAAGGAAGGGAGTACAGAGTAGGGCAGACCTTGGGATCCCAATAATAAAGTGAAAACCTCGTGGACAGATGTAAATCTCACCTCTCCCCTGCTGTCAACTGTTTCCTCTAACTTTTCAAGATCATCTTACTGTCTTTTCCAGAGCATAGTCTAGATTCTCCTGATGCCTGGTGCTACAGGAGGCAATTTAAGAAGCAAGCCTTGCTTCAGAGCAGCAGAAACGCTGCAGAAAACCAGAGACACCCTCCCTAATTTAGGAACAGGGAAGCAGAAGGACTGACAGTCCAACTGAGACAGAAATAGGCAGAAAAAACCACAGCAGACTTGCCAGTGTGTCAGCTGTGCTCTGACATCAGGACACAGGATCTGAGAGCTCCCCATGCTCAGAAATGGGGCCCTCTGCCCAAAGCCCAGAGAGAAGGAGGAGAATGAAGGAGAGCTTTTAGCCTTGGCAGCAAAATATCTCCAGTTTGGCTCTAATTTTAATGACATCTGCTGGGTGACAAATTCCTCCCACCAATTGTGGAGCTCCTGACATCCCCCCCACACAGAGCAACTCCTGTTTCATGTCACCAGGGAAGTGAAACACAAGTTTCCCACCTCTCCAAGAGCAGCAGGTGTGCAAAAGTCACACCTCTGTTTCAATACACAAAATCACCGAGTAAGTTCGGGGGTGAGGTCTGTTCTAATTTTTTAAAATTAATTTAAAAACAACTTTTAAAATTAAAAAAAAAAAATCAATTGCCAATAATTCACCATGCAGACACACAAGTTCCAAAGCCTAAACCACAGCTGAGCAACAGAGTTTTGCTCCATAAGAATCACAATTCTTGTAAACCAGAGTCTCCTTGTCCACAATTCCTCAATGAAGGCATGACAAACACCTCAGGGACATTCTGCTCTTCCACCACGAGGACATGAACACAAAGCAAACCCCACAAGGTTGAGTATATTTAGATTTATTCTCCAGCTGGGGTTCTCTTCTAAATCTCACAGTGCATCAGGACCAGTTTGCATTTTGTCCTTTGGAAAGCCAAGCACAGAAAGCACACCCAGACCCAGAGAGGGCAGGTCTGCAAACCAATCCATGACCTTTTCTCCCACTTCTCAACCTGGCAGGGATGTCAATCCCCAAAAAGCACTGGTAGGATCAAAAGGAGAACACATAAGGCAAAAGAACAAGTGGCATTTTAAGGAAAAAAATAGAGAAAAAGGAATCCAGGAGAGGGAAAAGGGAGGGTCCCAACTGGCAAAGAGGGATGCAGTGCTACAAGAACAAAAAGACCAGTTAAAAGCAGCAGAAACCAAAGTCATCTTAGAAAACTGGTGATGCTCTGGGGATCTTTGAGGACTCTTTGAGGCAAGGGCTATTTTTTGGTTTGTCTGCACAGTGCCTGGCACCCAGGGCTGCTGAGCTGGCACAAAGAACAATGTGGAGGGTGTTTGAGCACAGTGGAATTTATGTAAAATGAAAGTGAGTAAGGGAAACTGTAAGGCTTCATGAAGAGGCAGCCTCCACTGATTCACTTCCAGAGCTGCTCTCAGAGGGGAAAGGAATGGAAGAATCAGAAGGGTCCAAATGCCAGAAAAATGCTGCCTGGAAGGAGCTGGCAAAGAAAGGAGACCACACATTAGCACATTTTTGATGGTAGTAATAATTCCAAGTAGGACTGACTGGCTTCCTGGAGTTTGTGGCCCATCCATATTTTCACACTGCTGCTTTTATCTGGCCAGAATGACTCTGCTAACTAGAACATGGATTTGGTTTTTGGTTTGTTTTCTAAAGGAAAATAATGGGGAGGGGGGGAGGAAAACCACAAAAAATGCAGCCAGTGCTTACTCTCCGGATGTACTGTCTCTCATGCTGAAAATATATGGAGGAAAAACAAGAGAACAGAAAGATAAGATAGAGAGGACATGAAAACACAGGAGACCCACAGAAGCAGAGCACAGCAAAGCATCATGCACAGGGAATGGAGCTCAGCAGCTACAGGTAGAAGCAGTAATAGCACAAGTCACCTTCAGCTTGGTGACAGGTTCACATTTTGGCAGCAGCCTGCTCAGGCTGGTGCATCTGCATCCACGGTCCTTTACCTGCCACTTCTCCACTAGTTTGGTCTCCCATGGTCTGTATTTTATTCCTAAAGCCACTGCCTCATCTGCTCCTGAGATCACTTCTCCTCCTGTCCGTGCTACCACCCCTGATTATATCCCACAAGCACCTAACTCTGCCTCTCACACCTCTGCCACATCTGACCAGCCAAAATCCCAGGTTCTGATGTCCCAGGCTGCAGGAGGAACTGCTGCTGAACATTAACAGCTGCTGCATTTGCCCACTGGCTACTTGAGAGCACTCCAGGGAGGGGTTCCAACTGTGCAAAGGGTGGCACCAGCTCTGCACCACGACACTCGTGCTGGCAGCACCACAACAGGGCCAGGGCAGAAGCAAGGGATGGTTTGTGTTTCTATGGGGTCACCAGAAAAATAACTCCTCTCTCGCCCCCACACCACCCTGAGAGATGCAAAGGGCTTGCAGGGTGGCAGCTCTTGTTTGTCACCTCGTCACGACCCACCCTGTGAGGAACCAGAGGCACAGGGTGTGGGGATCACCAGGACAGGGGCTGAAAAGACAAAGCTCTCGCTCTCTATCTCTGGCATCCTTTCCCTCAGGATGCCAGTGCTCCTTTGCCAGTGCTGAGCCATTTCCATCTCCGTTTGGGAAGGGTCAGAGTGCCCCAGTGCCACTGCAAAGCCCCTTTGCACCTTCCCCCCGCCCAGGCCCCCAGCCCACATCCACCCAGGGACAAGAGAAACTGGAGTACTTACATTATACCAACTCTGGCTTTTCTGTAAGGACAAAATAAAAGAGAAGCATTAGTCAGCACAGAGATCTCAGGATCAAAAAGAAAGAGGGACAGAGAAAGCAGGTCCAATCTGGTTTGTGCAATTAGTGGAGTGAGAGTGGGATTAAACAAAAGATTTCAATGGATTCCA
Source organism: Manacus vitellinus (assembly GCF_001715985.3). Taxonomy (NCBI): domain Eukaryota; kingdom Metazoa; phylum Chordata; class Aves; order Passeriformes; family Pipridae; genus Manacus; species Manacus vitellinus. Next base: position 3,681,568 of record NW_021940545.1, read on the forward strand.
CAGTGTAGTCTGAACACAATTATTTCCAGTTACAGGAGCAAAGAACAAATCCAGAAGCATGATTCCAGGACAGGGAACAGTTCAGGCTAAGGTGTGCATGTCCACATGCACACACACAGACACACAGGCTGGCATCTGTTCTGCAGACCAGCAGCACCTGCTACAACAGAGGAGCTCATCACCATCACCATCACCATCATCATCATCATCACTGCCAGCCGTGTCTTTAGGGGCTTCACTCTTCTGCATTTGCTGGCTGGGTGGCAAAAATCACATTGCTGAACAGCCCCTGCAAATAAACCCTCAAAGCACTACTAGAGGCAGGGACTCACAAAAAGCCACCAGGCAAATTTTTTCAACAGCATTTTAAAAGGGAGACACACACACACACACACACGGAGCCAGGGGAAGTGCTGAAGGAAATCACTACAAAAGCTAAGCAAGGGGGAAAAAAAAAAAGGCTGGGATTTTTTTTTTCTTCTCAAAATTTCAGTGCACAGTGTTTTGCATCATCTGCACATGTGATTTTTTTAAAAATCTTTTTGTCCTTATTGTGGCATTTGGGGTGGTTGGAGAGGACAGGCCACATGTCACACTGGAGCACATGGAAGAGCTCAGCTTGGAAAGTCACACTCAGCCACTTTCAGCTGGAGGTGAGATCCACCTGCACAGGGAGAAGAGGAAGGAACAAGCTTCCCACTCCCACTCCAGTCAGGGTGGCTTTCCAATGACACTGAGCAGAGCTGACAGGACATGCAGGCATCCCCCATTTTTGGGTGGAAACACCTCAGGGCACTGCAGCCTTTGAGCACTGAGGGTGCTCAGCTACAGTGTCCTGCCAGGAACACGTCTCAGAGGCACAAAGCTGAGCTGTCCCCTCTCCCAGCCATGTCCACATTCCTTGGGGGAGCCCAGGAAAACAGACAAGGACAGCAGCAACACCCCACTGCATTTCCTCTCCTTGAAGCCACCTTGCTTCTGACCTTGGCAGTATTTTTCACTCTTTATACCCAGCCAGGGATATGAAGGCAAGCACAAAACTGTTCTCTGCCTTGTAACAGAGAGTTTCACTCAAGAGTGAAGCTCAAGCTCACAGCAACACAGAAACCACCTGCACTGGGGTGGCCCACAGAGGACACACAGGATGTTTTACCATAAAAAAGTACATTCAAAGTGTTAATGAGAGCAGACTGGACCCAAGATTTCTGTGAAGACACACTGTTTTCTCCCTGCTCTCAGTTCCCTCTGCCCCTTCCATGCCATTCCAGCAAACACAACCTTACTGGTGTCTTGGATTTCGTTCATGGAGACGTTTCTGAAGGGTATTTTAAAACCTTGGGTGCACCTCCCAGTTTGCCTCACTGATCTCAAAACCCCACAGTTACACAGTTCATGTCACAGGCTAAAATACAGCAGTTTGATGTTAAAAAGAGGAACCCCCCTTTCCCCAAATCCCAGGGAAAGGATATGAACTGCAGGACTGAACAGAGTACAGCTCATCAGCTACCCAAGGAATTTCCTCTTGCTTCCTACACTTTTCCATACCCTCCATTCATGAAGGATCTGCTTGAAGTCATCCCTCCCTGCAAGCAGGACGTGGAAAAAGGCCTTATGCAACTCAGTCTAGGCTAAAAAAAGAACCAGGGTAATTAACCCAAAGCATGCACACAGCACCTTGTCCTCGGGAGCACAGGGCCTAAGATGGAGTGGTTTTCCTGCAGGTTTGTTTTGCCATCTGTCTGCCTTTAATGAGCAAAAGGAGTAACTCAGAAAATTCCTGGGGAAAAGCAGCTCATAATCAAGCTATAATTGGCACACTCGAGGCAGAGGCACTGCTGTCACTGTGCCTTCTAAATCAGGGTGCACACGCTGTGGTGGCAGCACAGCACAACAGGATTTCACTCCCCTCTGCTGCATTAATTGCAGCAGCTATTTCCCACCACCACCACATATGAATTTCCCCAAATTAAGGAGCTCCTCTCTAAAGGAGCCCTGCAGGTTCTCCTTTTTTAAGCTCTTCCACCCCCAAAAAAACCATACTGGCATCAGTAAATACACTGAAATCCATAATTATACTGGCACCCAAGCCTCATCTTTTGCCTCCACCAAATGTTCTAACAGACTACAAAAAGTTCAAAGAGAAGAGAGACCAAGCCTTTAAATCTCTCTTGTATCTTATTTACCCTTTTGTTTTATACTCAGTAACAGAATATAGGGGGATGTGAACTGAAAACCAAGAGACAGTAAAATGGAGGAGAAAAAAAAAGAAAAAGGAAGAACATGTTTCTTACTTTGAGCAGGTTAAGTCTGTCATACTGGAAAAAGAAACCATAAGCATTAGAACTGAAAAGAGAAAACAAATAAGTAACAGAGGAATGGAGGTGCACACAGACATGGAGAAGATGGGACTGGTTTGCAGAGATGATGCTACAGGAGCAGAGAGCAGAGGAAGAGCTTTGGAGAACTTGAGCGACACGAAAACTGGAGTATTTTCCCTAAGCCTTCAATTAATGCAGTGCTGCCTCTAAATCTCTGTGGGTTAATAACCCCATATCTGACACAGTGCTGTGGAGGATCCCAGCTTTACACAGTGCAGATGGGAAGCACAGGGGCACACAGACAAAGTTCACCCTGATAGCCTGATCCAAAGGAAGCTCCCACCTTCCAGCAGCACTGGGAGCAGGATCACAGCTCACTCTCACACACTGCTGCTCCCAGAGGAACAGAAAGCTTGTGCCAAGTGCCTGACATGCCACAGGGCTCCAGGAGAATCCCTAAATCCCTTCTGCTGGGGACAGAGGCACAGAACGAGGAATATGTTCCAGAGCATGGAATATATTCCAGAGCCCTTTCTCCTGATCTGTGCACTTCCAAAATCTCTGCTACCCACCTCTAAATACCTGTGGGCAAATAACTCATAGAAATTAATTAAATTTATTCCCCAAACCCTCACCCCAGCCCAAAATGACCAGAATTTCATGAGCTACGACCTAAGGGGGGATTATACCACCCAGTGGGAGGGTGAATGAGAAGACACAGCCCAACTCTTCCTATCATCACACACTGAAAGGACAAGGTGCAACAGTCATAAGCTGCAGTAAAGGGAAATTCTATTTGGGTAGAAGGAAAAAGCCTGTTCACAAGAGTGGTTAAGCACTGGAGCAAGGGCTGGGGGATCTCCAGCCCTGGAGGTCTGCAAAACGTAGCTGGCCAAGACTTTAGACTGAGCTTATCTTACCACATCAGCCCTGCTTTGAGAGAGACCTTCCCAGATCTCTTCTGACCTAAACTGTTCTACAGTGCCCAGGGCCCACCTCAAAAATTCAAGTTTTCCCCTAACCTGGTATTAATCCTCAGCATTCCTCATTAGCTGTGGGCATTGGGAACAATTTGAAGGACTTGCAACGGAGAGGAAACCACTTTTATCCTTGGGCAAGAGCAAAAGAGTTAAAAATACATATTTTGTTGTTGGCTACTGGCAAAAAAGGATGGGTTTTCCTGAGTTTGGAAAGCTGTTCCAGAAGAAGCAGCACTGCCAGTGAAAGCCTGAGGCTGACACAGACCTAGGGGTGGTTTGGTCCTTGCCACACCGGGGGACAGAGAGGAAAAGCAGGTCCAGGAGGGATCGCCTCAGGATGGAATCCAGTGCTTAAAAACTCCTGGTGAAGCGCTCCCTCTGATGGCAGCGCTGCAGCACGACAGGACACACGGACAGAAGAGGGCAAGGGACTCAAGCAGATCTGTCAGCAACTGTATAAACACAGCGTCAAACTCATGGGCTCAAGCTGTTCCATTTCATTAGCCAGACAGGTTGGAAAATCGATTCCTCCTGCAGGAGATGGCTGGGGGAGGAGAGGAGGCTGAGGAAGGAGAGTTTAAAATCTCTGTCCTTCCCTGCTCCTGAGCTCTCCCTGTCTTGAAAAACCACCGTCATCTAAGTGGGGAGAATCAGGGGGTTTGTTATATCTGGAATTCCTCATCTGTGCCAAAGAAAGAGCAGAGAACAGGGATCCAGCCTGCACACTGGGTTAGGCTGCACAGAGACTGGGCTTGATCATCCCTGTGGGTCCCTTCCAGCTCAGAATATCCTCTGTGTGTGTGTGTGAGCAGGGCAGGAGGCTCTGACAGGCTGGTGGGGGTCATGCCCAGGATCCCCTTCCCTCTGAGCATCACCTTCCTCACACTGGGACCAACCTGGGCTCCACTTCCCTCTTGTTTCTCTAATTGTCTCCCAGCGGGTGGGTTTTGTTCTCCCAGAAAAGCAAGGGGTGGCTGCAAGCACATCACAGACAATTTACACACACATTGCTCTCCACCACTGTTCTTCCCACTCCTAACAAACCTCAACACAGACATCAGTCCCACTCCTCTGCAGTTATCCAAGCTACAGTTACCAAGCACAAGACAGCCTGTCTAAAAAAAAAGAGACATAAAGAAGCTTCCAGGAGACACCAGGATTCGTGCAAGGCCAGGCTGGTTACAAGGATCACCACCAAGGGAAGAGCCAGCCCTGCTCCCTGAGGACTTGCCTAGAATGACCCCCAAGGCCAAGGCATGGATTTTGTGGGTCATGAAGCCATCCAGGCCAGTCTGCTTTTAACTTTCCCTGCACACATGTGGAAGTGCCAACAGCCTATCTGATTTTCACACTCTTCTCAGGGCAGCACAGAGGTGTGAGATCCAACCTCAAATGATCTTATCTCCAATCCAAGCACCCACAGAGGGATCTTCTACTTGTCACCTTCCAGAGGAGCCCATGAATTCTCACAATTCATCTGGGACAGGTCTGTTCTAACAGGTTAAAGCTGGGTTCACTTGAAATCACTGATCTTTAACATTTACATCACACAGGGAAGCGTGCAAGGGCAGTAAAGCTGAGACCACTGGCCACAAAACTGCTGTTCATCATAAAAAGCAGGGAAGAAGCTATGGAGAGCAACTCTTTTTTCTGAAAGTCATGAAGGAAGAGGAGAGAGGGAAGAGAAGGGATTATGGTTCTGCTCAACCTACCAAATCCAGGGGACTTCTCCCTGGCAAAGGCAGCTGCTCACTTCTAGGGAGGGGGAAAGCAAAACTAAAAGGCTGAAGGCAGCTGGAAGTAACTGAGGGAGCGTGATGAACAGGCCAGTTCTCACTCTGTGTGAGCAAATATTAACGAGATGCCGGGGATTTAAGTGAAAGCAGCTTCCAGCTACAGGCACGGGGCTGAGCTCTGCTGGCATTCTCACAGCTGCACCAGGAGAATGCCTGTGACTGGGGTCACCACTCAGCACCTGAGTGATGGGACAATTCTACAGTGGGGGACAGGAGAGAAAAAAGAAGGCTTACTTTGGAGAGGCGCTTGTGTGACTTAATCGGAGAGAAAGCATGCAGGAATGAAAAGAGAGAAATTAGGGAAAGAAGAAAAATTACCTGGCAAATCAAGAGAAGGAAACCCCACAAATCCCAACAGAGAGCAGCATACCCCCCCTTTTCTCGTGGAAAGCACCATGAATCAAATTTAAGCTTCAGCAGTCACTGTTTTGGTAACAATCTCACTCCTGTGGCCTTAATCCACAGCACTTTGTGGGCCAGGGCAGTGCAACTCATGTCTGCAACTCCCCCTTAGCAAGGACACCACTTCCCTGAGAGCAGCCCTGAGTGTGGCCACAAACACAGCATGCCCTGCATCCTGCCTGCCTGCCATGCCATTCCATCCCATCCCATGGCATCCCATCCCATGGGGGTGTCACCCGGCGGTGTTTGTAGGTCACTGTGTGCACAGGAAGCCAGGCTGACCCCGAGGGCAACCTCACAGCTCAAATGGTTCAGCTTGAAAAAACCCTTCTCCCCCCTCTTTTGAACTCACACAACTCCCCCTCAGTGGGGAGAGATCAGCTCAGCCCAGGGAATGTGGGCCACTGAATCCCGTTCCTGTGCTGAGAGAGCCCACAAAGGGCAGCAGATGAAGGTTTCTCGTGTGTGACACAGCCCAGCAACAGGTCAGGCAGAGATCTAACAGCTCATTCTGTACAAGCCACCAGAGTTATGCCAGAGTTCTAACTGTGAAGTTATTCAGGCTGAAATATTTCACTTCAGAAAGCTGGAAAAACACAAGTGCTCCTACCAGATGACTTAAAACACATCCCTGGATAGCAGGGTTACAATCAAAGGTATGTTTGGCTCCCAAGGGCTGTGTTTCACCAGCTCCCACTGCTCACAGGAAAACCCAGAGTTGCCAAACCTGAGACCCTCTTCTGCAACACAGCAAAGACAAGGCTGCTTCTAACATGGTCCAAGGACACAAAACCTTTCTAGGGAAAATACCACCTACCCTGGCCAAGCCAGCCCTGACACTGCACTGATCAGAAGGAATGGGCAGAGGACTGGAAAACTGATTCTGTGCAACCTGAGCCTCACCTCAGAGGGCTCAGGCAGGACTGAGAGTGCACAAGCCCTTCACAGGCTGCACAGGGGAACCTTTATTTTTTCCATGGCACTCGACGATCCAGATGACAGAAAGTAATTTCAACAGCTGATTTTCAAGGTCTTTCTCACAGAGCCTCCCAGGAATCAAGGCTTTGACTATAGAAAGTGAGGCTCTGGAAGCTGTTAGGGAGCTGCAGTACCAGCCATCAGCAGCTCCTGGACTCAGGTCGCTGCGAGGATGATGGAGCTGTGCTGAAGTTTGACCCCAGCGAGGAGGACTTGACCCTACTTAGGAAAACTTGACCCCAGTTAGGAGAACTTCCAGAAATACGACGGGGGAAGGAGGAGGAGAGTTATCCAGAGGAACAGAAGGCACAGGACAGAGCCAGTGTCCTGCAGCTGGGAGCTCAGCACCGGGGATACGTGCCCACCTCGGCCGGAGCCGCTCGCTCGCTGCTCACCTTGGAGTTCTTGGCCCCACTGCGGCCTGACTGGGAGGAACAGCTCCGCTGGACACCCTGCTCCGGCGTGGAAGGGGATTTGTCTGAGGAGTGGTCCGAGCCCTTCTCCACCATGGCGTCTCCCGGGGCGTCCTGCGGCGTCGGGGAGCGGGAGCGTTTGCGCAGGATGGGGGAGCAGGCAGGAGTGCTGCGGTTGGAGTTACTGGCAGTACTGCAGGGAGGGAGAAAGAGCAGGGTTAGCCACCCCCAGCTCAAAGTGAAACCAGCTGCACCCCTGCCCCGAGGTGTGCAGAGCCCACAGATCTCCCCACCAGCAGGGCAGACAAATCTGGCTTCCTGGAGCAACACGTCCAGCGAATTGGGGCTGCTGACAGTCATCATTTCCCAGGGGCAGAGGAACTGCCACAGCCTGGCAGTGCCCTTCTCCACCCACTCTTCAGTTCATCTGACCACAGACCAACGAACTCATTCTCCTGTGGGCTCCAGCAGTTTCAAGTGATGATGATCTGAGCTTAGAAAACCTAAACTTGCGCTCAAGAATGAGGGAGATGTCTGTTTTCTCAACACTCTGTCCCTCCTTAACTTTCTCTTCACTGTTCTCAACAGGATGCATGACAATGGGATCACACTCTGTTAAAGGTCATCAAAACCCAAAAATGATGGGGCACTGGGAGGGAGGTCATGATGACAGACACTGCAGTCATGAGTTCCTGTACAGAATCATCCTTTCCCACACCAGTTAGAGTTGGGCATGAGAACGTTTTGCTACAACGTGAAACACTTCATGATTAAAAAAAAAAAACAACCCAAAGTTCCCCTTTCATAATGGGAAAAGTAAGACCTTCTTGAGTCTTACAGAAATTATGAGACGTTTAGGAGAATGGAAATTCTCCTCCTCTACCCTCAGTAAATGCCCCAACACCTCAGTCAGAAAGTCAGTAATACACCCATTAATACAGAACAGGAAAACTCAGATTTCCTCACTGGTCCTTCTCTTTTGATGCCTCTTCTTCCTGCCAGACTCTTCATGCTACATCCATTTTCCCCCACGTCACTCATTTCCTTCAGCAGCCATATCTATTTCTGACCAGTCCAAACATCCCTGAGGCTTTTCCAGCAGCCTGCAGGTGCCAGTGGAACCTGGGCTGATCCAAGGATGAATTCTGTGCTAACTCTGCCATGCTCAGTGGTTTGGTACCCTGTTGTCTCTCAGAGCCACATCTGAGTGACAGAAAAGCAGGCAACAGGGAAAGCACGAGGGAATTACAACTGCAAGGGATTGAATTAAAAAGTTGGTACAACCAGACTCTTAAGGGCTATAATTTAAGCCCAATTATCTACAGCAAACTGAAGCTTCCTTCTCACACTCATACACAGTGAGGTACCTAAAAGGGATCGTTTCCTTTCTGAAAATCTCAAAAAGCTGAACACGTGCCTGAGGTTTCATTAATTCCCAGATAAAAATCATATCCACCCCTTACCTCTGAAGATGCCAAAACCTTTTTACACAACAGATAGGAGCAGACAATGTAACACGCTCCTGCAGCAGTTATCAGGCTTGGCTTGGTTTAGCACTGGATGAACTGGTCTCATAAATTATCCTCTATTTGCTCACTGCTTGTGTAAACCCACAAGTGATGAGACTTGCCCTAAACAATCTGCAGAAAGCACACAACCTGTGCAAACATTGACAGAACCAGATTTCACAGTAGCTGGCAAGGGGCAAGAACAGCAGGATGGAGCCCCACAGAAACCCCGGAGAAGATGCTTTCAAGGACATGAAGTGTGGAAGTTCACACAGAAAACGGACAGAAATTGGGTTTGCAAAATGTTCTACGAGCAGGAAGCTGGACTGAGTTACAGACTCTGCTCTGTTACCTGCTTTTACTTAGAGTCATACAGCTAGAGAACAATAAAAACCTGATTGTTCAAATGCAAAGACAGGCAGAGTAATCCCAGCCTTAGCTCGGTTCTTCACAGTTCACAATTAGCAATGGCACAGCTCATGAGTGTCATATATTGTCACAGCACCTTGTCCTGTGTCCTCCCTTTCCCTGGACAAGAAACAGAAACACATGTACAGCACAACTGTGGCAATATTCAAGATTTAAGCCCTCCAAATCACCTTTGAAACAAAAGACTAAAGAAAAGATGATCTGGACCATTCTCCCAGCAGCATTCCCTGCAACAGTTTGGGTATATCATAAAGTTAAACTATCAGGAATTTCTTAGTTATTGAAATTTTATAAAGTATCAGGTTTCTTCACAGACTTGCAGCTGATCCAGTTAAAGTGGGTGTTTCAGCTTGTCTGTCCTGCTGGTGCTCTTTCTCCTGTCTAAACCCACTTTTTAACAGCCCACCAGAGCCACACTGGTGGTACTAAAACTTCAAGCTCATCAGCAATGGTTCCAGTGATGGAAATGGTTCTGAATTGCCATTTCTAGACTCCACACAATGTAGAGTTCTAGTCAAAAACTCTACATTCTGAGGCTGTATTGGTCCTGCTTGCCCCCAGCAGCCTCGATGCAACACAAGCTGCTTTATGTGAGAGGTCCCCAAAAATACAAAGCCAGAATTTGAAGCCAGTGTTCCTGACTCACACATCACTGGACTAGTCTGAACAGATGTACTAATTTTGCTTCCACAGCTCTACAAAACCTGAGCTTATCATGCACGACCTCCCTCTCACTTTCGGTTCCTGCGAGTTCATACCCCCAGTTTCACTTTGGATGTGAGCTTCATGCAACCCTATAAAGACCAAGTCAAATTCACTCAAGGGTCTATTGGCTTTCAGGTCACAGTTGTGAGATTTTTAATGCTACTCAAAGTGCAAATCATTCAAAACCAGGGTTCAGCTGCATCACGTGCATGTGAAGCTCGGATGAAATGCCCTAGAAAGTTCTAGTTTTACTCTTTTTGTGGTATTACAAAGCTCCTCAGGTGGCTTTTTCAGTCACAGCTGAGTAACCCACACAGGGGCAGAATCAACACTAACTACCTTAAAGCTGCCATGTATATATTTGTTCATATTATCACAGCCACACATTTTGGTGCCAGCCCTGCCAAGCACAATCTCAGGCAGATTCCAGCTTTCAAGCTCGTTTTCCAGTCATTTAGCATCTCTGGCATGCTTTGAAACACTAAATCCATTCCCACAGACTGTGTTTGGGATGTATGGATTATCACCTTTGCAGGGACAGGGGGGGAAATAACTTCAAGGGCACCTTCTCTGGCTCTCCCTGAGGTCAGTGGCAGAGCCAACCAAAGGCAGGAGGGTCTGATTCCTCCTCTGGATGACTGGGAAAAGCTGAATATTTCTCCCCTGAGGGGCTCCACACGCCAAGAGTCTGTTAATTCAGCCTTTCACATCTAGGGCGGCGAGGATGGGCCCAAAAAGCAGCGGAGCTGCAGCTCCATCCCCCTCTCCTGCCCCTGCCCCGAGCCCCTCCAAACTCCTGCTCATTCCCTGGAGTTTGAATCCAGCCCAAGGCACAGCCATGTCGAACGCTTTCTGCAGTTGCCATGGCGACCGAGGCCTCCCAATTGAACCAGGAACCGGCGCCCGAGATGCCAAAACGGCCTGACCCACTTTGAAAAAAAAAAAAAAATAATAGTAATAAATAATGCTTTAGAGCCCTAATTGCCCAGAGAGCATTCAGGGCCTCACATCCCCCCCTGCAGCGGGGCCTGCAGCGGGTGCAACAGTTTAAGTGAGGGACAGAACACAAACAAGCCCACCTAAGCTGCAGCCCCTCGCTCCCAGGGGAAACCCTGCACGGAGTATGTGAAAGCACAGAAGGGCTGATTCTGTCTCCTTGGTTTATGCCCTCGCTGTGCCTAAGAAAAACCACCTTGTCCTGGGGTTGGAGCCGCAGGAAAAAATGCCACGGGCCGGGAAAGGGTCAAACTCTGTTCAGACGTGGAGGAAAAGCCTCGGTGTCTGGAGCAGCACAGCCTTTCAGAGCCTGAAAGGGTCTACAAGGAAGCTGGAGAGGGACTCTGCCTGGAATTGTAGTGATAGGACAGGCAAACTGAAAGAGAGCAAGTTCAGGTTGGATATATGGAAGGAATTCTTGCTGGGAGGGTGGGGAGGCCCTGGCACAGGTTTCCCAGAGAAGCTGTGGCTGCCCCATCCCTGGAAGTGTCCAAGGCCAGGCTGGAAGGGGCTTGGAGCAACCTGGGCTAGTGGAAGGTGTCCCTGCCCATGTCAGGGGGTGGAATGAGATGATCTTTAAGGTCCCTTCCAAACCAAAGCACTCTGTGATTCTACGAGCTTTTCTTCAGGTGGTGAAAAAGGACAAACACTTGGCAATGCACAGACAAGCCACCTGGTCACCCTGGGACACAAGGCAAGACACAGAAAGGCCACACTTCCTCCTCCAACAGAGTATTTTCTGTAAAGATCTGGACCAGCTGACGAACAGAGACTTCACCAAGCAGTCACTTTTGGGAAATGCTACAGCTTGTACTCCACAAGTGAAGCTTGGTGTTTTTACAGCTACAAAGGAACCCTGAGGACCCTGTGCAATGCTCTCACGGAGAACTCAACAAGAAACCTGCCTTAGTTCCAGTCTGTTAAGTAAATTCTGCAGGAATGACATTCAAGCAGCCCTGAACTGACAGGAAAGTCTGTCCATCCTACCAGATCTGAAACAACCACCCTGCCTGCCACTGCTACACAGCCAGCCCTGGGCTTGAGACAAGCACCCTGCAACAGTTCTTCCCCAAATTTTGGGTGCCCCAACAGCCAGGAGCCACCCTCCAGAAGAGCACTGTCACAGCACCAGTGGCTACAGCTACACTGCAGGACAGCAGCTCAGCATTCTCTCAGGGAGGGACACACACTCAGATTAGGAGGACACACAGCAAATCCATTGGAACCTGCCAGTTGCAGGATGTGAATTAGAATTCAGCCAGAAGTAATCACTGTGCTGCCAAAGGTTTTTTAACAAGGGCAGATCATCTAAACAAGCAGCAGCTCCACGTACACTGTGATCACCAGCTTCTCAGAGGGTTTCTTCCTCAAGAAAGTCCTGATCTGGAAAGCTAATTGGCCTCCAAGTCCTCAAAAGAACCTGCTTTATAAGAGTAAATCTGCAGCTGCTCAGGTCTCCCTGCAGCCCGTAGCATCCACCTGATGGAAGGCTCTTCAAGGCCCCAAGTTTGTGTTACAAAATCAAGCTTAATTCTGAAAGTGCTGAGCACTGTGTTCCCAAACCAGCAAAGCAGCACATATTTAAGCACATATTTACCTCTCTGTGTCTGAGAACTATGGGCTGTGCACACAAAGTCAAGCCTGTGCCTACACACTTTCCTAAACACGACCAAAAGAGATCCCCGAGCATAAAACAGAACTGCACTGAGAAAGTCTTGAAAAGGGCAGGAAAGGCTACAAGGTCAAGGAGGCACCTCAAGCCTGGCTGCAGCACAAAAAGAGTTAATTCTCCTCAGAAACAGCCACTAAGAGGGTTAATTAGACGCCTACAAAGATACTTTTCTGCAATACAGTCTGACATCAGTGCAAAAAGAGGAGAATCAGAACCTCATTATGCAGTCTCCCAAACAGCAAGCAGATGGTAACAACTTTTGATCACCAACCTACACTCGCTTCAAATTGATAATCCAAGAATGAAAACCTCCATATATCCTTCAGCAATCCCCTGGGCTCGCCATTGCTCTACAAGCAATAACAGAATGCTCTGCTTCTATTACATCTCCCAGCAAGAGAGACAAGAGAGAAAGCAATAAATCAAAAAGCAATGACACCTGCAGGGCTGTAGAGAAACTGAGTGTTTCATGACAACTGCTTTGAAGAGAATGGTAAAAATAGCCTGCCTTCTGCATGGTTTTGGGTAGGAAAGTCCATCCTTGCTTAAGATTTTCTCGGTGTGTTTTGACGTTTCCCAGAGCGGTGTCCTCCGGTGACATCCAATCGCATGTTTACATATTCATGAAATAAAATTAATGCAATTATTATGCCTCAGAGGATTAGCAAATCACTGCAAGCATTAGGAAGGAATTTGCCTTCTGCCCACATGCAGCAGTGCGAGGCTGGTCAGCTGCATTATTAACCATGTCATTGTGTCTCTCTGAATCACCCGAGCCCGGTTACCACGAGAGACGGACGATCGACTCCACGGACAAACGGGCTCATCTCCTACAGAAACTCCCACTGTGCTGGGCTGGAAACAACCTCTCCACTGCTCCCTTCCTGCTTGGAGTTACTGCAAAAATGCCAAGAAAACTGGACAATTTTTTTGGAACCAGAACCAGACTGATCTGAGTAATGCTGTCTGATAACACAAGTCACGATTTGGAAAGGGTCGTTAATCTGCAGAGAACCACCACGTGTGATAAATCACACCCTGAACCCCTCCACCACTGGCAAATTAATAACTCCATTTGCTCCTAAGGAAGGCAGACCACATGAAACACGGTACAGTGGGTAATACAAAGAAATCTGGGAGGCAATAAAGGGGAAATAGCACGAAGCAGGAATTTCACATCCCTCTGAAGCTGAGGGTGGTTCACACACAGCCCCAGTGTGGTTACCTGCAAGTCACCCAGCTGAGCTTCCAAAGGAAGAACAGATTCAGGCTTTGTTCCCTCTCCTCCCCACCTCAATGTCAGCATTGTCCTTAACAGCAAGAATTGCAATATCTGATGCTGCCCTCCAAAATTTCTGAGCCTGGAACTTGGGGCAGAACAGAGCTCAAAAGTCTTGTTTAAAAAATAAATCTAATTACCAAAGACTCTGTTAAGCCATCTTGGATGTGAAGGAAGTTTTGAAAACTTGACAACTCAAAGAATAAAACGTAAAATACATCCAAGCATGTTTATTTTAATCCTCATTATTTCCAAGCTAACACCAAAATCTTTCAGTGGTTTGGGGACTCAGCGTTGCTGCCACACATCAATCCATGTGCATTGTTCCAAGAGAAGGTGAGAAAATTGCTATACAGCACTGAACAGCAAGTGATAAAGACCCAGGCTCATTTTTGGATGAGGATGTAGGTGTGATCCCAGATGACCTCAAGAAATGCCCAACAACTCCTCATCTCCTGCTATAACTTCAGCAAGGCTGGGAGACCCCTGGCCTTCATCCCCAGCACAGGGATTGTCCCCTTGAACACATTCCAGTCTTGTGGCAGCAGATTTAATAAATCACAGATTAAAGAACATCTCCCAGACAGAGTGGGGGCGGACAGGGATATTGTGCATCTCAGGAGCAGAAGACAAAGCTGGAGCTCTGCATCTTCCCACTCACTCCCACTGCTCCTCAGCATCAGCTTTTGTAAGTTCATGGAAGATGTGATCTTCAAAGCTGGGATCAAATCGATTTCTTTTGTTCATCCCTTACTGCTGCCTCCCTTTACCATTCAGAAAACAGCAATGCAACAATTCTACACCCTCCCCCTGCTATCTCCATGCCATTCTCTCCCCTTTGCTCTATCCATGCAGCAGCACTGTCCAGCTCCAAGTTAAAACTAGAGAGGGTCAGGGGCTGCAGCTGATCCCGGGAAGAGTCAGACCCCCTCAGTGCAAGAGTCACACACAGTCCTTTGTCCTGAGGACCTGCTTCAGGCTTGTGCCCCCACCCGGCACATTCTCACTTGCTCCATCCAGCTGGTTATCAGTGGCACGGGCAGCTGGGGGCTTCCCATGTTTGGCACCCAAAGTTACTGCACTGCTGTAAAATATACCCCTAAGATCTGGTTTGAAGTTTCCTCCTGTCCTACTGAGTCCAAATCACAAACCCCATCCTAAATCCACCAGCTCCAGAAGGAGCTCTCCTGCAGATGCACGTGATTTAATGAAGCAAGGGAACAGGAATATATTCCCTTTTCTGAATCGTGATTTCCACGATGGACAGGATAATGCTAGTCACCAGTAATCTAAGAAAAAGCAGCGTTTTAGGGGATTCGGCAGATTCTCACTGCCTATAAACACAGAGTGTGCAATGAATTAAATAAATAAATAAACAATGAAAAATAAATAATGAAAAATAAATAATGAAAAATAAAAAGCCACCTGTACAGAGTCTGGAGCAGAGCCTGAAAAGCAAACCCTGCCTCTCCCCATCCGTGCAAATACACAACCACAGAGAGGAACAGAGCGGAACCGTGGCATCCGTGCGAGGGCTCCGAGCCCTTTTCAAAGCGAGGGAGCACATGGGCAAACAAATACACCATATTCCTGCAGCAGCTCCGGCTGCTCCTGTGACGCATTGCCCTGTTCATCCCAGCCCGACCCCCCTCCTTGGACCCAGATGTGATGGGAGGGATAAGTGTCCCCCTGGGGATGGGGGAGACGGGGGAAGGAGGAGGGTGAGGGGAATGAAAGCTAAAAAGAGAGAAAGGAAGAATGAAAAGAGAAAAAAAAAACAAACAGCCAAAAAGGATCTGCTCATCGGGTCGTTTGCGACAATCGAAAAGGCTGTTTTAGCAATTCCGCCGCAGGGGAGGGAAAGGCACGTGCGGGGTGGGGGGAGAGAACGAGGGGGAGGGAAATAAAAAAAAATTCAAATTAGTAAGTTTAAAAAAAAAACAAAAAAAAAAAAAAGAAAGGAATCAGCCGGGAGGTAAAAAGAGAGCGAAGCATCTCTGCACATGATGTGAATGTCACGCTGCTGCTGCTGCTGCTGTCTGCTGCTGCTTTCGAGTCCCCGAGCAGAAAGGAGGCAGGCAGCAACGAGACCAACATGGACTCCGGGGGTTAATCTGCCCGGGAGGCGGCAGGGCGGACGGGCTGGCGAGCGGCGTGCGGGGCACGGCGGGGGACAACGCCAGACAGACCCCCAGACAGACCCCGAGCCGGGGGCAGCGCTGCCCCCGGCCCGCGCACTGAACCGTGGCGAGCCATCGGGAGCGAGCGGCGGCGCTCATGTCATTCAGGCGGCTCCGGGCAGCCGAGGGGGGCTGGGTTGGGTGGGCGGCGGCGAGCGGGGGAGGGTTTTCCCACCTTCCCAACCATCTCATGACCTTACCCCGTGCTCCGCGAGCCCCCCGCCCGCCCCGCCGGGGATGCTGCGCCCGCTCCGGCATGGCCGAGCTCCCCCCCCCTCCAGCCCGCCAGCTCTTTGTGGCGCTGGCTGCTGCTGCCGTGGCGAGAGGATGTCGGTCGTGGCCTGTTCCTTGTCGCTGGGCAAGCGCTTTCAGCACACTCCCTGCACGCACAGACACAACACACACACACACACACACACACACAGAGCACACGCGTGCGCAGCCTCGCCGCTGCCTTTTACATAATTCATCCCCCTCCGTGCCTTCCTCGCTCGCAGCCACCCCGGAAAACCGGAGAAAAACCAACCCTAACGCTACCCCCTCTAACGCTACTTCCCCCTAGCGCTACCCCCCCCAACCCTTCTCCTTCTCCCGGGGTCTCCTCCTCGCGCCCGCGGCTTTGGGGATGCTGCCCGAGGAGTTGGGCGAAGTTGGGAGCCCGCAGGTTGGGGACATGCCCGTCGTCCCTCGCCGAGCACACACGCGCTGCTGGGAGAAACACCTTTCAAAACCTGTCAGCGTGTCAACACGCGAACAGCCAGGGAAATTAAACCCTAATTAACCGGTGGAGTGGATTATCTACACACTGGTTCAGAATTAAGGCGACCTCAACTCAATTCAGCTTGCTCCGACCAGGGAGCTAATGTGGTTTCTTTTTTTTCCCCCGTGCCTATCCATGTGTAAACAGGCCTGGGATTTTTAAAGAAACATTATCAAGCGAAGTTGAGGACTCAACAGCTGCATTAGTACATGGTGTTTCTTTGAGGGACACACCACTATATCCCTACACATCTGCTCATGGACATCTTTATTCCAGAAATAAGGAGGAGGGTTCCAGTCCCTCTCAAGGGCTCTCACAGTACAATAAAAATTATATAGACTGAAGGGTGACTAAGAAGAGAGCAAAACAATCAACTAGCTTGCACTCTTCCTTCCAGGATATGAAATCAGACCTTGTGTGAACAAGGGAATAGAGTAGAACGACCTGGACTGGAGCACATGTCCACATGTGGAATTACACCGACTTATTTTACTGTGGATGCTGTGAATGGCCCCCTCAGGGACTTACTGCTCCCCCACTGCTAACAGGAGGAGCTGTGCCTTAAGTGATGCAAACACTCCTCACTCTGCCCTTTGCTTGCCTGTGTTGCATTTCACCCCTTCCACACACAGGGTTGGCCATTTTCTCCTCTCTTTACAATCAGTCACAGCTTTAAGTGCTAATTCCCAAAAGAGCATCTTTCCAAAAGGCTGATTACCCATCATTTTGCCCTAATCAAAAGCGGTGGGAGCAGGAAGTGCTCTGCTCTCAAGCACATCAGTGCTCCAGCAGACTCACATCACTGTGCAATTCAAATGCTGCACAGGATTTTAAACTGAAAACACCATCACCAAACACGTTTTTATCCGGGCACTACACAGCACCATCCCCTTCTATTGCTAAGAGGATACACCCAGTGTGTTCACAGTGTGTGTGAGACTGTTTTAGGAAATTAAATGATCCCTCGCCTCGATGTCAGTTTTGTTGTTTCCAACGCTCACCAAAGTTTGTCCGCTGGAGAATTTACAAACACGTTTAAAGGAAATGGCATTTGTAACACACAAACTTTCCCATCCCCTGTGCCCAGTGCAACAGCACCCCAGATCCCAGGATGGTGTGATTCCCACGGAAACGCGTGTCCAGGATTGTATCCAGGCTCAATGAGTGTATAATGTGGATTACAGAGGGCCCAGATAAGAGCAACCACTAAAGGCAGTGGCTCTGAATCCATTCAACACAGACTGGAGGCCAAGATTTCAGTGATCACCTGGAACACCCGTTGGATCACACTGGGGAACAGATGAAAGTGCTGAAAGCTGAAGCTTTCAGACAAATTCTCACTAGACAAGAGAGACCTATTTTTGGGAGCAAACAAAACTACCCACTGTAACTAATTCAAGGCTCAATTATCCATCTGTGGCCAACATTATTATGCAAGGGTTTGTCTTCTGCTAAATACTGTTCTGTACCATGAACCAGAATCAGTTCAGGCAAGTCTTATGCCTTGCATCCAACAGGACTCAGAGTGACATATCTGAATGGTCCCATTTTGGTTTACAGTCTATGAATCTTTCAGTGTTTTTTTTTTTCTTATGGCTTTCAGAGAAAGTGAGAAAATAGTTAAAAGTGTGATTCTCAGCCCCTACAAATTTTGATATGTTTTGTCTGAATGACTATTAAGGCTTGAACAAAATGCTATTTTCCAATAGTCACAACAGTTACACTGACCCAAAAAGCCCTGATGAAACTGAGATCTGGAACAATGGAAAACACACAAAGGCTCAAAGCAGGCCATGAAGAGGTAGGATAAATTCAATATATGAGATTAAGACTAATCCACTCTTCAGACTGACAGGAGGGAAGATGAATCAAACAAAAGTTCTGCTTCCAAAAGCACTGTAAGAGCAGGAGTAAAACTGCAAGACTTACTTAAAGAAAAGCTCCTTAGGCTTATCTGCCATGGCGTGCAAGGGGCAAAGTTATGGGTAATTTAGAAAATCACGTGGCACCTCAAATGCTTTACAAACCTCAGCAGATCTGCAAAATTCCCCCTGGAACTTTAGTAAGGACTGACACTCTTGTTACATTTCTGGGTGCCGTTCCTGGCACTTTGAAGACAGCTTGTTTCATGGTGGTAATACTGAGGTAGTACTGAAGTGAGAAGAGGACGTTTCAGGAAGCTCTTAAGATGTTAAGGATGTTTAAGGACCATGAGGCTACAAGTTCCTGTTTCGTTCAAGAGCTGCAGGACACACTTTACCTGCACATGTGTCAGCCCTTGCCTCGGTGTTCAAGACTCCAGACAAGCACTAGGATGTTGGTTTGGGTGTGAAGGACAGCTTTAGGAGGGCCTGACTGCTGAGCTGTGTCTGGCCGGACATGGCCCCACACCACAGCCTGACCACCACAGCCTGACCAAGCCCTGCAGAAGGTGCAAAGCCATAAATGAGCACAAAGGATGCTCTAATTCAGGGCATGCCTGTGTCAGGCTCCTCAGTGTCCAGGAGCAGTACCTTCCCTGCCTGCTGGAGCTGCTGGAGCAGTGGCAGAGCTGTTTTCTGCTCTGTTGTCTCAGGCCCAGCAGTAACACAAGCACACTCATACATTTTGCATCCCTTGCATCTCCCAGCTCAGAGGAAATGAGGCACTGTCCGAGTAATTAAAGCCTGGGGCTGATGGCTGATGATAGATACCTGTGAGACAGAGCAGGGCCTGAATGCCCAGGCCATCCAGTGGGTTTGAGATCAACTCTATACCCACCTGGAGCAATCTTACCTTCCCTGTAAGCCACACCAGGGATACAGAAACAAAAAGAAGCCTTTGAAAGTCTGTCTGCAAAATGTCAGGGAACAATGAGCGCCCGGATTTGAAAACACACAAGGGTTTCTCATTTCCCCTTCCCCAATAATTCTTTGCCCCCTTTTAATAAGTTCTGTTTTGAAAATGCAGTTATCCCCCAGCATCTCTACTTTTCAGCTGAGTCTGGAACAGAACCAAAGGACCCAACACCTTCCTCATACTTTTGGGCTCGTCTTCAAAAAGGCACATCAGATACGTCAAGAAACCACGTCCTAGGGAAAACTCAGTGCTGCAACCTCAAGATCTGCAAGTAGGATTAGCATTAGTGGGCAACTGATGCATCTGGGTGGGAATTAGTGTTTTGCAGGTGGTTTTTTTGCTCGTGCCACTGCTGGAAACCCTCTTTCGCTCTGAATGGAGGGACTCCTGAATGCAAAGCATGGCCCAGGGTGAGTTCTCCCACTGGGAAATGTGGTTGTGTTCACTGAACATCCTTCCAGCCTCCAGTGGGTGCCACTCCTCAAACCCCACAGGATTCTCACCCCCTTAAAGCAACAAGGAGCACTGCCAAAGCTCTTCCTTTTGCCTTGCAATGAAAATGGGCTCCTAGACAGGTACCAGACCCAGCAAAAGTCTTTTTAGAGCACTCTGAGCTGACAATTGCATTTTCCTGGAGTGAGATACAGTGGCTGCTAAGAGCTCATGGATTCCTACAGTAGTGGGGGGGAAGGAGGAGGCAGGGAATCCTGTGCTCACAGGCATGGGGAGGAAGAGGGGGAGGAGGAGAAACAAGGAGAGAGAGAACAAAGTGTCAACATCTTAACTGGGACACACAAAGAGCCAGTTCTTAAGTAAGAACTTAATCCAGGATTAACAAGAGGTCAGCTACCTCTGCAAGGAGACTGCACTAAAAGGAGCTAATTAGCTCTCCTTAATTGCACAAAAGAAACCACACAGAATTAAAGGCATTCACAAGTAGCAGATCCCACCTCACCCAGGAAACACAGCCCTACCTGTTGTCCCCAACACCATCCTCAAACAATCAGCACGTGGAAAGTCAAAAGCAGGAAAAGGTGCAATGATGTTGGGGAAAAGGCTGTGGGGGTTTAGGCTCAGCACCAACAAGTGCTGGAGTGAGAGCTAGAGCCTACACCAGCCAGGACAAGTGGTTTTAGCATGGCCAGGATATTTCTAGACAGTTTCTTCAGTTGCCATCACATGTGGAACTGCCCAAAAACCCTGCAGTGACTACAGCTATCACTTCCACAAACAGTATTGTCCACAAGGATATTTAATGCAGTTTTAGCCCTCTTTAATTCAGCCTGATCTCTGAAAATGAGGAGGAGCCACTCAACTTTGCTCTCTGGAGGTTGAGACCAACAGAATGCCACCCCAACGTGGGCAGGCACTGCACCCTGCTCAGGACCAATGCAGAGCACACAGCATCATGGACAGGTCACAGCTCCAGGCCTGGGAACCACCAGCCTGGAATAATGCAGTGGGCAAGGCTGGCTGGGCTGACCCCCCCACCAATGCAGTGTCTCCAATTTCTAATCATATATTACAAAGACACACATCTTAAGTCCTAAGCCAGCTCCCACTTGATACTAAATCCATCTCTTTTTCCTGTGAAACCATTCCATGTTCTGTTCTCCTGCACTGATGATAAGCTGGTGCATATTTTACCCCAGAAGCCCTTGCACTGCACTCACAGATAATGTACACAGCAGTCAGTGCACTTGAAAATGAAGATTAACAAGCACATCAATAACACTGCCAGATGTCTCTGAGATGGAGCACTAATAAAAGTAACTCCAGGATATATTTTCCAGCACTGAGCTGAGGGCAGGGCACTTGCAGGCAGACCCTCAGGAATTACAGTGAAAGGTATGAGGGTGAGAGGCTGCACTGATTTCAGACCCTACTAACATCATAGGATCACCTCCAACCACCAGGGTCAGAGTGCATCCAGCCAGATCAGTGCCCAGTTTCAGAGAGGATGAAGGAAAAGCAGAACAGGTTGCCAGGGGAGGTTATCCTACACACAAAGAAAAATAACAGCAGAAACGGGAGACCACGCTAATTACAGGTCCCTGTGGAGTCATTACAGTCCTGCCTCCATTATCTATTTATCCTTCTTTTCTTCCCTCAGGACAGTTAAATGCCATGCCACTGTACAGTGACATTGCAGAGGTGGCCACCAGGGGACAAGCAGCAGCAAAACTTCACCTCAAACCCAACCCAACCCAACTCCTGTTCTTTGGATGCCACTCCAAATACAAGACAGTCACCTCCCCCCTGCTCCCAGGAACCCTCACATGTGCTGCTCCTGTGTGAGCTCAGTGCAAAGAGAGGGTTCCCTGGCATCTGGATCAAGCTTCAATAGGTGCCACTGGAGAGAGCAAACTGCACATGGGCTGGCCTGTGCCAGGGGCTGGGCTACACCAACCTCCTGGCACAGCCATGCCCCACTCCTGCCATCCACCATCCCTCCACTCCCTATTCCACGCTGTACTGAGCTGGGACAGCTCAGACCCGAGAGTAGATTTACTAAGAGAAGAGGAAAAGGGCCCTTATAAAAGGGTCCAATCTCCTTCCTGGTGCAGCCTGTGCTTCAGCATCGTGTAATTGTTACAGTCCTGCCAGCTTCTCCGTTCCTCTGAAGTGCTCCAATCTGTTCATCCCAGCCAGAATCAGCCCCCTGAAGCCTTCCCCCAAACCACTACCCCAGTCTCTACCTTCAGACTGCTCCTGAGCCACCTGATTTTCAATCCCCACTCCCGCTGAATTGCTCAACCCTTCGTTCCAGGATGGTCTGATTTCTGTAATAAACCCACCAGCCCCACTAAGGAGCTGCTCAGTCCAGCCCCTACTCCCGTGTTGCTCCACCACGAGTCTTGCTCAGCCTCTCCCCCGCATCCATCCCTCCCGCCCGGCTGGGATTCCTCCCCCAAAGCCTGGAATCCACCCCCATCCCTCCAGCCCCGGCTGGGATTCCTCCCCCAAAGCCTGGATCCACCCCCATCCCTCCCAGCCCGGCTGGGATTCCTCCCCCAAAGCCTGGATCCCCATCCCAGCCCCGCACTGCGTCAGGGCATCCTTTTTCCTGAGGAACCGCCTGACCTCCCGGCACACAAAGGAACCTGCATCCCCAGGAAAGAGCCCTCCCACCTGCCCTGGGGGGGAGATGGGGGGGTGTGAAAAAAAAAAGAAGGGGCTGAAGAAAGGATTGAATGTCCACCTGTTAGCACATGGCATTCCCCGGGGCACAGCCGTGGGTCCTCCCCGCTCCTCTGCCCTCCGGGGCTCAAACCCCCCCTCGCACCGCAGGCAGCAGCAGTTCTGCTGGGGGGGAGAGCACTGAACCACTCGAGGGTCTCGCCGCTCCGATGCATTTTACGTGGACACAAAGATTCCCCGCTCTGATA
Source organism: Manacus vitellinus (assembly GCF_001715985.3). Lineage (NCBI taxonomy): Eukaryota > Metazoa > Chordata > Aves > Passeriformes > Pipridae > Manacus > Manacus vitellinus. Next base: position 3,704,211 of record NW_021940545.1, read on the forward strand.
ACGGGCTGGCAGGGCTGGAACAAAGCCGCCTTTGCAATGTGCCCTGGCATCCGAGCTGGCTGCTGCCCACCGCCAGGAAAAGCTCCCACTGTCTCTTTAAGACTGTCCCAGAGCCCACATCCCTGTTAACCCTGTGCTGCTCCTCGCTCCAGGCGCTCAGGAGGAGGGAAATTTCGGGATGAGTCGTCTCTTCTCCTGCTCTCCTTGCCCGGTCCGTTCTGCCGCCCTGGCACAGCTCGGGTTGTTTAGTTACACGTCCCTGGCATCCCAAACATTCCTGCCGGGGAAATCAGCGGAGCTTTGTTAAACATCCCTGCACTCCCTGCTCCGCAAACCACCCGGGAGCGCTGCTGTGACGACAAAGGAGCAGAGCAGTCAGCACGGACATAAACATCCCAATTACCTCCGAATTCCACTTCCTTACTCCCACAGAGCTCTCTGACTGCTCAGTGATTTCTACCAGCTCTTCATCAGAAGGACTGCACACCCTCCAAACCTTATCAGACAGCACAGACCACCTACTTCCCCACAACAGGCAGCACAAGCAGCAACAGGAGGAGTATTTGTCTTGACACACGGGTATTTCCAAACACAAACCCCTGGAAAAGCCTTTACAGAGAAGTTCTACAATGCACAAGGTAAGGATGTGACTGACGTTGAAAGTGCATCCAAACACACAGATGAAAACCTGTCCCAGGAAAAATAAGCAGAGGTTGTGCCTGATTTTCTTCTGGGCAAAGCACGAAAACCACTGTCCTTGGGTTGGTACCCACTCCAAGCAGTGGGAACAAAGCCATCCAAAGAATTTAAAAAGCAAGAAAGCAGCACGGACGTCAAGGTGTGAGCACAAAGCAAATCTAGACAGGTTCCTGCAACATGATACAGGAGCTGCATGGGCTGATCAACCCAACCTCAGGGGAGCTGATGAAATATTTGCTCTGTATGATCAGTTAATCTCTGCCAGGAACTTTATTCAATGGGTGACAAGCAATCAGAAAGGTTTTTCTTGCAGAGCAGTAAGTTCAAAGGAAAGCAACAAAAACATCCCAATATTGACCAGGATGGTTTAGGAAAAGAAACTCGAAGGATAAACAAAGTGGAGTGGTCAACAAATATTTGAAGAATGTAAATATGAAAGGGAAAGAGAAGCCCTATTAAAAGGTTTTATAACAACCAGAGATGTGATTATATTAAGCTGTGGGAAAAAATTAAGCTGGAGTCAACTCCTTGCAGCCAAGAGCAGGGGAGAAGTGCTATAAAACTCACCTGTCGTGTTTATAAACCCCATTAGGTAACCACTAATAAAGATAAAACAGGGAACTGTCTCACACTGAATCAGAGAACCACAGAATATCCTCAGCTGGAAGGGACCCACAAGGATCATCCAAGTGCAGCTCCTGGTCCAGGAGCCAGAGGCATGGATCAATGCCTCAACAATATCACTTTTTTTTTCCTCATTTTGCTTTCCACAATCTTCCCAAGAGGCAGCAGCCCAGCTTGCAGCAAGGAGGGCTCTTGAAAGGTTTGTATTCAGTTGGTGTTACAGCTGTTGGAGAGTTACAATTTCAAGGATTGTTTTGACTTGCTGTATTTTTGTTCCCAAACCCTCCCGGAGAAACAGGACCATGTGACTTTTGAGTTTCCTGTGGGAAATCTTGCAAAGTGACATCGAAATCGTCTCAAGTTCTTAATCTGGGTTGTGCCCCTTGAAAGAACAGATGTCCTTAAGGCAATTATGGTATTAACAAATACGAGCAAGACATAAGTTGCTTTGGGGACAATTGTATGGATCCAGCCTGTGGTATGGGACAAGTCACCCATGAGAAGGGCAGGGGATAAGGCTGGACAGTTTGCATTTCTGATCCCAACTCTTACATCAATAGAATTTGTGCTCTTTAAAGGACTGGTTTAAGCTTTCACAATTTCTTGCTCACCAGAGCCAGCAGGGAAGCTTTCTAGTGCACATCTATTAATAAACATGTAAAAAGGAAAAACACCTTTAATCTCCATGTGCCTCATCTGCAAACTAATACTGACATCACCTCCTTTCTTCTACCCTTTGTTCATTTTGACTGTTTAGTGTGGCAGCTCTGACTCTGGAGGTGGGCATGGAAATCTCCAGCACAGCAAGCCCCTGCTTTTAAAAGCCTCTCTCGCTGTAAAACAACACAATCTTAGAAACAATTCCATTTCCAAGATCAGTTGTGCTATCAGCTGCCTTTAAAAGAGAAATTCAGGAGAACCCACAGGGAACCTATTCTTCCTGCTGGAAAAATAACAGAGCAGGTATTGGAGGCAGTGATGGAGTTTTGCTGCCCTGGAGCAGCCGCTGAATGTTGCTCAGGTTCTCTGAGCTCCAGCCCTGAGACACATCCTTCTTTCATGGCCCACAGCTCAGCTACAGTTTGCCTCCCAAACCTCATTCCTAAAATGTGCCTCACATTGAAGGGCACCACATGAGCACATCATTTCTCTTAACAGTTGACAGCTCCGAAAAAAAACCAACAAAATTCCGCTTTTGAGAGCTGCACAGCCACAAGCCAATCTCCTCAGGAGCAGAGGGCACTTCTCTCACATCTCCGTGGCTGCTTTACTCCTGTTCCTGTGGGGTCAGAAATACCCCAAAATTACAGCTCTGGGGCTCCACCAGCTTTCTAAAATACCTCTGGCTCCTGTGCAGAGCTTTTAATTCACAGCACTTGGTGTGTCCTCACTGCAAGGGATGAGACCTGGCAGACGATTCCTCTGCCCTCTCCTCCTCCTGCCATCTAAACACAGCCTTGTTTGCTCAGTGTTTCATTAAAGGAATTATTCTGCTCAGAGAGAGCTGTTCTTAACACTAAAGATAAACAAGCTGTGTGTTCCCCCCCCTCCCCAGCTAATTTGTTCTAATTTCATGTGCATATATGGGCTGTTTTTCTGCTACAAAATCTTTGCTGCTCCTGAATATGCACCTCAACATCCACCTCTTTCTTCTCCCCAAGTCTTTTTCATTCCACTCATTTTCTCCTCCATTTTTCTTCTTCCAGTTCCAAGGCCTGAAATTAGGTGTGGTGGAGCCACATTCTTCCAAACCTGGTATTCCAAGTGGTTTGAAAATGATTCCAAATATATACCTCAAATATATATCTGCCTCTCATACCAAAAAACCTCACAAATCTCTCCTTCCCTGCTCCTTTGCCACATGCACGGAGTGGCTGTGACATTGTCAGAGGAGAATGGCAGCATTTTGCATCTTTTTTTAGCTGAAAAAAAGCAGAGCATCTCCCCCCAGGTCGCTTGGCTGTGACCACAGAGAGCATTCTGTCCAGGAAAAAATGGTTACGGAGAGCAAACCACTGGAAAATGTAAAGTACAAGCAACAGCACAGACCTAAATCTGGTCAAATGGAAAACTTTAGCCCAGGAGATGCTCAGAGAACATTCCAGCACCTTGTTTTCGGCACGTGGCTCTGCAAGGGCACACTGAAGTTATGGAAGGAAAAGAACAGCTCCTGATTTCTGTGCAGTATTTGGCTGGGTCTCTCCATTGCCTGAACTTGGATATTTTATACTTGGATGCTATTACTGCTGTTACACCTCAATTTATATCATTTACTTCCACCAGGCTCAAAATACTGAAATTAGCAGTTACCATTCCTAATAAGCATCAATTATAATAATAATAATGGCATTAAGATGCACTTTTCAACCAGGACTGAACTCGGAAGCAGGGGAAGGTTCAAGCAAAAAAAAAAAAATAATAATAAAATAGCAGCTGCTTAATCAACCACAGGAATACCAGAACTAGTTTAGAATTGAGAGGAGGCTGATTCCCAGGGGGAATTTCAGCTGGCAAAAGTGATTAAGCAGAAGAGATCGTGACCAGGACATGGTGATCCTGGCCAGAAAGTTCTACAAGAGTTTTGATGGCAATTTTTGACCCTTCCAAGCCTTGCCAGTGCCCACTTGCTGAGCAAAAACCCGGCAGAAATTCCAGCTTTGTGAGTGTTCCTTGTTTGGTTCAACACAACCATCAACCACACGCTTAAAAACCGTGGAATCCTGTCCAGCACCCCCCTCTCTAGCACTTGTCCCGTGGAAATCCCACACTGCTCCAGGGAAAAGGAGGAGAGCAATGGTTTGCCTCGTTCTGCAGGCAGGGAAACTGGGGCAGAGGCAACCCCAGGATACAAGAGGTCAGGGACAGACCCAGGCACAAAGGGGCCTCTCGTGACTTCCACAGCCAGGACCTCGTTCCCATTGAAGGGACCAAGCAGCCAAACAGCTCCACACTTCAGCTCTGGCACAGAAAAGCAACACCTGGTCAAGTTTATCTTGACTGAATTGGCCTCTTTCCACGCTTTTTACTCCCGTGCACGTGAGGAAAAGGATCTCTGGAGAAGCCTCACTGCTGCCTCATCCCTCTCAACTCAAGCCCCGAGCGAGCAGTGGCTGCAGGATTCCAGAACAGTTCCAAGCACTTTGCCCTTCACTTGACATTTATGAGGCTGCTGAAGGGCTGGAGAGAGAGAGAGAGCAAGGTGATTTTACCATCTGATAAGGAGGAAAGGCAATTTTGGAGCCAAACAAATGGTTAGGATTCAATTAGCCCAAATAATCTGCAGCCCAAGGAGAGATCTGAGGGAGAGATTCAGCAAAGTGCAGCACCTTCATGGCTTAAGTCAAAGGATTCCTCTGTCTGGTTGTCCTCAGAGAGGTTTCAACAAGCACATATATCTCAGAGCATAAAATTATAGATGTTTATCCAAGTTTAAAGCAAAAACTGATGCCAAAAGCCAACCACATAACAAACAAAAATCGCTCAAGGGGCGCTTTTGCCAGTCTGTCATCACACAGAGCTGCAAGCAAACCAAATCTCATACCAAGGCCTTCATAATGGCTCAGTTTTCCTTCAAACAGTCTCCCTCCACTGTAATTTCACGTTTTGCCTTTGCTAAAATAGTCACTTCAGTCGTGCTTCACCCCGTGTCACCACTGAAGGTACGAATTCAGCGTGGCAGCCCAGGGCAAAAACGGGGAAGGAGCTGCTCTGGGCTCTATTTCTGGCTCAGCTGGTGCCCACGAGGACAGCCTGGCCAAGGGAATTGTGTGCAAGGTTTTTTCCTTGACAGCAGTGCACTTGGATTAGGCTCCTCTCTGCTTACTATGGCTTCCCACTGCTGAAAAGCCCGGATAAATTAGCACAAAACCTGCTGCTAACACTTAGTAATTATAATTACACAAAACCCTTTACAAAATAAATCCCCCAACGCTGCCCAAAGTTGTTCTTCCAGGCACCTGACACAACATCTTCCTGTACTTTGTGGACAGAGGTTCAGAATGTTCTGGATCCAGGCAGAGATGAGCAAGCCATTAATAAAGGTTTCCTCTTCCTACCACACTGACAGCAAATGGGAACATCCTGATTCCCAAGATCCATTTGCAGAATTTATAAGGAGTGAAAGCCTTTTCTTTCCAAAATGCCAGAGCCATATTTATATGTATGTGGGTCATCCCTGATGGCTTTTAGCAGAGGATTATCAGGACCTATTCCTTCCTTCTGAATAAAAAGCACGGGGAATGATGTAGACGCAGAAAAATCGATGACACAAAACACTAAAATGCAACATTTTAACCTGGAATGTGAAGGTCAAACAGCACAATGTGCAGAGCAGCACAATTATGTAACTTCAGCAGAACTATTTTGCTGGGCTCCTCCAGAAATTGAGGAAGAATTGATTCTGGAAATCCAATTTCATTTGGAATCGTTTGCGGCGCACGGGAACGAAGTTCATTGTTGCTGCACACGGCAGCTCTTTAAGTCTCTGCAGCATCAATATAAAATTGGGAGTGATTTAAACAGCTTCATCATTTCCTTAGGTAATTAAGGAGGCAAGAATCCCAAACACCCACGTTTGTCACCTTTCTGTGTTCCAGCAAGTACCGGTTCTCTGGAGCCAAGGACAGCACACATCCCTCCTGTCCTTCTTCACTACCCTGGGATTTTAGACTTCATAGAAGACACAAGACTCGCCTGTAAGAACAGAGCTAGGCAGGATTAGAGCTTATGTATCCCCCTCCTGCCCCTCTTCCATGCTCTGAGACACTTCCAAAGCCATGGAGAGGGCAGGTGGTGTTGGCCTGGACGAGCCACAAAGAGCCCCTGAAGTCGCAACCTTACAGAAGGCAGAGCTGAATCTGCCTAAAGTTAATCTTCACTGCTCCCTGACATCAAACAACTTCTAATTTTAGCTCTGCTGTTCTGTAACCCTACCTAGTTCCCATCCCACCCCCACAACTACATAATAGATCCTTCCCTCAGATAAGTAGGGTGTTGGAACATTGAGAGTTTTTTTTCTCACCCACAGGCACTAGCAGAAAAATGAATTACAGATTTATTTTTAGGCAGAGCCTTTGGCCCTTATTTTCTCAGTGGGCTCCACAGAGCAGGTTCTGTGGCTCAGAAATATTCCAGTCAACAAAGCAGCACAAGCAATGCAGAAGGAACCACAAGAGGAGGAAAATCAGATGAGCAGGGTTTTGTTCAGTATCCCATTTATGGGACAGCAAGTTTGGTTCTGTCTCTGAAATGCTCTTCTGCCATTTCAGAGAATCAGAATATTCTGAGTTGGGAGGGACCCACAAGGATGTGCATGGCCCATCCAGGGATCAAACCCACAGCCTCAATGTTATTAGCACCATTTAATTCTCATTTTTCATAGAAGATCTCAATTAGTATCCACCTGTGGTGGATTATGAGCTCCCCAAAACTCCCAACAAGGAAGAACAAGGCGAGCAGCACAGCCTGAGTGAGATGAGAGGGGAGGGAAAGCTCAGCTTGTCCTGCTGTAGTTTGTGGCTTTCCCAGAGTTAAAGCTCAAGGCCTGGCTGATTGCAATCCCTAAGGATCTCTGAGATAACAGTGATGTCAGCCTGGAAGCAGAAGTTCTCTCTCCCAATGCCATGTCACAACATGCAGACGTAAGAAAACATTCCCCTGTGCCACGAAAACGTCTTATTAAACCAAGACTTTAGGCCCTGCTAAAACAACCCCGTGTTGTCACACGTCACAGCAGCAGCGTAGTCAGGGACTGCAGCATCATTCCTGATGCTGGAGCACCACGGTGAGATGCTGCACTGGCACATCAGGGCGTTGCACTGTGCCACAGCCACGTTCTGGGGTCACCCCTCGGGGTCCTGCTGTGCAGCACCCCGAGCCCGCCCGGCAGCCTGGGAGACCAGATGGTGGGGGGATCACTTGGGGCACAATTAGGTGGTGTTCTGCACAAATGCAGGGCATCCTGAGAGGGATCAGCACGTTGGCCTGGGCCAGGACAAGCCTGCACCCAGCCCAGGGGTGGCCAGAGGGTCCCTGGTCAAATGCTCTGCGTTATTTTGTGCCATCTCACGGCGGCCTAAAAACTGGCAGGAGCAAATCCCACTGCCAAGTGTCAGAGGGGCTGCTCCTGCTGACAGCATTCTGTCCCTGGGCTCCTGCCCTTCCTGCCACACACAGAAATCATGAGTCTTTTTGCCATTTTTTAAGTCCACTGCTTTTAACCCCAGCAGTGCCAGAACGGGAATCACAGCTCCTACACCAAAGGATCTGCCTGTATCCCATGCATTGGACGTGCTTTATGATTTTGGATAAATACTAAATGCTGTAAAACCATTTCATTGCAAATATTGAGGCTGTGCCAGCCCATTAAAGTACCCCAAGCAAGTCTGACAAGCAGCAAAGCCCAGGGAACTCTGCATTCTGTACTTAGAGCTGTGGTCCTCTAGAACCACACAGTCAGTCCAGCAGCGACACACACCTAGATTTGGGTGACACAGAACCTGAAATAACACCTTTAACTCACCCTTCTGTGCCTGGGTGTTGCAGCACAACCAAGTAAATAAAAGTGCCTAGAGGGAGAACACAGTAACTACTGCAAAGATCCAAAACGCTGTATAATGAAATAAGGGAAGCAATCAGAGTGTTTGACTTCTCTGTGGGATTCAGAGGAAGACGAAGGGGATGCTGAAGAGGCAAAGCAGGGAGTGGTCAGCACTTTTTAAGTGTTTCTAGGAGAGCCAGGGGAACTGATTATTGAGAACAGAGGGACCCAGGACAGCCCAGGGCCCCCCAGCCCCTGCCTGGAGCTGAGGAACTCAGAGGGAAGAGCGTCACCTACTGAAGCACCGCCAGCATTTCCTCCAGCACAGGGTAATCTGCTTATGTCCCCAGCCAGCCCCGAATCCACCTCCCTCCCCTGCTTAGCTGTGACAGAATTCCCAGGCTGCCTCCAACGTGAGCTGTGAGAGAGGCTGGGACAGAGGTGGGCACACAAAAGCTCTGCAATCACCCGAGGTGGAGGAGAGGGCTGGAGAGGGACAGGGAGGGACGCAGTGGGTGCCATGTTAGTGCAGATCCACACGATCCCAGCCTTTCCTACACATGCTCTGCTCTCCTGGTAGTACACTCAGCTATTATGCAACTCCTCGGCCCAACTGCACAGCACAGAAAGCAGTAAAGCACTGCAAAATTGGGGCTTTTTTTTTTTTTTAATTTAACATAAAATAAAATAAAAAGGTGTAATGTTTTCAAACGCCAATAGCTGTGTCATTTGTACAGTCTGTGTTACACACAGCCATGTACACACAGGGAAAATTCAAAGGCTGTCAGTGTAATTAAATAAAAGAATTACAGAAATTAGGAAAAGAGATGACCTATTGAGTCATCCCTGGCTCTAGTCTGTCCCCTGGGGCCCAGTACAAGATGCCTCCTAGTGCTATACTGTAGTGCTTTTATTTTTTTGCACAGCAAAAAAAAAAAAATACAAAATCAAAATAGCGACAATAAATAAAACAACAAATAAAAAATAACTTCCCTGGTTTCTCACACTTCACAGGCGAGGATCTCAAAGCACCACGTTCATACTGATGCAAAGCAGCACACTTGAGAGAGGCTGTTATTTCTGTGATTACTTCCTTTTTCATTACAGAGAAAAAGGATTAAGGAAAAGGAACAGGCCTTCCCGTTGCTCTTGACATCTACTTCTACCCAAATTACAAAGTCACATTCCACTATTAACTGTGGAGCCGTTCCCATCTATAAAGTTCTGATTAGATCAATTTCATCACAATAATTAAAAGATTATTTATTCCAACTAAGTAGTTTTGACATCCTAGAGGTTTAAGCCAGTTTTGATATACGCAAGGTTTATATAAGTCTTTGTTGGTTAAGTTTATATTAGATATAATTGCATTCATATCTGTTATATACGTATATATTTATGTACCCATGTAAAATACAGGCTCGATGAACAAAAATATTTACATGTGAACATTTCAGATATATATACACACAGCTTTGTTAATTGACTTTCACCCACACAATGTTTTCTTTCACTGCCCACTTATCCAAACCTGGAGAGTTTTCCCCCAAAACACCCGGGAAACGATCAAAGAATTAACGAGCACTTTGGTACCTTCCTGGAAGCTCTGGGTTCCCAACTCTAATAATGTCCTTACAGCAACACGCCAGGAAGATGCATCCCCAAAAAGCAGCTATTTAAAGGACAAGCCGAGCAGGAGCCATTCCACGCACGCAGGATTCAAAACAAATTTTTTTTCCCCCACTTTTCCTCGGGAAAAATAAAATAAAATAAAAAAAACAACCGCACACGCTGATTTTCTCTGCGTGCCAACATCCCCCGAGCCCCGGGGGACGAGCAGGGGCTCAGGTGAGCACACAGGGATGCGGATTCACGCAGGCGATGCCTTAAACTGATTTTAGGCGACAGCAGAGGAGGGGAAGGGGTGGCGGCAGCGGGGAGGGAGATGCAGCCGGCGCGGAGGGAGGCTCAGGGCATCACGATGCTGGCGCAGAGATGCCCGGCCAGCAGCGGCCCATCGATATTCCCGGAGCCTCTCCCGGCGGCTCCCTCCCTCCTTCCCCAGCCGCGTCCTCCCCCGGGGTGATGCTTGCAGCGCGAACTTGGCGGAGCGCGCATCCCTTTCCCCCGCAGCGCCGATTTGGGGGACAGGCGGTTTTTTTTTTGGAGGGAGCGGAGGGGGGGGGGGAGGAAAGGCCACCCAAAGCGCTACCAGGCGAGCTTAACCCTTTCATTAGTACAGCCACGATTAATCCGCTGCCCGTGTCCTTGTCTGCCCACTGACAGTCTCCAGGGGCCCAGGATCATACTGGAGGAGGCGCGGGCCGCGAGCGCCGTCCCGCGGGGAGCGCCGAGCCCCATGCGCCAGCTTCCCCGCGCGTGGGGGCAACGGCCGTTCCCCCCGCCCCCGGGGCCCCCCAGGCCCCCCGCGGACAGGCTCAGGGCCTCCCCGCAGCAGCAGCGCCATGGCGGCTGAAAGCCCGCCCCGCTCTCTGCTGAGCATGTGCAGCAGCCGCGGGACCGCAGCATCCCATGGCACCCGCGCTGCCCGCCGCGACACGTCGCGACAGCGCCGGGAGAGGGGGACGCGCCCGCTTCGCCACCCGTCACATCGCTGCCTCCCACCCCGGACCTCTCCCTCCCGGAGCGCGCTATCGCAGAATAACCGAGTTTACAGCAGTCAAGGGCATGGCAAGGGGTTGGAAGGGACGGCAAGGAGCGTCTCGTTCCACCCCCCTGCCGGGGGCAGGGACACCTCCCACCGCTCCAGGTTGGGCCAACCTGGCCTTGAGCACTTCCAGGGATGGGGCAGCCCACTGGGCGACCCACTGCGATGCCTCACCCCCCCCGTGGTAAAGAACTTCTTTATATCGATATTTATTTACATAGATATTTTATACCTAACCTAAATTTTCCCCTCTTTCCATTTGCACCCATTCCTCCTTGTCGCATCAGTTCATTTTATACCTAACCTAAATTTTCCCCTTTCCATTTGCACCCATTCCTCCTTGTCCCATCAGCTCATTTAATACCTAACCTAATTTTTCCCCTCTTTCCCTTTGCACCCCTTCCTCCTTGTCCCATCAGCTCATTTAATACCTAACCTAATTTTTCCCCTCTTTCCATTTGCACCCCTTCCTCCTTGTCCCATCAGCTCATTTAATACCTAACCTAAATTTTCCTCCTCTTTTCCATTTGCACCCCTTCCTCCTTGTCCCATCAGTTCATTTTATACCTAACCTAATTTTTCCCCTCTTTCCATTTGCACCCCTTCCTCCTTGTCCCATCAGCTCATTTAATACCTAGCCTAAACTTTCCCCTCTTTCCATTTGTACCCCTTCCTCCTTGTCCCATCAGTTCATTTTATACCTAACCTAAATTTTCCTCCTCTTTTCCCTTTGCACCCATTACTCCTTGTCCTACCAGTGCCTAACAAACAGTCCCTTCTCCAGCTTCCCTGGAGGGAAGAGAGTTGGTCCCCCCCAGGGCTCTCTGCACAGGGATGGATTAACCCACCTCTCCTCTGAACGGGCTGAGGAACAACTGCTACAGAAAGCAAAGGGAACCCGAATTTCCCAATGGGAACTGAAATCTTCAGAGGGGCAGGGGACGAGTCCCTGCCCTGGAGCTGGAGGGGGGGTGTCTTATCTGGTGCCAGCCACTGCTCTTGCACACATGGAACAAGGGAGCCGTTGTTGCCCCATCACTTTATCAGGGAAGAACCAAAACCTCTTCCCCCCACACCGTTACCAGAGACCTTCTGCACCACAGCACCCACAGGGCCAGGCCTGGCAGAGAGGGGGAAGTGCCAGTTATTGCATTACCACCCACGTTTCCTGCAACACACTCTGCTTTTTCTGGGAATTCTTCTATTCATCTTGCAGCATCTGAACACAGCCCGCTGCTCCAGCACACCAATTCATAGGGAATGGGGCAGAATATTTCAAATAACCTGTAGCTTAACTATTTCTTAGTAAAGGGTCATTTAAATTACTTCAAAAAGTGAAGTAATTTGGGAATGCCCAAGATGAACATACACACTCTTACTCCATACAGAGATCTCTGAACATCTTTGGCCTTGGGAGAGGAATAGTCTTGCTTGTAAATCCTACAGGCATTCATGTTCCAGGGGTGGTAAAGAGAGCTATGTAAAAACAAAAATATTCTACTAGCTTGAAGGTATTTTTAAGGTATTTTGTCATTCTTCTGCACCCAGATACCCCCATCCCCATGACTGCAGATGATGGACAAGTGTACTGATAAAAAACCTGGACCTGTAAAATCACCATGTCCTCTCTGTTCACTGCTCAGGGGACAGGAGGGGTCTTGTAGCACTAATTCAATGTCTGTGTTCTGGTTTTCAAAGCTTCCTGTGAAATTTGTCCAAGGAAACACAGACTGCAATGCCCACACCCCTTGGAAAGCAACAAACGTGGTTCTTTGCTTTCCCACTTCACCTCATAAACGGCACCAGATCTTTTTTCTGACTCTCCCAAGCCCTGAACAGATGGAGAGCAGCAGAGCTCAGCTCTGAATTCAGCAGCAAGTCACTTCTGAGGGGCTTTGATCATTCCAGGGCAGGTGAAACGAAACGGGGTCGTGGCACTGGGGCTGAAGCTTCAGAACCCGTGTGAGTAACACTGAAATGGGGAGCTCAGCTGCAACAGGAAAGCTCAGCTCAGTGCCAAGGGCCCCCAAAATGCTTCCCAGACACTTGTGAGATGTTACTGCAGGAGGAAGCAACGAGGGTGAAAGTGCAGCTTGTGCAGCATCATCTTCAACTGCACTTGTGAAGGCAAGAGTGGGCAGTGCCTGCAGGAGAGCCCCAGGGCAGGGGGAGATCCCAAACACCCCCCGTGAGAACTGATCCCAACAGGAACTTGGCAACACACCTTTTGGTTTATTTGTGGACAAAAGTCATGAATTTAGCCATAAAGCTGAACACACACTTTGCCCCATGACAAAACAAACAAAAAAAAAAAATACATTCAAATCTCCCCCCACATAATCCCAGCCTCAAGCCCTCATCAGGACCAGCCTGTGCTGGCTTGGCCTTGGCTTTTGTCCATGAGATGCTCTGGGACCTGCAGGTTGTCAAGGAGGGAAGCAAATCACAGTGCTGTAAAATGGGTCAGGAGACCTGCAAGCTTGGCAAATCTAGGACAGACTAATGCTGCAGAGTCACATGTTTGGAAATCAAAGCTCAGGCAAGAAAGGTATTAAGAGATAAGCAGTCATGCACTTCTTTTTTTTCTTTCTCTTTGCCAAATAACGTGAGGGTTGGGAAGTTATCAAAGGAGAGGGATCACTCAGGAGGTGTTTGTTGGAACACCTGTCTGAGGGGTGCAGCTGCCTCTGCCACAACTCCCCTGGGACCTGCTCTCTGAAATCCTCACAGCAGGACCCTGCAAGGGGCTGGGGGTCACCCACCCTCTCCAGAGACCCCCAAAGCAGGTGTTGCTGCTCTTTCCAGTCCCAATCCCACATTCACTTGCTAATGCTGCATGGACAAGCCCTTTCCTTTCCTCCAGCCTCTGTACATAACTATTCCAGAGGATAAAAAAAAAAACCATTCTGAATAAGGTAACAAAAAAACCTGTGCAGATATCAAGAGATATCTTGATATCTCTTGATATCAAAAAAACCTGTGCATATCTGTGCACAGGCACCCTGTCCTCCTCCACAGTGCTAAGAATACTTATAAGTCACATGCAAGTAGAATTCCAGATAAATTATCAACCTACTCCATCCAGAGCACCCAACCCACAAAGCAGGAAAATGGAAGAAAGCACTCAGAACTGTGGATTGACAGATCCTACCCTGCTCTGCTTCACACCTCTGCTTTGGAAAGGGGAAGCCCTAAATCCCTGTCTTCTCACTCATCCATGGATTTACATTTTTTAAGGAGACACTCAGAGAGTGGTTGTAATAAACCTCATTGATGTATTGTTTTGGTCTGTATAAACGTTGATATAAGTGAAAATATCTTTGAGGGTCATGTTTTGCATGAGAAAGAGCTTTCCCCAAGCCATTGTTATTTAGATCAAAATTCTTTTTCCCTTCCAGTCATAAAGTCTGTAAATCAAATAATTTTATTGGAATGTAATTCTAATTATGTTATAACTGTAATTCAAATTATTCTAATTTGGAGAAGGGATCTTTTGTTTTATTAGGTGCAGCATTTGCTAAAGCACAAACAATAAATAATAACAGGACAAGTTTATGTGGTGTCCTGCCCTGCCTCACCCCCTGTCCCTTCCCCCAGGCAAAATTCTCATAAACTTCAAAAAGAATTAAACGAGATAATTTGGATCCTGGCCTAATGCCAGTAATATTTTAAGTATTTCTGGTCCAGAGCAAGAATGCCACGAACACAGACAGATCCCTTGTGGCTTTTGGTTGCCTCCAGCACCAGTGAGGATGAGGAAGTCAAGCAGCACACACAGACACTAAAAACAGCAACAAAGTAAAAACTGTGCAGAACTTTCTCAAACTGAAGAAAGACTTGGAAATTATGAGTAGGAGGAAAAAAAAAAAAAAAAAAGAAGGGGGGGTAGAAAAAAAAAGACCGGATGTTTTCCTGACCTGCAAGTACAAACTGTCAAAGCCTCATGAATTTTAAAAGTTAAGGTTGGAATACACAAAACCAGAGTTACTTCTTTTTTTTTTTTTCCCTCCCTGACCTCCTACTTGGATGAAAGAAACACTAAATGGTCCTGTCCAGATAAAACAGTGCTTTCCATGCCTTCTGCACAGCCAGGAACATCTGTACAAAGTGACAGGCATGAATTAGGTCTCGCTGTTCTCTTGTTTTCCGATCAGATGGGAGAAAGAGGCAATTTTTGTGCAGCATTTCGGCCTGGGTGGGAGCTGGAAGCACAGAGGCAACTCCAGAAATTAAGATTCATACAACAGTGTTCAATATTTAGCACTGTTTTATTCACAGACAGCTATTTTGCACTCCCTATTGTCTTCCTCCCCTCACACACACTTCCCCAGGCAATCCCAGCCAGGTGCTATCTAATAAATCCAAGGAAATCATCTCTAAGCAAAAGCTCTGTGGTGCTGTAAACAGGCACCTTGCCTGTCTTCACTCATCATTCCTGTTACAGCTGAGAACAGAAACATTTCCTTCAAGGTGGAACAAGTAAATCAGGTGCTTAAATACCTCTCCCCACCCCCTAAAAGGTCTGAGGACTTTCTAAGTGTGTCCCTGCAGCACAGACAGCAGGAACCTTTCAGTGTTGGTGGAATAAAAAGCATCTCTGTGATTGATGTCCCTCACTGCCACTGGTTCATCACCTGGGAAGTGATTCATGTCTTCCCAAGGAGCCTTTCAGCTCCACATTGACCTGGTTTCCCCCCCTCTCCAACAGGTTATCTGCTTTCCCCCCTGGCACTCAGCAAGGAGCAGGGATGGAATAATCAGGGATGTTACTTTTAGGAGGAACCCCCTGAAAGCACAGCTGGGAGGTGACAAAGCCCCCAAAGGTGTCACTGGCCCCAAAGCATAAAAAGGGATGGTTTTCTGAGTCCCCCAACAGGTCTGAAAAGCCTCAAGATGAGGATGGGTGATGGATTACCCTGGGATTAAAACCACGGGCTACTCAGTAGTGAAAAGTGCAGTTCTGTTTTTAATGAGCTAAATATGGGCCCATTCTTTGGTGTGTCAGGAAATGCCAGTTCTGGAGACACCCCCAAAGGTGCCTCAGCAGCAAAGGAAGCAACAGTGCAACACAATGGAGAGCAGCAACATCCTGATATCCCATCCCAGGGCTGCTCTGGGATCACTTCAGGCTGAGAAAACAAAGCTCTTAAACGCTCTCAGAAGGTCAGTTCTTCCAGACTGACCCCCAGCAGAAATGAAGCAAAATTAATATCACCCCTTGGAGGCTCCAAACCGACTGTAAAAGGGGTAACTGACCCCAAGCCAGAAAAGAAAAACAGACCATGGAAGAACAGGTGGGTTTCAACAAAGAATAGGGAGCAGGGAGCTAAACATCAGCACTTGCTATGGTTAAGTCCAAATCAACCTGTACACATTCCAGGAATATTTACATAACCAATTTCCAATGCATCTGTTTCAGGAGGTTCACACTAGACTCAGTTTTTCACTCAAGCTACATTTCCCTGAAAAGATAAATAAGTTTTAAGCACATTCATGCTAAGATGGTGCTTTGACACTGTAGATCATGTTTGCCTTTAGTTAAAAACACAAAGCCATAAATAACAGGTACAGACAAAGAGAATTTTCAAGTGGCTTTGTTGTTTCTGTCATTGAAAATGTCTGTTTTTCAACACAATAAAGGCTTGAGATCCCCAAAGTGCCACCACAGCTCTCACTGAAGTGGAGTGTCACTCAACTGGCTCCAAGGCCAGAGACCCTCCAGCATCTCAGTGGGAATTGTTTCCAAGCCCTAGAAGTGGGTTTGCAGGGACAAACAGTTGAAGCTTGAACCAACGTGACAGTGAGGATGAGTTCACCTTTAGAAAGCAACATTTACCCAGAAGTACCTCCTAAAACTCACTGACAGGCATTAAAAACTCAAAACCTGTATTTAACCCAGTCCTGGGGAAAAACAGGGCACCAGCTCCACCCAGGCTTCTGGGATATGGGATTGGAAGTAGTTAGTGCTTAGCAGAAATACATGTGAAAGGCAAAACTCAGCTGGAATTCTGGCTGAGTCATAAGCCCTTCAATCTGTCAGCAGCACCACAGGGGGGGTTCTGAGCATGGACTTCTAAGCCCAGGAAGGAGTTGGTTCCTGGAACACAACATGCCCCTGTCTCCATGCTCAAGGACCCAGCCAGAGCAAGCTCAAAAGCAGGGGCTTAAAATCCCTTTGCCTCTCTCCAGCCAGGCTTAATTTCAGGCCCTGCTGAGGAAAAAAGCCCAGGACACGTTTTGCAGGCACATTCCCTGCACTTTAGCCTTGCCCTGATCCCAAGGAGTCACACCGGTGGCCAGCTCGTGCTAGAAACAATCTCTTTGCTGTAAAGACCTCATGAGTGGTCCTTGCCATGATGAACCATCATCCAGTGGTGACAGCCTTGTGCTTCCCAGGTCACTAAACCATCCTCAAGCCATTTCCACCTCACAAAGCCCATCTCAATCCATCCAGCTCCATTCCCAGATTTCCAGGCTGCCAGCCCACAGGAAAAGCAGAACCCACAGCCCGGTAAGAGCAGCAGCACAGGCAACAGAGAAGCCTCACAGAAAAGGGCGGATGCATCCATAAGCTCGAATTACTTTCTCCCTCGACACTCCCCCCGAGATCCTTCTCCAAAAAAAAGAAAGAGGCTGCCAGAAGGAATTTCTCGGTCCCTGGGAGTGGAAAGCTGCCCCTAAAGCACCCTCTAGTGTCACTCTCTCACCCAGCAGGCTCTGCCGGCATCCCTGCTCCCACCTCAGAACGCCCCGGCAGGAACACAAAGCTCCCTTATTTCCCTCCCTCCCGCCCCCGTCCTTCACCTACAGCACCCACATTCCACGGTTTTCCCCAACCTTGCAGCAAAAGCGACGTAGGGACTTGTGGCCACTGAGTACCATCCTCCCAGAGCCTCAATCCCACGCTCATCCCCAGCACTCCCAGCATCGGGGAGGGTGGTCAGGAGAAAGCAAAAAGGTTGAGGGACAAAGTAAGAAGTTGCCAAGCGAGACCACTTACGCACAGTGAGGACGGCAGCATTTCCATCCTACCTTTGCTGTCGCCATATCAGACGTCTCCATGTTTTCTGCTTGGCCTATCAGTAAACAAAGAGCGTTGGAGGAGGGAGAAGGGAGGGGAGAGAAAGGGAAAGTCAAAAGAGGATGAAGAAGAACGAGGGGAACAACTTGACAGCGGGGCGAGAACAATGAAAGAGTCACTTCAGCGCTCGTTCCAAGCGTTCCCTCCTGCCCCCACAGAAGGGCATCTCGGGCAGATAGTCCCAATTTAGATACTTGTTTGGAGTCTGGCACAAGACCTGAGTCATTGCCATCCCCCCCAACTCCTCCCCCCTGCCACCACCCAAAGGTCTAAGCTGAGGAACACAGAGGACCCTCCTCCCAGCTTCCCTGTTAAGTCCGAGCTCTTTAGGCTGAGCTCTGCAGGAGCAGGGGAACAACCCATCTCCCTCTGGCTCCACGGGAAGGGGGAGTGACACAACCCCCCCCCCAACCCCGAGTGGGTATTTTAGGAGTCAGGAGAAAGGGAGAAAGCAAGTGGGTTCTGGGCAGTGCACAGGTAAAGAGGAGGAGTGATCAGGCACGAGAAGGACCGAAGTAGGGAAGGCAAAAGTGCCGGGGATCAGCCAGCCAGGTGGAGAAGCGACGGTGCAGAACAGGCATACCGGAGACCATGGAAAGGGAGAGTGGCACGTGCAGAGACAAACGCAAGGTGGAGGCTCCTCAGCTGCATCCTGCTGAGCACACTCACCTCAGAGCAACCCTCCCAAACGACCGGGCCTGAACTAGTAACTCTTTGGTGCACGCTCAGCTCGGGCTGCAAAGCACCAGCTCTCCCCAGCTAAGGTGAGGCCGGTCCCGGCATCAAGAGGCATCCGTAGCTGCGCGGCCCTGCCCGGATTGGCGGAGCAGGGTGACTTCACGCCGCCCCATCCATCACCCAGCTTCTCCCTCCCTGGTCCTCCCAGCCCCTCCTGGCCTACTTTACCCCGGGAAATCAGCCCTGGAGCCTGAGAGCCAGCCAGGGCAACGCTGCGCGCAGCTCCCCGGAGCGCTCCGGCAGCGCCAGCCAGCCAGACGTGAGCAATCCTGGCTGGGAGGGAGGCAGGGAAAACACTGCGGAGCTCGGGCAAATTAAGAGCCTCCGAGGGCTAGAAAACCATCGCCGCTTGAAAGTGCTTATTCATAGCCCGGTGCAGCGCAGCAGGCAGCGCACAAAGACCGGGGGCACACCAGGCAGTTCGCACACACGCACTGAAGGGCAGCTCGTTCCCTGCTAAACCAGACCGCTCCTATTCCCTCCTGCACAGGGGTTCACACGCTCTCCCCCTTCACCCACCCCATGCCAGGGGTTTTATTGTATTAAACATTTTACAGAGCTGGCATTAATCTTTTTTTTTCTAAACCAGATGTCGCCCCCCTCCCCGTGCCAGATGTGCAGTGCAAAGAGTCCGGGAACAGGCAACGATCCTCAGCGCTCAGACCACCTCTGAAAAGGGCCATCGGTGGAAAACACAGCGAAAACTCCTGCCAAGTCCTGTCTTGGCACACAGAAAATGTGTATTTTGGTATGTTTCTGCTGCGAGGCATTCGTGCTTGCACAAATCGGAGCTGGCACACTGCACCTTTGTGCTCAGAATACACAAATGCTCTCAAAGAGGGGAGGTTTACAGTAGATATTAGGAAGAAATTCTTCCCTGGGAGGGTGGGGAGGCCCTGGCACAGGTTGCTCAGAGAAGCTGTGGCTGCCCCATCCCTGGGAGTGTCCAAGGCCAGGTTGGAGTGACCTGGGCTAGTGGAAGGTGTCCCTGCCCATGGCAGGGGGTTAGAACATAATGATCTTTAACATCCCTTCCAACCCAAACCATCCTGTGATTCCCTAAAATCCACCAACCTCCTGCTCACCAGGGACATAAAGCCCATTTTCTGAACACATATTTTAGCCTCCATCCCAAGAGTTGCTGTGGGTGTAACACAGCTTCAACACACCCAACCCAATGCCACAGGGGGGAAAAAAATCCCCACAGCACCCAAGCTGGTTCCACTCACTGGGATAAGGATTGTCATCCACTAAATGAATTCCAAATGCCTCCTGTGCCATAACGCTGTAGTGTGAAAAGTAACCATAAAACATCCAGTGCAGACAGAGAGAGAGCCAAACAGCAAGTGGACAATCTGCTCCTCAATCCCTCTTTTACAGGGCCACTGGTGCCCCTTAAGGATTGTCTACTTGTGTGCATTTTGCTGCAAGTATTCACAGCAGCATGGGGGGAAAAAAAAAACACCCCACAGCAGCTCCATGAAGGATTTGCAGCAACCCTAAGCTAAAGAACCAGCAAAGGCTTTGCAATTCAGAAAAAAAAGCTGATTTTCCACGTCAGCCCCTTCACAGCAGAGGCTCTCTGCAGTTCCAGCAGCTCAGGAACTTAAAAGCAAACAGGAAACATCTCCCGAGGAAGTCCACTGTTGGGAAGGGAACAGCCCACTGTGACAGCCTTGAGCTCTGGGTAGGAATTTAAAGCTCTATAAATAGCCCCAACAACGGTCCTGTTAGCCCGGGGTTTGAGCTCGTAATTACCACCTTAAAAATCAGAAAACATTGCTTTTTATAAGCATTGCTTGCCAGTGTCACTGCCCCTTCAAACAGTCCCACTCACAGCCAGCTGGGCATCCCCTGTAGAGAGGTTTTACTGCTGCCCATCACTGCAGTTCTGGCTCCTCACTCACCAGAGCAGACTCACCTCTCCAAGATCCTGAAAAACTCACTTATCAACACCCACACAGTGCAAACAAGGGGCTCAGGAGGCTCAGACAGATTAATTCTCCAGGAAAGGTGTGTGACCTGCAGCAACGTGCTCCCTGTGAGCCACCACCTCAGCCACACTTGGAGTCTCCCATATGGTAAAAAAAAAAAAGGAAAGTCTCCAGGAGTTGGGGAAGCAATTAAAAAAAAACAAACAAACTAACTGTGTCTCTGTGAAACATGCACACAAAACAAAACCTGTTAGTGACAGAACCAGTGGGAGGGAAAACTAGAAAACGAATTAGGAAATGTTATGGGGAGAAAGAAAGAACTGCTACAGAGGACGCCAGAATGTAAGGGAGAGAGAGTTGAACTGTTAACAATGCACCTTGGTGGACAGATCCCCAGGAAAATGTGCCAGATGGGTAAAATCCTGAATCCTTCCTGAAGTCAGCAGTGTTCTGCAGCCTTACAGCCCCTGCTGTCAGAGGGAACCACATGGGCTCTGGGAGCCAGGGCACACCTCCATTTCCCCGGGAAACAATCTCAGAGGGGACTCCCTCTTTGCTGCAGCAGCTGGGAAGTCACATGAGACTTCGTTTCCAGAGAAAAAAAAATAAATAAATATGGATTTCGCTTCTCTGGGCATCATGGGAGCTGTAGTCACTGCCCAGGGCAGAAAAGCCACTGCTCTGAGCTGTGTGACTGCAGTGTTTGTCAGCCTGGGGGTGTGGAAGGGAGAGCAGGGGAGAACAGCATCACAGCACAAAGGCAGGACCACTGGAAGAAGAGACTGGAGAATCAAAAGGAGAAAAATCATACAGAGACTTGGGAATAGGAAGAATGTACCATTGTGTCAGGAGGGCAGAAAAAAACTGGGATGATTCAGGCTGTTACTGCTGCTTTCTCGAGCAATATTATAATCAAAGAGCACTGCTGCTTTCTCACAGAGCCTTTTGGCTCTTCCCCCCCTCATTTTCTTGCCTGTTTGAATTCTTAACCTTCCATTTGCTTGAGGGTGGTGCAATAACCTCTCCCACCCCAGCACAGACTCATGCACTCTGAAAAGCAGGCCAACAGAAAGCTCCATGACTCATGGCATGCCTCAGAGAAAAAAAAATCCCTCTCTCATTGGAATTCACGAGAAAATTAAAAGTCATCTTCTCATTTTTACCTTCCTCACCAAGGAACTTGCAGCCACCATGAAAAGGCAGTAATGTGATAGCTGATAAGCTGCTCTTTCATAAAGGGCAGGAGATTCTGGAATAACTCATGGCTTGAAATAAGTCTCATCCCACCACAGCCCAACACCTGAACCAAGCAAGCTTTTCACTCAGCTGAACATCTGGTCTCTCAAAATCAAGAGGGCTTTTAAATGCCTTAAATCCAAGACTCTTTGTAACTTAAATCTTTCAAGTACCTCAACCTAGACCTTTATATGGAGTCCAACAACCACCAGGCTTTGGGCTGGCCCTGCCCAAGGGATCATTCACAGACCCACATGGAGAAACCAAGCCTTCTGTGCTCACCTGGACCTCATGCAATGTCCTCTCCTGGACAAAACATAATCTAATGTTACAGATAAAAGGGTGAAACCCTTGCACAGGAACACACACCACAATATTTTGGGTTTAAGTATATAAAAACCACTGCATGTCCACGAAAGGAAAAGTCCTGCATCCTTCATTTCTCAAACCTGAGACAGAAGGAGATAAAGCAGGAGCTCGAGACCCAGGGGTTAAACACAAGCTTCCAGTTTGAATGAAGGCACTGCAGCTCAGCAGGGAGAGCCTCCCACAGCCCGAGTCACTCACTACCTCTGGCATGTTTGAGGGCTCTTCCAGGGGCAGTGGCATCAACATCAGGGCAGAACAAAGGCTGGCAGGCTGCAAACAGGAACACAATGCAGAGGATGCCTCTTTTCCTACACTGTCACATCCCACAAATTCCTTGGGGACCCAGACCCAAGACCCTTGGATTCTGAGGACACTGATGGGTGGCAGGTGCTGCACCGAGGAACAGCCTCCTCCTCAAGCTCATGTAAAGAAGCCTGAGCACTCATGTCTAAGCCTGAAGCAAAGATCCTTTTCCAGAGTAAAGGAATAATGAAATCTTACAGTGTTAGAAGCTTTGTCAGACCCATATCCCTCCAACACGCCTGTATTCACGGGGCCTGTCATTTAAACAAGAGGAAGGGGTTCAGGAGAGTGAAATCTTTAGCATTGCCAAAGATTTGGGACAGGGCACAGGGACAGGGAAGGGAAAGCAAGCAGCAGAGAAGGCTTAAGGAAAAATATTAGGCCAAACTTGCAGGAAAACAGGGGAAAAAAAAGCAGAGGGGCTCAAGGGCAGACCTTGAGCTGGTACCATCACAATGCCTGACCTTGGTGCAGTGTGGGGACACATGCTGCCATGTCATCACCAAAATGCACAACAAACACTCTGCAAAGGCCCAAAAGAAACAGCTGGGGGGGAAAAACAAGGCAAAGGGGGAGAAGGCAGAGAAGAAAGGCGGAGGTCAGCGAGCACTCACACGGTTACAGTCATCTGCAGAAAGGGGGGATCTGTCCAAGTGCCAGCAGGGCTCCCCAGCAACCTGGGGCAGCGTCACTTCAGCAGCCAGGGAGCACAGACACTGCTGGAGTCAAGGAGGAGGAAATCCCAGCTGGGTTACACACGCACAGCAGCACCGGGGGGGAAGCAGCACAGAGCCGGGACCTCGGGATCCACCCTGGCAGCAGGGAATGCCATGGAGCTGGGGCAGGGGGGGTTGACTGGGGCTGGAGTCACTGCAGCCTGGCCCCCGAGGGAAGGAGCAGTGACTGGGCTGAGGAGAAGGCAGAGCTGTGGAGAGATCTCCAAAGAGCCTGATCTGGGCTCTCTGCTCTCAGATTTCTTCCATCACAGGCAATTCAATTTTAAAGGAACAGCTGCCTCCAAGCCTCTGCCAGATATGCTGCTACAGGATGAGATGCAAAAACCTGAGAGAATCAGGAATTCTCTACTGAAACCAAGAGAATTCGAGGTTAATAATGGAATTCTCGAGGCCAGTTAACTCAGGCCAGTTTTAACCAACCACCACTTCTCTTGAGCTGGACTGTCCATCACCAGGGGGAGGCTAATACAACTTATCCCAAGTTTCCTGAAACAGAGGGAAAAAGCCTTGGGGAAGAGCATGGGTGTTGAGCTGAGAAGGAAGCCAGAGGTTGCCTTGCAGAAGTGAAGTCCATAAAAAGATGTTCCAAGCTCGTTTTGAATGCTTGGCTCTCCCCCATTTTGACAGCAGACCACGAAGTGTAAAGGTGCACCTATTTTCCAAGGTAAGCATTGCAAATACTTGAGTATGCCAAAGATATATAGCATGAAAAGCATGGAATAGGCCATGAGGAAGAGGAGGGGTGCTGACTTTAAATGTAGGAAAGAGCTGATTTGTTCAAGGTCTCACATTGAGAACAATCTGTACAACAGAGAGCAGCTATCTCTTAAGAGTGGGAGGATGTTTCACCCAGGAAATGCAGAATAACTTGAATTCCCAGTTCAAACCACTGCCCTTGGATTCCAAGGGAATGTTTCTGTTCCTACAGAGAATTAAGCAGAAATATCCTGCACTGAGCAGCTGCATTCCAGAAACAGCTGATGGCTGTAAACAAAGGCCTGCAAAGGTCTCTGTAAGGGCACAAGCACATGCATTTGAGCTGAAGAAAGCTATTCCCAGATCCCCTTCCACCACTCCCATAACCTGCAGAGTCCCAGGGGAAGCTGAGGCAGCACCACCGTGGGGCAGAAGGATCAGCCTCCCTCTGTGCATCCAGCTTCCCTTAAGCCATCAAGCTGCAAAGCCTGTGAACAGCAATTCCAGCTCCAATTTAGACATATTATTGTGGTCCCAGATTCTCAAAAAAACTGAGGTGGGAGAACAGGCCAAAAAAAAAAAAAAAAAGCTGCAAAAAACAAGCCTTCTGTTTCTGCCCTTCAACATATGCCAGCCCTGTCTGCCAATTTACTGGCTCAACAAGTGGGTTTGAGCTTCCTTATCCCTGCACTGCTTCTCCCCACCTAATCACTTGATTATTTACCTACACATGCCCACTGCATGTCAAAAAAGTCACTGTAAATTAGGAGATTTTGCTCCACCTCATTCCCAGGATTTTTAGGTGAAGCTTGAAAGCTTTGAGCCCTTATTAACAATCGAGGTACATTAAAGCTGTGGCAACCCCAGTGGCTCCCGCCTTGAGACTCCTTTCTCACTCCACTGGTTGGAATTACAACCCCCTGCAATAAAGGTGGCAGAAGAGATGCCATTTATTCCTTACAGACACCACAATCAGCAGCTCCATCTGCTCATTTGAATAGTCAACAGGAGCATAAACTGGGGCACTCTGGCCCCCTCTTCAGCTGGGATGTCCGTTTGGCATCACCTTTTAGTCTTTTATTGATAAGTGGGTAACACAGGCCCCATTTCCACCTCCCAGGCACTGTTCTGAAATGGGAAACACCCCTTTCAAACTGCATTTTGGCTTCAATGGCCACAGAGACACTAAAGGACACATATGTTAAAATTATTTGTCTTCTCTATCAACTGAGTGTTGGTCAGATTTATAGTTTTGAGTTCTGTGCACTTGAGATCACCTTTTGCTTCCACTTAAATACCACACCAGGTCCCAGAATATGCCCTGGGAATGACTGTATTAATTAATTAACAAAATATTTCAGTAGCAAACTAGATTTGCAACTATTGGCAAGGAAGAGAGATTAGAAAAGGGGGTCCCAAAGAGCCGTGCCCCGTTTTATTTGAACACCACCTTTGTTTTACTGCATTAATCAGTCACCCCACCCAGGATGGGAGCAGGGAACCATGTAATTCCAGAGCTTTTCTTTGCAGTGGGAGCACCAGGCACATTCATGACATGACTCACAGGCACATCTTGCTCTCTGATGACATCTCAGTTAAAATGTTCCCAGCACGAGGAAAGGTGGGTTTTGTCTGACAGGGAGACAAAAGAGGTGTTGCCTACACAGTGCTCTTTTTTGAGGAAACCCTGATTACCACATCCATAGTTCTTATGAGTGGTACCAAGAGAGAAATTATTAGCACAGCTCAAATTCCCAAATCCTTCAACTTTGGGCACATGCAATGAAATCTGAAGGGCAGTTACAGCCTCTGTGTGTGTCCCGGGCACAAGCCAACTTAAAAAGGCAGCCCCATCAAATGAAGTGTTTTCTGCACCTTGGGAGACTCTGATCTAGAGGTTTAAAGCAAAGCCTGAAATGCAAGTTCTATAACAGGCAGTCCCTGCAGGAATCTGGCCACACTCTTTAACAGAATTGAGCAAACCCCTCCCTTCTCTGCATCCCTGAACCCCCCAGCTCTGGCTGTGATACCAGGGAAGTTCCCTGAGACTCTCTGATGGCTGATTTTATGGCAGAACTGAAGTTTTAGTGCTGCAACAGAAGCCCACAATGGCCTTGTCTTTCTTCAACCTGTCTCTATCTTAAGCTCTTCCCTGATCTCCTTGTGAATTTTGATCCATTATTTGAGAGACCTTTATTAGATTACTCAAAGGAAAAACAAGCCCTGCAGCCCTGGAAGAGGCAGAAAAAGGTACTGAACTAATAAGGAACTAATTAAGCTGCAGCCAAGATTTAGGACGTATCAAACACAGATATCACAAAACTAATTGCACTTCCCATTTCCTCCATTTAGATATGATCTCTAATGTAAATCATTTGGATTTACAGCAGTGTAAATGTAAATCAGTTTGATTTACATTTATCTTTTCATGTAAATCACTTTTATATGAGCTCTTGTAAACTGCCACTCACT
This sequence comes from Manacus vitellinus, assembly GCF_001715985.3. NCBI lineage: Eukaryota > Metazoa > Chordata > Aves > Passeriformes > Pipridae > Manacus > Manacus vitellinus. The sequence goes on from NW_021940545.1 coordinate 3,730,306, forward strand.
TCCCTCCTAGATTCCCCCACAGCCTGTTGCTTTCCAGCCTTGTAATGTGCCTCCTCTCTTCACCAGTTTGTCTCCTCCTTAGACTGAGTCTAAGGACTGATTTTTCCTCTGGTTCAATAGCTTAACTTTTAATTAATTTAACCTAAACCTGATGGATGCCTCAGCACCATGACAAAGAACAAGTCCTTGGATCAAACAGGAGCAGGGTCACAAACTTGGAGTTAATCTGGGTGAAAACTCAAGGTAATTCATGCCTAACCTTGTCTCCTTTCAGTGATTATTGGCTCTGTGGTGTGCACACATCTCACCCAAATCTGTGGCTGTCTCCATCCCAACCTCACCCACCCCTGGAATTACTTTAAATCAAATGTCATTATTTGGGCACTCAGTAACTCAGCTCTGCTTATCTTGCTATTCCCACAGCTGTGATTTTTCAGCACTTGGGCAACTCAGGCTTAATTCACCACCTCTATCTTCCTGTGAGGTAAAAAAAAGAATTCTCCTTATTTCATAAATAGCACCATGAAGTGACTCACCCAAACTCCCCCAGGCAATCAGAAAGCAAGGAACTGAGCCCTAAGTTCACACAAGACCTGACTCTTTCCAGCCTGTCCCACTAAATTCTTCCTTCTGAGCCTCTAAAATCACCCACAAAGCACACAGTTACCCCCCCAAGACAAAGGAAAACCCGTGTAGGATCCCTCTCAGCATCAACCAGGCACGACAGAGACAGCACAACTTACATGGCTTTGCAGAGGGAAAGCTTTTTCCTCAGGGAAGACACACAGGGATGGCAGACCTGCCTCACTGCTGTGCCACAGGACACCTCAGCAGGGCAGGAGTTCTGGACCATGGCAGCACTTCCCAAGGCAGGAGGCACAGCAGCACTCACCCCTCAAAAAACAACATTGCCAGAGACCACTGAAAGCATCTGGAGCAGGACAGAACGTTCAGTCTCCTCTGAAAACACCTGAGGGTTGGGTTGTGGTGCTTGGAAATCCTTCCCTGAGTTCACACCACCAGCAGCACCCCCGGCAACATCTTTAGTTGAGATCTTGGCTGTGCCTGCCCCAGATTTCAGCCACCCTCAGCTGTGTGTTCTTCATCTTTTTATTTTTTTTTTAAACCTCAGAATCAACTTACCAACTCAGCATCCCTTCCCTTTTGGCTGGGGTGGCTTCTTTCAGCACTTTCCCAGCTGCACTGAGGCTGCTGCAGCTTTTTCCCCTGCTCCAAGTGCAGCACAGGCTCCTTCTGCCTGGGATATCAGGGGCAGGATGCCAAGACAGGGTGCACCTTCCAGCATGTAACATGTTGGATTTATGCTCTCCCCTCTGCTCAGCTTTTGTCACAGTTCACAGGGCTGCTGAAACTCTGGGTGGTTGAGGCTTTGTTTGGTTTTGGTTTGTTGTTTTTCTTTAATTGATCAAGTGAATAGAACTGTCTTACAGGGCTTTGCAACAGAAGCTCAGAGCTCCAAACCTGTGCATGGAAGACTTTTTGTTATTGGTCAAAAAGTCCACCACAGGAGCAGAAAGAAAGACCCTACTCCTTCAATTTTTAAGAGTCTGACAAGTTCAAGATCCCTCAGAAACAACCTTCAACTGTGTTAACAGAAATACAGCCTTCAACTGTGTTAACAGAAATACAGCCTTCAACTGTGTTAATAGAAATACAGCCTTCAACTGTGTTAATAGAAATACAGCCTTCAACTGTGTTAACAGCAACAGTAGATAGCAAGCTCTCAAATGTTCTGCCAGCCTTCTCACTAATTCTTGTCTAGCTTCACACCTCAAACTGTTTTTGAGGTTTGTTTTTTTTTTTGGTTCAGTTTCATGAGCCCAAACCACTGATATCCAAAGAAGAATATACCAGAGGAGCTTCATGCAATTATATCAGTAAAAGAGGAAAGAAAGCAGAGCAGCAAAAGGTAATTTATTATCCCTCAGATGCATTCTCGTTTTAGGATCAGTGTTCTCCATGAAAACAAAAGCTGTTTGTAATTCAATCCAGGCAGCAGGAACGTTGTAGGTCCCAAATATGAGAGGTCAGTAGGCTCAACATCACCCTGGTTCTGCATAAATAGGTCTGAGATCTGAGTGTGCTGCACCTCAAACATGTCCCTTCCAGCCAGGGAGATACTCTCAGCACCAATCTAAAGGCTCCATTTAGGCTACAACTGGAACAGGCAGCACTTCCAAAGGATACCCAGAAATCCCTGAGTATTAACAAAGCCTAATCCTGCTCCTGTTGACACATGAAATTCCAGCTCAAATGGGGTAACAGCACATCACACAGAGGAAGGCCAGCTATGCCCTAAGAACCCACTCCCTTTCCTGGTTCCAAACCCCTTCACCTGTTAGTTAGTCCAGGCTCCAGGGAGGTGGATAATTGGAGTGGAACATATGGAGGAAGAGGTGAGCTACAAGCAGCTGCTAATTCTGAGCCCAACTCTCTTGGGATATTAATGAGCTCCTCAGGGTCAGGATGTTCCCTCAAGTGAGTCCATTCCTCAGAAGCTACTCAGCTGCTACTCAGTTCTTACTCAACCCATTGCCCTTTGACATCCTAGCAGGGGTTCTGAATTCAGTAAGAATTTGCCCTGCTCCACAGTTAGGAACAAAGAACTTTGACCTCAGAGAGCTGATGTGGGCTGAGCTACAGACCTGGAACAACACAATCCAGAGGGATCCTTCCTGGATAAAAACAGGGGAAGGTGCCACACCCAGACAGCTCTGGCAACCAGCACAAGGGAAGCAGTTCCCAAATCTCAGCATTTGCCCTCCTGTGGGCTCACTGGAACCCCCAGCCACAAGCTCAGCTGAGTAAAACCCAGCTTAACCATTTATAAAACAATGGGAATCCCAGAAACCAAAGTCCAGCTGCAACACCAGACCCAGGGATGTCAGCAGGGAAATGGGCCTGCAGGAGCTGGACCAGGAGAGAAAGGCAGGAATAACTCAGGACTCACAGCTCATGCCCAGAAGAAGAAAACCAAGCAGATTCAGGCTCAAAAGTTGAACTACACGAGACAGCAAAACTCTAAATCACGTGGCTCCGAGCAAAGCAACGATGATAAATCACACACGAAAATAAGCATTTGTTTTCCAACAGTTTTTGTGCCAATGCTGCAGTTTGCAGCAGTCATTAAAGTACAAGAAACTTGAAGTACAAGAAACTTTAGTTCCTTCTGGAGCTTCACAGCAGCTCTGGATATCTCAGGACTGTCACAGCACCCCAGAAGTGAAGCACAACAGCCAAGCTCAAAACAGTGTCCTGGTGAGGACAAGAACCACATCCAAATTTCAACGTGTATTTTTAAGGACCAAAGCTGCCAATCACCAATAAATACACAGCAAATCTGCTTTCCCCCCACCTCCTGGAGGTGACCCACAGGTTCACTTTGGGATAACTTAGAAGCTTTTCACTCTGTGACTCAGTTTCCCCACAGCTCTCTCTGGCAGGGTCTAATAAACCATGTCCCAGCCAGCAACTAGACTGGGCTTAAAGTCCACAGGCCTAAATAAAAGCGTTTTCAAAGTGGTCCAAGCTGATTGCAAGCTGCAATTACAGGAGTTATAGGTGCAGGCTACTTGAGTTGGATGCAGTGTCCCACAAGCTCTACTTTTCAGTTGATGAAAACCCAACATAAATCACATTCCTTGTCAAGCAAGTCTGGGAAATACAAGGAAAATAAACCAGGAGGTTGACCAGCTCGGCACATGGAATTTCAGTGAGTGTTTCCATGCATTCCCCCCCCAGTTCAGCAGCACTGACTCACCTGTCCTCCCGCAGGAAAGGGCTCAGGAACCGGGCTGAGTCGTCATCGTGGCTGCTCTGCTGGCTGCTCTGCTGGCTGCTGCAACAGGGACAGGGAAACACAGCGCTTAGACAGGGCCTAAGCTCCTAGGAAACACTCAGGTTTAAACCCTAGATCAAGGAAATAAAAAAAAAGACCAGGTTCATACTGCATTTCTGGGGGTGCCAAGAGGAGAGGGCAGAAGCGGCCGCGTCCCATCTGATTTACGGCTGGTGTTTGGGGTGTCAATGGGTTCTTCCCCGAGAACTTCCTGATGTACAGAAGTGCTCTCGCACATTGCTTAGGCAGCATTTCCTCGTGCCACCCCCCAGCAGCACTTCCTGAACATTCCCACCCCAAACCCCGCGTGTTTTGTTTACACCCCCCCAGTTTCAGGCAGCAATACAAAAAAAACCCAGTTAAAAACCAACTCCGAGTGGCCAGCGCTGAATTTCTGGTGGGACTTGCACGCCGAGCCCACAAGATGTCACTGTCCCCCCTTGAATGGGAGATTTTTTTTTTTTTAATATTTCCAGCACATTTATTCCATGGATTTGCCCTCGCTCCCCTCCAGTTGCTCCAGGGACTCAACAGGGTTCCTCTGCCTCTCCTTGCTGTGGCTTCATTTCTCGGCAGGAGCTTTCCTCCTGAGCAGCAGGCAGAGCTGATTCTGCCCCCAGGGAAGACTAAAGGTGTTCCTGGGCTGGGTTTAATCTGCTTTCCCTGGCTACCAGTGGCTCTGGAGTCATGGCAACACCATCAGCACAAACTGCACAGTCCTGCCTTGGGACACTTGTCTGAGCACGCAGAGCGTGATAAAATCCTGTGGTTTGGCTGTTAAATAAAACTAGTTCAGGTACAAATACACTTGCAATCCCAGCTTCTGCTGCACTGCACGTGGACCTGCACATCCCACTGCCCAGAGGCACACAAATACAAATATGGTATCACAAAACCTCTAAATTATATTTTCATTCTGAAGAGCAGCGATTCTCGCTAGTAACATCTATCCTGGGGGAAAACACAGTACCAAAACACTGCAGTGGCACATTTCCCTGAATTCTGTTTGTTAATTTTTCATTCAAAAAAAAAAAAAAAGAGAGAGAGAAGGGGAGGGACTTTGTGTTCCCCCCCTACCCCGAGATCAGAGTTTTGGTCCAAGAGATTTGTGGTTTCCTGTGAAGAGAAATCAGCCAATGATTCTTATTATCATTTAATACTTTCCTCAACCACCTTGATTGTGACCAGCTGCTTCTTCAAGATCTGAAAGAGATTGATCTTACTGAACATGGTCTTTCTATAAAACACAATAATTGCCCTGAGGACCCATTTAGCATTTGAGAAACATCACCCACTGCTCACTATTTCTGCTGCATGAGACAGAACCCTGTTCCTTACTGTTGTGAGAGAAGACTGAACCTTTCAGAAAAAACTAATTATTGATCAGTACAAAAATCCTCAAAAAATAACACACAAATCAGCTTTTGAAGTTGGACCAAAAAAAACCCACTAAACTGCAATATTTCTGATTTTCAGCTCAGGATTTAAAGCACAGAACTGCAGTGTGGGCACACAGAGCACACTCAGCTCGTTTCCCCACTGCACAGGGGGGAGTTTTGCCACCAGAACCTGGACAGGGAAACATTCCAGCAAAAGGGGACAGATTGAATTTTCCCACACCCACGTGTTTAGTCATTCTGAAGTGCCTCGCTGCAGAGAGGATAATCAGGGAATAAGAATTCTATACTGGCTTCAAAGCTATAAATCAACAGCTGGGTAAGAACAAAATATTCCCAAAAGCAAAGGAACATTTTTCTTGGGCTTCTTGAGCTTAATTATGGCCCAGTGAACTGGTTTGGAAAGAGCAGAGAGGGAACCACACTAACCCTGGTTATTTAAATTATCACCCTTTAGATACAAGAAAGCACTGCAGGGACTTCTTCTATAATTACTTGTTTTTTCATAGAAAAATCCTCCCACCAAACTTTGCCATTTCAACTCAGACCAAGCAAATAGAATAAAACTCACCAAAGGAGAATTCCCAACCTCTCACCAGTGCTGGTAACGCCACGTGAAAGTTCCCTTTTGGGGCAGCTATAAAAGATGAACCTTCAACCCTTCCCTGCTCATCCACCCATTAAAGTTCACAGGCAGAAAAGTCCTTCAAATGAGGGCTTAAAATTTAACAGAATCCAGACACTGCAGCACCTGAGCTCAGGACTGGGAGCAATTAAACAAGGAGAGAAATCAGTTTTTTACCCACTGCTCACTCCAACATGAAGCTTGGCAAAAATCTGTGAGCTTTTCACACAAATAAAGTGATTTTAACAGTCTGATTATTAGCCAGTGAGGCTGCTAAATTCCCTAAAACGTTCAGAGAGGTTAAAATGCAGAGTTTATTGTGGTTTTTCAGTCCATTTTAAGGTGGCTTGTCATTCAAAACTGTTGCTTTGAGGTGGTACAAAGACGAGTTAGGGCTGTTACACCAGAGATAATACAAGGAGGTAAGAAAGGTGTGATTTATATTGAGCAGTAACATGGGGAGAAGCTTCCAGAGTCATGGCAGTTTGGTATCTACAGAGAAGGCCCAAAGCTGGATAAAATTCCCAGGAAATCAGCAAACCCCAAACTTATCTCATTCCAAAGCTCAGCAATGACAAACCTGAATTTGGACAAGGCTCAAACCTTTGGGTGCACACGCCCAGGGTGCCCCTTCCCTTCCTATAATTTCTGTATTTTAAGGTTTATGCCTTGTGCTTTTTCCTTAATTCTCATGCAAACGCTCACACTTATTACCTATTACTTTAGAAACTCAAGAGAAGTCTTAACTACAGATTAACCAGGTCTTTTAACAATTAAAACCTTTGAAGAGTCTGCTCCCATCCCTCCTCCACCTCACTGCTCCCAACCAATTTACCCTGGTAACCCAAGCAAAAAAAAAACCATTTTGCTGACTAAAAACAGTGTTCTGATCACACACAATTAGTTTTAATCTGGAGATCTGAATTTGCTTTTGTGCCTTAAATATTTAAATATTTCCTATTTTTCTCGCACTTGATTTTGAGAAGTTACGAGCTATAAATTAGATTTTGTACTATTATCTTTCTGCCCTTTCTTTTTTTTAAAAAGTCTCATTTTCTTCTGAGATTACACGTAAGGGAGAGCCAAAAATCTCTTACTTTAAGCAAGAACAAGCTTTCAAAGCTAAGCAGGTCCCCCAGTCGAAGATATTTGTCAGGATTTCTCAAAGTTCAGACACTCAGTCAATGTTTGCACACTAAGAGCCTTCTGGGACTTCTCTACCCTCGAGGTCTGGGTGATAAATCCACTGTACTTTTATATCTGCAGGTGTTTGGGGCAGAATTTTAGCCAGATTTCTTTTTTTTTTACTGGTGATGGATGAATGGGACAAGGAAAGAAATGGCTGTAACCTGCAAGAGAGAATCAGTTAATGAGCTTGGAGGATAATTCATAAAAACCAGAAGGCTGTTGCTATCCACAGCTATTAGTGAGAATTTCAGGCCTGAACCCAGAGGATTATTTTGTATTCACTTTGCTTAATTAACCCCAGTAATCATAAGGCTTTGAGTTCTGTATTATCTGTTTTAAAAAGGGGAATAATAGACACTTGACAATCAGGTTTACATATTCTTTAACTGCTTTCAGCAACTGTGGCAGCAGTTTTTTTGAATTAAAAACTACCACGTATGAAATGCCACAAGACACAAATATTTTCACCAGCACATTTGGGAACAAAGATATGCAGGTTACAATCAACAGAATAGGCACATCAAGGCTTCTGTTCAAATTTACAAAGCTTTTTGGTTATTTGAACAACTAGAGAGTTCTTTTCGCTCTCTCAGCTGCAAAGCACAAAGACCTGGCTCTACCTGCCTTAAAATATATCACAAAATAATTGGGATGCCTGAAGAAGCACCACCAGAAAGAGAATAACACCACCAATATCTGGTGTGAGTTGTGGTTGCTTTCAAACTGGCAAAGAGGTTATCCCCGTGCCTTTTACACTGTTAAAATCCACATTAATTAAAAGAGAGCTTTGGCTTAAATGAAGTCTAAAAGATCTGCAGTGCAAATGGAATATTTTAGCCAGTGAATTCCGTGATGTGCAAACAAGTCTTCATTTGAGAACTCCTCTGGTGAGTGTTTGTGCCCAGCTTTCCTTGACAACACAAACAGGATAATAAAACCAGGTTGAACTTCAAGCCTCAGGTGTGTCAGAAGCAAAGGTTCCTCCGAATGTTTTCCCACAGAGGGCTTTTAGGAGCTTGGCAAAAGCAATTTTATCCTTCAATTCCGCCCTCCTGCTCTGCTCCTCCTCCCCAGAATTCAGCCCCCCCTCCACTGCATATTTCTCATAAAACGGCAGAAATAGAGCTCCCAGTCCCAGCTGCCTTAACAGCACCTCATTGTCCTCGGAAAATTAAATTCCTGTCATCAGGAGCCCCGTGTTTCTATGGTTGCAGGGATCCGGAAATGACTGCGCCAGAACAAACCTCAAGGAACTGCCAGGTGGAGGAGGGAAAGCAGGATAAAGGACATGAATGGGCCTGAGATCCAAGGGATAACAGTGTCCCCCCCATCAAGGGCTGTCCTTTGATGGACCTCAGGCTTCAGTTTGCAAATTAAAAGCCAAAGCACCTTCAGACACAGTTTTTCCCGCAGGTGCTGTTCCCACACTCTGGGATACAGGAGGAAAGTTGTGAGGGCAAAGACACCCTTCCTGCAGGCAGCAAGGAAACATCAGGAAGATTTATGCTCAGACTTGTTGCTGGACTGATCCCAAGCCCTGGGGGAGGCAGGGAGCACAGCATTTCCAAGGATCACAGCACCCCTCCTGCCTCCACAGCCCTGCTCCATCTCAGGATGGAGTCTGGAGAAACCCCTCCAAAGAAGGAGAACCATAGAATGGTTTGGGTTGGAAGGGACCTTAAAGCCCATCCAGTCCCACCCCCTGCCATGGGCAGGGACACCTTCCACTAGCCCAGGCTGCTCCAAGCCCTGTCCAACCTGGCCTTGGACACTTCCAGGGATGAGACAGTCACAGCTTCTCTGGGAATTCCATCCCAGCCCCTCACCACCCTTGCAGGGAAGATTCCTTCCCAATATCCCATCTAACCCTGCCCTCCTTCAGCTTAAAGCCATTCCCCCCTTGTCCCATCATTCCATGCCCTTGTGAAATGTCCCTGTCCAACCTTCTTGTCAGCCCCCTTTAGGTGCTACAAGATCTCCAAGAGCCCAGAGAGATTCCTGAGAACCAAAAGGGCATTTCCTGCTCCAAACCTTCACATCTCCCTAATAACTCAGGTTCATAGATGGGGAGGGTGTAAAGCAATATTTATGGTGTAAAGCAATATTTATAGTCTAAACCCGTTAGTAATGATCAAAAAAAGATAAGGGACAGTTCTATCTATCATATAGACCGTATTAATTAGCATTAATTGTGTCCTTTGCAGCAGAGTTGGAGAGTCAGAATGTGAATCTGTGGTCATCTCCCTGCTGGAAAGGGTTACAAGGGGCAGGACGGGCAAGTTTTCTCCTGTGACAAAGGAAAACATCAACACCAACCTTCCCAGCTGTCAAGACAAGCCCTTTCATCAACATCTTATTCAACAATCCCATGGTAATGAACACAATGATCAGTTGTTAAATACCATCCACACGTGGAATTGTGACGGTCCATTGGTAAATATTTGCTGACTAGATAAGATCAAGAGCATTTAAGTTCCAGGCTGTTTGTAAATCGGTCAGTTTTGATGCTCTTGGTCATCCTAAACCACACAAATACTGGAAGGCAAATATTTTAAAAGAAAACCACAAACTGCTGCACGAGGGCAATAAGATCCAGCCAAGACAAATAAAGAGAGCTGGTGGAATTCACAGTCACTTGGCACAGATTATCCTAAACAAATGGCAAAAAAATCTGCAGACCCAGCAAACAGCACATCAGCTTTCCTGGGAGGAGACGTTTGAAAAAAAATCTGCTTTACTGGAAGCACAAGTTGCATTTGAACCGGCAGGTTTGAAAAGAAAAAAGATTACATTATGGCTGAGCTGCTACTGAGCTCCCACATTTCAGATTAGGAGAGATACCACACAGAGGGAAGTTTGTGCTTGTGAACTTCCCAAAGCTACCAAAAGCAGAGAAGATCAGCTGCTTTCCTCAGAGATCAACAACTGATATTTGTCTTCCCAAAAACCTCAATTAACCAGCCCCAGCTAGGACGTGGAAAAAAAGATGCATTTGCCTCTTCTGCTAATTATGAAAAAAACCCCACATCAATGGCTTTCATGAGAGCTTTTTCCTCTAGAAAACACAATATTTTTTTTACATGTGCAAGGAAGAAAGAGGTGAATGAAGCATTAATTTATTCCCAGAAACACTGTGGGTTTCAATTTTCTTAAGGAAAGCAAAAGCATTATGAACTAGTTGAAATTAAAGATTCATTTAAATTAAAGATTCAAAATATCTGAGCCCCCTCTTTGTAACTAATATTTTTAGCTCATGTTCCAACAAACCAGCAGTTCACTCATGTGTCTCACTAAGGTGACCAAGACACTTGACAAGTGGAAGTGTTTTTAAGGTAAAAAAATAGAAGTTTTGCCTCTTTCCACACCATGTGAAGAGTGGCAGCCACAAAGCAAACTGCTGAGCAGTCTAGAGAGTCTCCTGTCATTTATTTGATACTGTCAGGTAAGTTAAAGATTTCAGCTGAAAAACTTCTGCAGTTGTCTATCTGGCAGCTCAAAAAACCTCCATCTCCTCAGCACAGCCACTCTTCCAAGATGTGCTTCCAATAATACACTTCATTTTTAACACATCAGAGGCATTTTAGGACTTAGGCAAGTCTTGGCTTTCAGGTGAACCCACGGGGAGTGTCAGAGTTTCCAGCAAAAAACCAACCTGAGTACATCCATCTTTAGGAATGTCAGAGCTACTGCACAGGTATTCCCCTCAAAATCCACAAATTTCACATTCTGGATGCTGGGATTGACCAGACAAATTCATCTTCAGGACAAGAAGACAAAACAAGGTGATCTTGGAGAGCTCAAGGCCAAAGGAGCTCTGGGGAAGGATTGAGCCAGCAGAGATTACAGGCAAGGGTGGCTTTAAGAAGTAAATAATAAATTAAAGCAGATAAACTCCCTTACCCCCACATCAATAATGCATGTTCATTACATGCACAGCAAAATGCTGACAGATTGCATCTCCAGCCTCTGAAGACAGAAACATCATCATGTCTTAATAAAAGACTTGTGCACCTGGGTTCATATTTTACAGAGCTCTATGCAGGTAAATAACTTCATTACCTGGGTGAGGAGTACAGGTAAGAAGCTGTCTGCACCCCTTATAAAAATCAATATATTTATCATCTGTAGGCCCCCAAAACACCAACTTTGTAGCTTGGATCATGCTTTTGTACAAGGACAAGTTGCAGGGAGAGTCCTACCCCCGAGAAATGGCACCTTTCTGCTCTTTCACCTCGAACAAAACTGAGTCAGAGGCAAGAGAGGCTCTCAGATGCCATCTCTGCTGTTGAATGGAAGGAAAGGAAGTCTCCCTCCTGCTCCATCAGCCACCCAACACAGCAGGTAAACACACCTTCGAACCAGCCAGGCTGTTAAAAACCAACCAGCTGATACAGAAGGTGTTGTGGGCTGGAGTTTCCGGGTGGGAAAAGCAGAGCTGGAGCATTAGAGACAGCCCTTGGAGCCCTAAAAGCATTTGTTTATTCACTTGGCTGCTCTCTGTGTGCTAATGGTCACTGAGCTCTTGCTCTGGGCCATGTGAGTACAGCACACATGAGTGCCTGGCTGGAGGGACTCAGGGGGTGCCCCAGCTTTCCTGGGAAAACCCTGCCACACAAACAGCCACACCACCGGCCACAGGACGGGGGTAAGGGCTGCCAGAGGCCAAAAATGAAATTCAAGCTGCCTGGTGGCACTTTAACCAGAGAGAGGGAGCCACTGGCAGCAAACTGGATTTCTGTGGTGGGAGCTGCAACCCTTTAGCAGGTGAAATTTGGGAATCCTGCTTAATGGGATCAATACCTAAATTTGGGAATCTGCACGTCCTAATAGGATGCCTGCACTCCTGGCTCAGTGGCCCCCTCGGGAATCCTTGTTACCACAGTGTAACTAAACTGCTGGACAGGCCAAGCACCACCAACAGCTCAACTCCAAAACAGGGCTTGGTGAATAAATCCCTGGACAAAACACTGAAGGTTGTTGCCCTTCAACAAACAAACAGCACAATAAATTATATTAATATATATTCTATACATCAATATATATTTCATAAATTAATATATATTCTATAATTAATATATATTCTATATATTATATATATTATAAATTAATATATTAATATATATTCTATAAATCAATATAATATTTATTGATATATATTCTATAGATTAATATATATTTATTAATGTATATTCTATACATTCTATGTATTTTTATATTAGTATATATTCTATATATTAATATATTTTAGATATTATATAAAATATAAATATGTATTTTATATATTGGTATTCTATGTATTAATATATATCCTATATATTAATATTATTCTATATATATTCTATATATTGATATATATTCTATATATTAGTTATAATATTCTATATATTAATATCTATTTTATATATTAGTATTATTGCATATAATATATTATGTAATATACTTAATTATGTTACAGAGCATCTGTTACAAACATGAATGGCCTCGAGAGGCTGATGACAAAGTCTAAAGCAGGGAAGGCAAACAAGCAGTACTTGTTTGATTTATAGGAAACCAGCTTCCTGCCCTGCTATTTTAGAGCAGGGTTTCACAGGCAAAACTCAGGTTTACCCCACAGTTTGAGCTGTTAAGTCTCTCAAATTAATGCCACAAAATCCTTTCGGGTTCATCACACTTTCTGTGGCCAGTTACCCACAGATTCTGCTTCCTCTGTGCCCTTTCAGCACCTGCTGAGTTGTGAAAGCCCAGTGATGATCTCTGCACCCTCCAAGCCCAGAGGATCAGCACAGTGACCAAAAACCCCCCAAATGGGGTTTTTCCATCTGGACTAGAAAGGGAAAAATTCCATGTGAAAACACTGTGTTTCCCATTGCAAAAGGGATCGATTTGGAGCCTGTTGCACATGAAGAAAAGAGGTGCCACGCTGGCTTTGGAATGCTAATGCCACCTAATCCATCAAACACTTCACCTCTTTTCCAATCACTGCTTCAAAAGCATAGCCAGGCAGAAATGTCTGGGAGATGGACGAGCAGAAAGCTGTCAGCAGGGCCGGGAAATACGGGCACGGGAACAAACTAAGTTTTCTTAGGCATTCACACCAAAAGAAACGTGTCTTGGCCTCTGTCTCAAACACATCCACCAGCAATAAATACAAAATAAATCCTTCAGCTGAAGAGCCATCCTCTGTTGAACTTCAGACCTTAAAGTTGGAGATTCTGACACTTGTCTTATGTGTTATCTTTCCCATTTTGTGTGGTGCCACTGAATCACTACTTAAATCACCACAGCTATGTGAAAATCAGTAACAGTTCCCAACTAGGAGATGTTTTTCAATGTTGAGTTACTGAGATGGGTTATCAAATCCTCAGTGGCATGCATTTATTGAGGAAACTTCTTTAAAAATTAATACAATGACAGACTGACCTTGCTGAAGGGACCTCGTGAGAGAAGACTTATCACAAAATCAGAGTGGATATTAAAAGCTCTGTCCTGTAAACACTGAAGCAACACAGCAGTGAGTCAACCCAGCATGTTGGGTGTAGGAATGGGAAGAGTTGAGTTTCTCTTCTCATGGAAGTGCAGCACTTCCTTTCAGGGACAAACCCACAGATCAGCTGCATGGGAGTTGCAAACAACAAAAGAAAACTTGGCCCACACCAAGCCAGTGTGAAGATTTATGCAGCACTAATTTCTTGGAGAAACCTTTAAAGTTTCTTGTGTATTTGGGGCCTTCAGGAAAGGTAGATTGTTCCACCCTCCTGTTAAAGGTAGGGTTGATTCCACTGCATGTTGTATGGCCTGACTGCACCTGCAGGGGTTACACCAGGTACAGCTTTATCTTTGTGTGGCCACACAATAACTCCCTGGGCATTAATTTCCCTGTGTGGACAAGGTCTTGGAAGCCTTTGTGAATGATCTGTCCCCTTTTGAGCCAAAAGACCAAGTGACTTTTGGGTCTGCAAAGCTGCCAAGAAGGGAACCCAGACACCTTGATGTGCAGACCCACCTACTTGGTTTCTCTGTCTCGTCCTCGCTTCCTCCCAACAGCAGCTACAAAGGATGACAGGGAAGGTCTCAGCGGGAGGAATGAGCACCACCAACATTAACAAAGGTCTGGCATCATCACTCCTGTGCAGGCAATGCCAGCAGGGAGGTCACCTCCCCTCTCGCTCTCAAGGGTCTCTTCGGGTCACCTTAATGAAGTTAAGTCTTATCACCACCCACTCCTTCGGGACAGTCTCCCTCTCTCAGCAGGGAGTTGTTTTCAGTGGCTCTGTGTTATCTGTAGGACCATGAGCAAGGACAGACCCCAGCACTGCTGTTTCCAACACACCTCCTGTCCTCACACAAGGATCAGGCCGCTTGGTCTGGCACCAGCAAGTCCAACCAACACCACGACTTTCCAGCCAGGGAAAAGCACACCAATGCATCCAGGGGGACACAGCCCCTGCCTGCCTGCATGGACAGGGTCACGTTGGGAGCAGGGAAGGGGAAGTGGCCAAAGAACATACCTGCTCTCACTGCACTCCTTCTTCTCTCTGACGCGCAGCCACTTCCGAAGGAGGAAGCGCTTGCGCCGCGGGGAAGCACTGGGTGTGGAGCAGTTGGACCAGGGGGTGTCCTCGTCACTGGAGGGGGTGATCTCAATGGATGGGAGCTGCAGGTATTCCTTGCTGGAGGAAGGAGACTCCTGGAACCTGCCGGCCTCCAGGCTCTGCTCCTGCACGTTCTTCATCCGCCTCATCTTGAAGCGCTTCCTGCGCAGGGTCGGGGTGGACGAGCTGGACCAGGCACAGCCCTCCAGCCCCTGCTGCTCGGGCACTCGCAGGGCTGGGAGCTGCAGGGTTTCTGTCATGTTGGCAGCTGGCATCAGACGCCCTTGCTCTCCTTCTGCTCCCACCCCCGGGCGCTCTCGCTCTGATCTCGGTGTAAACCACACCACAAAGCCACAACTCGCCTTCCTCCTCCTCCTCCTCCTCCTCCTCCCTCGCCCGGTCCAGCACTGCCCGCCCTGCTCAAGCAGGAAACCTCATGTTCTTCACGTGCTCTCATTTAACAGCCGGCGGGGTGGGGAGGGGATGTTCGGGGCACGGACATGCCACAGGGGGAAGCCAGGCTCAAGTTTCTTTTTCCTCCTCCTCTGTCTCTACAAAACAAAGTCCCTCCCCTGCCTTGGTCTGGCTCTCAGAGCAGGTTTAGCACCGAGACGAGGGTTTGCCAGCAAAGGGCTTGGCTCGGGTTCAGCTTCCCCCCTCTTCTGTCCTCTGCCTAATGTTGGCTCGGGAAAGGAAAAAATCTCCTGGGGCTGCTCTAGGAAAGTCAGCTGAGTCTTCTCAAGAGACGGAGCGGCCGGAGCTGTGAGGAGGTCAGAGAGAAACAGAGGGAAGGGGAGGGAACAACACTCGATAAAATGGGGAGAAGGAGCAGCGGGGGCAGCCCGTTCCCTTCCTGCAGCGGGTCGGGCACACGCAGGCAGCTGTCGCGAGTGGAACCGCGCTCTTAATCCCCAGAGAGACGGGGTTTTTATTGCCAAATATGCTGCTGCTACAAATCACGGGGTAAGGAGGGCTCACAGCCTTCCTGGAGAAGCCAATTGGACAGGGATCGCTCTCCTTGTCCCACCTTCCTGCTCAGAAATCCCACCCTGTGCAGGGAGGGAGGGAGGGAGGGAGGGAGCGAACTCGGAATTTCTGCCTCCTTTCACAACTGGCTGGGGTGGTTTTTTTGTCCTCATTGCTCACAGAGAAGGCGAAGGAGGAGAAGGGTTGGGGAGCAGCTAAAAAAGCACCAGCGCTGGGCAGCTGGTTGGGTTTTTAGCTCCGTTTCACACCAGTGAAAGCTGATAAAAAAAAAAAAGAGTTCTCTGGAGGGCAGTGATGCTGCTTCCAAAATGACAGTGGGTGATGGGTGTTCTCAGGTCCAGGAACCAACAAAGACACCACACGAAGACAATTACACATGCAGAACAGATGTCACAGCGGGAGGAAGACACAGAGCACATTTCTCAGGCATTAATACACTAAGGAAGCTCTGCCAAGGGTCCAGCACTTGGAACAGCAGCCACAGGACAAGGCAAAATCCTGGTGATGATGAAACCACATCAGGAAAAACAGTGTGACAGATTCTCCATCGGGATCCTCTGAATTTCACTGAATGCTCCTGCACAAAGCTGTGTTTTCAGCTGAGAAAAGGGACATAGAATTTAAAACTCCAAGGCAGTGACTGGAATTCAGCTGTGTGCTGTCAGGGAAAAAAAAAAAAAAATCTCTAAATCAACCTGAGACAGCTTTAGTTTTCATTGTTCAACAGCCTGAACCTTTTAAAAATATTAGCTTCAGGTTAGAAAATATTTGTCAGCCCCAATGAAAATAGTTATTCTTGCACGGGCTGCCTCAGTTTTGTTTGAAAATAAACTTCACAAGAGCTCTGAACATCAGAAACTGCCGTGAAACGTGTCAGAAAGGGAAGATTGATAACAGCAGGAGGAAGGGGGAAGGAAATATTTCACTGAAATGACAGGGTGGGTGTTAAATCCTCAATTGCTGTATTTAATTTCTGTGCTGTCCTTTTTGCTCTCCTCATTCTGGAAGTTAAGAGCTTGAGCAACTCTCCAGACTTGGAGAGCCCTTTGGAGACCATCAAAGTTTTTCTCTGTGAATTAATGAGTTTGATCTCCTGTGGAATCTTTTATCAGCTACACAAGATTCTTAATCACAGAAATAAGTATAAATAAGGGTCAAAGTTTGCAAACTTTGGCATGGTTCCCTTGGTGATGAATTGCACAGGACGCTGCAAACCCTCAATCCCCCTGGATATTATTTTATTAATCAACAAGAGACTCATCCTATGTTGCTCTGGGTCGGAGTAGCATTTGGAAATCGCTTTTTTATGCAAGGAAAAGGTTGCATGAAACCACAAATCTGTGTCACAAATCTGCTTTTGGTTGCCAGCACGAATTCCTCACCCTCGTCCTCACTGAACACTAATTGAATTCACTTAAGACAGGGATCCTTTCCCACCCCTTTCATATATACAACTGAAATAATTCTCTCAAGCACTATTTCTGTACAAATCACTGCTTCCATGAGAACTGTGTGTTGCCAGAGCCTTTTTTAATGACTGCTCCTGTGGTTTAATGATCCATCTAATGATGGATTTATTCCAGCAACAAATGGTTGTCAATGCTTTATGCTGATCAACAACCTCTCTGCCTTTCTCCTCATCAAATATTCTGGGGTTTCCAGTGTTCTCTGAAGAGGGTTCACAAATTAAACCACGAAGAAAGAAAAACCCTATTAAAAAAAAATAAAAATCCCTTCCCTGAATGAAGCACATGAGCTAATGCCAGCCCAGATTCTCTGGCAGTCCTTTCCAGAAGAGCTTTTCCCACATTTTTAAGGGATAGCAAAAGGCCATCCCTGCTGGATGGACACAGAGGAGTAGCAGGCACTGAGATTAAGAAAGCAGTTTGATCAGTTAAAAGCTATTCTTTTTAAACACAGGAATCACATCCAGCTTATGCAGAAGGCAAACCAAGTCACTCACATGCACATCAGGCTACAGCAGCTCTGCCAGGTCAGGCAGGGAGATCACTGCACTTACAGACTTGGGAGAATTCAAGCAGAATTCCCCTTTTCCTACAATTCCACCTCATTTTCCTTCCTGTGCACACAGCTGAAAGTGGCAGTTTCTGCATGAGAGCCCTGCCATGGCCACAACACAGGCCAGAACCTTGATTTTCAAATTCCAAACCACACCTTTTTCCTCTTTCTTTTTCTTTTTTTGGTGAAAATTCTGGAGTAACTTTATGATTTTTAAATAAATTTAAAAAAAAAATATATATATTTATCAACATTTACTTTCACATTCTAACAGCCTCCTGCAAGACCAGTCATGTTATCTCTGGAACTGGAACTTGCATGAGGTCTTCAGCCACCTTTTGGTCTTTGCATGTTCAGTGAGATGAGTTCTATTACAATTTAACTTGTGGATACATCCAAGTATTGACAAACAATTCCTGTTTGGGGGCCCTGCAGCTCTGTCCCTTTAAATCCTGCCCTCCCAGCCAGCAGCTGAACAGTCCAGCCCGTTTTATTTTGGCTGTGTGACACCAGACACCTGCCTGTGTTGTTTTATGGAACCCAAGGACTGTGTTACAAGGCAGATGACAAATTTCACAGCCTGCAGGGCAAGAAATACCAGTGACACTGTGTTATAAAGCAAGATGGAAGCTCATGCTCCCCCCAGTTCTTCCCTGCTCGGTGCAATATTTCAATTAAAACTCCACTCAGTGGGAAATCAGTGTTTGGATAAATTGCATCAAGTGCTCTCTGGCACAGGAATTGAATATGTCTGTTATTTGGCCAATATTGAATTAAAATAAGGTGTGTGCATACCTGTACTCACAGGGCAAAGCACAGCCCAGACACCTGAGAAGTGAATTCCAGGTCACCCATCCCAAAAACTAGGAGCAGTGATTCTCAATTCCTCCTGGGATCTCAGCATTGCCATCACCAGCCTCGTGGACAGCAATGTGGGACATGTCCCCAAGCTCTGCTATGGGATATTATCCCACAAAACTTGTGGAAGATATGTTTTGTCACATGTCCAGTATTTACATATTTATATGTTTTACCACATATCCAATATTTATATATCTGTATATATTTTACCACGAGTTGTTCCCCATTTTAACGATATTTTGAGAGGTGGAAAAGAGGCTGATTCCAACAGGGCTTTCTGCTTAGAGGTTAATCTGTATAGATATTCTATTTATATTTATACATAGAATATATAGATAGATATATTTATGTAGATATTTTATAAGATACCAGCTATAGATTAATGCCTATTTTGTGCCTTCCCTTTCAAAAGAAATAACTCTCATGTCAGCAATAACCACTCAAGACTTGAACCCATGAATTATTAGGAGGCATCTCAATCCTGGCCTCATACACAGCAGCAGTCCCCAGATGCTTCAGATACCATCCAGAATCCCAGAAATTGTCAAATATGATTCCAACAGCACAGCACATGGTGTATCTTTCCAGCATTAGGTCAGTGCTTTCACAGTTAATTTGTCCAGGCACTGTTCTGTCTCCAAATTCCAGGGGACAGCAGAGCCAGAGACAGCAAACAATACAAATTAAATCAATGTCAGGGCTTGGCAATGCTGATCCATCAGAAGACAGCAACAGGGCAAAGGTTCCAGGACCTGCCTCTCAGCTGGAGTTCTCTTTAAAATGGAGATCTGAAGTGAATTATTTGGCACTGCCTGTTCACACTGGGCAAGACCTCTCCCTGAGCATCAGGAGGAGCAGCTCATTTCTTCCCCTAAAACTAGTGGAGGGGAAATAGGATCAATTAAATTCCCTCCCAAAACACAGAGGGATCCATTAGACTCAGTTTCCATAGGAGCCTGGGGTTTGGTTTGCAGTACATACACTGGATATGAAGGAATTCCCTGGAATACAGCACCTCCCCCGTGGGTCAGGGCTCACAGCACACCATTAACCACAGAACAAACCTCTGAGCACAAAAGGTCTCTGAACAATACATTCTTCTCTCTCCAGCCACAACACCTCCTTCACTGGCTCAGCCCAGCCAGGTGTGCTGTGTGGAACCCAAGAGCAGCCAGGTTGTGCTGTTTGCTTCCATTCAAACCAAAAAGCCTTTAAAGTTAAAAAAAAAAAAAAGAGGTTTGTTGGAGAACACCCTGTGCAGCCCAGGGACTGAGGCTCTCACAGGTCATTGCTCACTCAAGGAAGATGCAGCCAAAAAGCTCTCAGCTCGAGGAGGGATGGCTTGACCTCAGCAAAATTTCAGTTCCTGCAGCACCTACATCCTGTAAATCAGGATTACCCTGTAAATCAGGATTGTGTGGATCTGCTCCCACCTGGGCCTTTGTTTCAGCTCAGAGAGGAAACACCAGCTGCTTCAGCAAGTGCTGTGTTGTCCTTTTAGGATGGTCTGGCTCCAACTAACATTGCTGTCTGGTAAGAACAGTGATTGCCAACTGTGAATATTCCTATTTCAGGCAATATTGGATATAGAAAACACGGGACTCTATCCCTATAAATTATAATTTTACCTGTAGATCATGATTTTCCACCCCCAGCATAGGTGGAAGTGGAATGTTTTTAAGTGCTTCTTCTTTCTGTCTTATATTTAAGACAACTAAAAACAGTCCTGGAATTGTTGTCATCTTCCTTTTTTCTTCATGGAACAACAAGAGAAAGAACATTTCTTTGCCCTACAAAAGTACTGAGGGAATAAATGCTTGCCAAAAAAAGACTCTCAAACCTTATTCTGCAAAAAATCCAAATGGAAATCACCAAAACTATCTCCCAAGAGCCACTGAAAACAAAGAGAGACAGAAAAGGTTCTTTCCTATGATTGGTAAAGTCATTTTACAATAAGCATACAAAAATTGCTCTATAAATACCACTCCTGTCCATCACCTCAGCTATCCAGCAAAAGTGCTGGAGCCTGTTCCTCCAATTTAGGCAAATGCCTGAAGACAACTGTCAGTTTTCCTCATGATCTCTCAAAGAGCCTTTTGAGAAATACTCTGTGGCCAACTGAGAAACGTCTCCTCCAGCTGCCTTTGCCATTCATTCCCACTTGTAATCCTGCCCTTGCTGGGATGGAAATGGAGCCAAGTGCAGCTCTCCACCCCCAGCACACAGCCTGCATGCACATGCAGACAAATCTCTCCCCATCAGTGTTTATGACGTGCCATAAATGTGTTTGTTTGAGGCATAAAATATGCACAGACTATAAACTCAGCCTCGTGGTTCTGCTTTGCAGCACAGAGCATGTGTAAGGCAGTGCATGTACAACACCTGCAGCATCTCTCTGGAGATAAATTAATAATCTCTAGCCAGTTAGAGGTGACAGCAAATGAGTTTGGAAGGGCTCTATGCACTGAGAACACCAAGCACTGTCCCAGGAACACCACATTCAGCATGGAAAATCAGAATGCACTGAACGTGCCCCTCAGGCAGCACTTTGTACCTGAGTGTGCACCTGCAGGTGTGAAACGAGAGAAACTCCTCTGCAAAGCACCCAGGAATGCAGCAGGTCCTGTACATCTTAAAAACAGTCACAGCTGGTGCCCAAACAGCACAAACTCCACCCTCCTGGTTACACCTCCCCAGCAGCAGTTGGCTTCTTCATTTATTCACATTGCTTCATTTTTGTTTGCTGAGGCTGCTGATGCCTCTGCTGCAACAGGAAGGGTAACACTGCTAATGCAGGGTGTAAAAAAGCTAAATATACACACAATTTCCACTGCCCCAGATCCAGACAGTTGCTGAGGACATCAGACTAATGGCCATCATTTAATGAAATACCTTAGAAATGTCAGGGTATGTCACAGTCACCAGAAATCTTCTCATATTTTCCCTCCAAATTATCATTATGCTGTTCCAGTGAGGAAAAGGTCAGAGCCCAGTGCTCTGGGGAGACCTTACACTGACAGTGCCCAGCAGGGCTCCACTTCATGTGTCCCCAGAGCTACAAACACCACTAATGACCATCAAATAAAAGACCTTTTCCCCCTCCTTTTCTTCCCTTTTATAAGTAGCAACAGGTGACACTTCTTCAGCTGTTTGGGTTTTTAAGCAGTGTTGAACAACCATAATTCCTGTTTTTATACACCCAGATTTGCACCCAGCAATCATGTTAGATTGGAGCAGAGCTCAGAGGTTTTACCTGTCATCACACAGGGGGAGGTTTGCACACACATCACCTCTTCTGCCTTAAACAATCTCTCAGCAGTTCACGCAGGTTTGCAACCAGTGGAAGCAGAACTACCAAAAAGAGCCTTATTTTTCCTCCAGGGGGGAGCCCTGAGCTGCTCCCACTGCTGCTGAGGGTGGATATCAGGGCTCCTGCACTGCCATCGAGCTCATTCGTCCTTCACACAAAGCCAGCTCACATTTTGTCTCAGTTTTCTTCCAGATAGCACCGAGATTAAGAGAGCTGCCTGATGGATTAGAAGTGGGCAAGTTTAATTTAAGAAAGTGCATAAGTCACATGGTCATCCCAAAAGACTGTCAGGAGACTTCAGGAGTTCAGCTGAGCCCTGAGAGCTGAAAACTCTGTGTCTTGTCCCCCCCCAAGAGCAACTGCAGCACAAAACAAGCACCCACTTCAAGGTGGAAAACAGAAAATCAGCAATTAGTTGTTACTTCTGCTTCCTCATCACAGCTCAAGGAGGCATTGGAATCCAGCTGCCTGTGAACCAGAACATCAGTTTTGTTAAAAACAAACAATCCCTAAGGATGACAACCTTAAGGTCCTTCTTTTTCTTTATTAAATTTGGACAGGGGCTGCCAGCACTGTTTGCTGAGCTTTAATTCTCAGTCAACATCTCCAGTTCTCTATCACTGGAGTGATGCCAACTGCTCTCCTGCCACATCTGAACTGTGACCCAAGTTGTGAACTACAGGGAAACATTTTCAAGTTAAGCATAAAACTGACTTTTCCAACAACTCACCTCTGCTGTGTCTCTACTTTGTTTACAGCTCCTGCCAAATTTCAAGGGCTCTGCTGCATTCCTGTTGCCATCTCCAGCCAAGGGGGAGCTCCAAAATCAAGGACAGGAATTTATGCTCAGAGTCCTTCTGTAAACCAAGGGCCAGGGTGAGTGCAATGTGACACTGCTGCCTGCAGTGCTGCCTGGGTGAAAAGAACAGTTCATCCTAAAAATAATCAAAATGAGCCAGGTGTAGCAGCACCAAAAGGTAGAGGTTACCTGGTGCAGAGGTTGATGTGCTTTCTCCTTCATCCAGCTGAATAGGGCTTTCATTTGGCACCTCTTTTTTTAAAAATATGGCATCTTAAAATCATATTATGAGCCCGTTTCACCATCTGAGCTGTGATTTAAGTGGAGGATCCCTGGGAATGGTTTTACCCCTGGCTCAGGTTCCCATTCCTGCCTTTTTTACACTTGGTCCAGGTTCCCATTCCTACATTCCCAAGCTCCAATTCCCACAGATCTCTGCAGGGAGAGCCTGGAGCAGCAAGACCTGCTGCTCTCTAGTGGCACAGCAGCCACAGACAGCAAAACACCTTCCCTTGGGCTACACATTTTGCTTTGAAGGTGGTTCCTTGCCTCAAACATCCCGTTAAATACAAGTATACAGGATTTACTTCCAACATTTAAGTAGAAATGAACTTGTGTAGAAAACACTGCCAGGTGCTTTCATGCTGAACAGGGTTATTTTCTCCCATAAATTCCCAAACCATACACAAAAAGCATCTCTTTTAACCCCAAGAAACCTGTCAACCAGCTGCCTAAATCCTAAATCCTCTGGGGCCAATCACTAACTGATTCAGAGCTTTCAGAACTGTTCACATCTCCCCTTTGGTCCAGTCCATGGACTATCAAAATTAAGGGTTCCTTCCTCAGAGCAGACTGTTTCTGGGGTGTTAAAATATTAACCACTGCTAATTTTAGAAGGGTGTGTAAAGTAGGAGGCACAGAGGACACAGGGAAGGTGTGTGGATGCATGTGAGGAAATAGGATCCTTCTGGGAGATGCCTCTAATTTGAAGTTATTTGGCCGATTTTAAAATCTGTTGCTCGGGGTTTTTGGCTTTTGAATTCCTCCATAAGGTTGTGGGGTATATTTTGAAAATGAACTAATAATTTACAAGCAGAACATCTTATTCTCAAGGTCAAATTCCAGCTCTAGTGAAGGGTGGGAGGGGAAAAAGCCAATTCCAGCAAGTGATGTCACTACCTTTGGAACGGAGTTGGAAGGAGGGTGGAGATGAAATCTTTGAACCAGAAATTTAGTGCCCAAAGTTCTGACTCTCTTAGTTACAAAATTCTTCAGCCCAGGCTCAGCATCTGAGTCAATAACCTCTGCAGGAATGAACACTGAGCTCCTTGCAGCAGCTTTTCATTCGTTATAAATACACCTGCCATTCTTTCCTGCCTGCCTGCAGTTCTGCTCCCACTTCTTCCCAGTTAGGTTGGAGCAAACAATGACACTTACTAGATTATTTTTTTTAAAAAAAAACCCTTATATTTCTGGGCCTCTCAATAGTTTGCCTCGGGCCTAACTGCACAATGACACCTTTGTAAAGTTGTAATAAAAAAAGCACATATTAAGTGTATGTGGGGGGTAAAAAAAGCCCCAGTAAGCGGAAGCTCAGTGAAGTATAAGATAAATGTCTTTTATAATACATTGGAATCTGACAATTACCTCACAAATGAGTGTTCCTGATGTGAATAACATCTAATAATTACATTTAAGGCACAGAGCTTATTTAAGGGGTTGACTTGGATCTAAAATAACCAATGGGGTTTATAATTAGGCACAGTTACAGTGGCACTGAGAGCAGTGGGATGACTTCCAGTTGCTCAGTGCAACGCTTAAAGAGGAAAAACTTTTTATTTAAATTGTACCAAGAAGGCAGGAAACCTCTTTCTATCTTTTTAGGACAGAGCCTGAGGACCTGTTGATCCTCCTGTTCATTCACTACAACTTAAACTGCCTCCAAAGAGAGTGATCCTGAGTTTCATCCCCGACCTAAGAGATGCAGCTGGACCTGTTGCATCCCTGATCTTTCCACAAGGATGTGGAATTGTCTCCAGAGTCACCTCAGTGTGTTTGTGGGTCATCCCTTTAAGCAGCTCAAGAGCTTCAAGCCTTTGCTTAGACCACTACAGAAATTACCATTTCAATCCCAGTGAGAGTTTGCAGATGTTGAACTGAAATTTCACCTCTAGTCCACCACAGGTAATTAACACTTTTACCAGCTTTTACCTAATTAAACTGGGGCGCAGAGAGGAGAGAGATTTATCTGTACTCAGGCTTGGTTTCTGCACAATTACAGCTCAAAAGGGTTTTCAGATAATCCTTCAATGCTGCAAAACTTCCACCAACTTTCAGTGAAGTTTTCACTTCCACAGCAAGCAGCTTTTTGGGATTGTCCTGCTTTTGCCAACAAACTTTATCCCAGCTAAAAGCAAGACAGGAATAAGACTTACTAATGCACCTTTTACAAGGTGCTTGTGCTCTGTGGAATAAAGTGTTTTGCAAGAGTTATTATTCCATTTGCCGAGCTTAGATGGACAAGGAAATCAAATATACAAAGGGAATACACCCAAGACATGAAAATACATCTTCTAACAGCTCAGCTCCAAATGATCTGCCCATTTAGCCTCGATACAAAGCACCTAATAAGGAGCCAGGAGCCCAGACAGATGGATGAACAGGCTGAGTCTCTCCCCCTCAAGAAGTGAGGATTCAACAGCATCTGCTCCAGACACCCAGAAGGTTCCTGTCACACAAATAAAAATAATCATCATCTGTCAGTCTCAAATCACTTGAGCAAGGATTCATCAAGAGTGGAGGTTGTCAGCTCGGGGAAAGCCAGTCCTGCTCCAGAGGAGTGAACACACCACCAGGTTGTGAATTCAGCACTGCCCTGAGCAGGGGATCCCCACCCCTGTCACTGCTGGCTGGGCTTTCCCACCCCTAATTCCAAGGCAAGGGCAGGAATTAGATGTTTACTGAACTGAGCACGGCAGGGACACACTTTCTCAGCAGGTGCCATTTTCTCAAATGACCCTAAGCCAAAAATTTAAGAACAAAACTGAAGAAATGCACAAATTTCCTTCCTCAGAAGACTTTAAAAAAAACCAACCAAACAAACAAACACGCCACTTCTAACAAGAGAATCAACAGAAAGGGAAAACAAATGAAAAACGAAGAGGTAAAATTAGATCCCAGCGTTGCAGTGTTCCCTCTGGGTGGAACAAAGTGCCCAGAGAGGGCATGGCAGCTGGTTCGAGGTGACCAGGGGCTGAGTCAGTGCTTCCTTCCCAGCACCAAGCTGACCTCAGTGTTCTCAAGGACCTGGAAGCAGCACAGGCTCCATTTCAGAGGGAGCTGAACCGTCCCAGCAGCGGATGTGACACTGATCTGCCTCATCCTCTGGGCACAGGGTGGGGATCTCAAATTTAAAGTGGGTTATTCAAGTGTGACCTGCTTGTTTGGGGCCAACACTGAGAGCACAGGTGGGATGCACAGCTCTCTCTATAAATCTTTGCCATAGGTCTCTGTGCAATGGAGGAAATTACATTTATCTCCCAGGTAAAGAACTTCAGGGATCCAGAACAAAACTAAACCTAAGTAAGACAGAGTAGAAAGGGGACCAAGATGCATTACTCCACTCAAAGAGGCCACTAGTGAGCTAAAAGATGTGAACTTCAAATTTAATTAACGACCAAAGGCTCTTATGAACTCACATTCTTGAGGTCCCTTCAGTTTTCTGACCAATTCCATCTATCTCAAGGAATACTGACCACTCGGCTTATTTTTGAGGAAAATAGAGCAACTAACATTCATATAAATCAAATTCCACTATAAACTAATATTTATAGTATGCACAGCCTTATTTCACCTCTATATCACTGTCCAAAAATAAGTATTTTATAAAATTGACCCACATAACGTAATAATGCTTTTTCTGTATAGCACTGAGACCAACTCCAATAGGAAAACCCTCCACATTTACTGCAGTTTCCTTCACAAATACAAAGAAGTTGCTATTCTTCACATAAAAGAAACCCCAAACCCATAAATTACAATTAAAGCTGTTTGATACCCCCACTGTTGCACACCCTCTACTCACACTTTTCTCCCTTCTGGTAGCTGATACTTTCCTTTTCAACTAAAACTGCCAAAAGTTCACGGCAGGTAAAAGGCTCAGCAAAATTTACATTTCAAAGCAGCCAGGATGGAATGGTGGTGCAGCACTTACAGGGTTAAACACACAGCAGAGAACAGGGACAGTCTTCCTTGGCTCTCTTCCTCGGGGAAGCCTCTGACACAGAGCACTGGATTCATCTCCCCACCTCTGGGAGCTGTGCTGGTGCTGCAGGGAAGGCACACCCTGCGTGGACTCGTGTGTGTGGACAGAAGAGAGGGAGGAGGGAAGTGGAACAGGGAGGATCAGCAGATCATGGGAAATCCTGCTGAATAGAGGATGGGAATCAGGCAGGAGATTCCATGACTCTCTTCCCCTCCCTTCCCTGCAGTGTCCCAAGAGTGGTTTCCAACCCAGAGGCAGCAAAGAACGGGACTGACCGACCCAGTTCACGTTTGTAACAGTGGCCCTGATCTGTCCGAGGCTGCAGCACATCCAGAGCTTGTCCCAGCACTTCAGCAGGCACAGAAAGCAGCTGGAAGCACCAACTGCTCCTGCAGCAGCTGCCACGAGCAGCAGAAGGACCCAGCAGCTGGTCAGGAGGGTCTCAGACCCCCGGGAATATCCTGGTGATGGGAGTGTTCCCCACCTGGTGCTGCCTCTGAGATGCCACTTCCCTCCAGCAACTGTTTTTAGGGCAGAAAACAAAGGGGGCTTGAAAGAAGATCGTCTTACACAGAGAACATTAAAGACACAACTTTTCAGGAGTGACTGCTAATTCCACACATCCTTTTCCACTCTGGAAAGGATCAGCAGTCTGAGTGGATGTGTAAAAACTGGGATATGTCTGAAGGGGTTTCTCCCAAGAATTGCCAGCAGGAATTTGGCTTATTACACGAGTTTCTGCACATGAAAACACACACAAGGAGTGGACTGAAGTCAGTGTGGAACAGCAGCTGTTGGTGATCCAAGGAGCAAAGCTGCACGTGAGAGTTAAACTGATCCTCCCCAGGACTGTGTTAGTCACTCCCAGCTCAAGGAAAGGCAAATGACAAGAACACAAAGAGCTTTAGTTTTCCAGCAGAACACTCAAGGCTCACATTTTTCCAAGGTTCATATCATTTCTTTAAAGCAGGAGCTGATGATCCACCTCCAGACACTTGAGTGAGTTCAGCACTTCAGCCAAACTCGCCCAACTTGACACAGGTTACCCTCGATTTCTGAGTCACTGGCAGAGCCTTCCCAATTTCCTCTCACTTAAACCCACTGAGATACAATTCCGAGTGGCTGAACTGACACCCACACAGGGATGAGCTCCTCAGCAAGGTTTGCAGCACCTTTTCCTTCTCTAGGATCCTTCAGAGGGTCTCTCAAGACTGAAGTCACAGGATGTGATTCAGAAATCACTGCCAGCACAACCAAACCTGCCAGGGACTGGATGGGAACAAGTGAAACGTCTCTGGGAGTGCAGGGGGAGGCAGGAACAGGAACACAGCTATTCTTGACTGTAGTCTGAAGTAAAAGAGATCAGTAGTTATTGTTCCAATCAGTTGAAATTCAAGTTCATGTAGCTGGCTGGGGAGTGGGGATCTTGTAGGAAATAATGTGGCAAACCTCTGTTTCAGGTAGTTCACAATTACTGCAATATCCAGGATCTTTTTCTAACCAGCTCCAGTCTAGATTTTTTATATCAAACCCACCACTCAGCTTAGACTCTGCCATTTCCACTACAGTCATTTCCTGACCTCTGCTCTGCTTCCAACACAAACCAATCCCACTTCCTGATTCTCCTGAAATTGCACAGTTCTGTTGGTGTTGGCCTTTGCATAATTTACAGTCAATATTTTACTTTCTTCCTCCCCCTCTCCCCCCCAAAAAATATTGGAAATTTAAAGGAAAAGTTATCTTTCTCTGGATATACCATCCGTTCATTTTTAAATAATTAACGTTTCATATATTGCTTTAAAAGTTCTTTAAATATTAAAAACAAAAACTTGTGGGTTTACTAAAGGACTTATTATCCTTCTAGAAGATTCCCTGGCATTGAATGAAGTCCTATTACACCGTTCATTTTTCACCTCAGATATCTTCACAGCCACATGCAGCACGACACAGTTAAGCTTAAATGCTCCAAATTCCCTTTTTTTTTTTATTTCTTTTTGAACTGTAGCTCTCCCAGTTTGAGCTTTATTAAGTCAGGCAGTCCCTCAGGCTTTTTTCCACCATATTAGACATGAGCTGGAATAGCTGATAGGGCAGTGAACGCTGCCATCATGTGTGGCAGGAGCACACAGTCATACATGGCCTTTACCAGGGATCAGCTCAGACTTGTTTAAGACATCACGGGCCTTCCCTCCTCAGATGTTGCCATAGAAACCTCAAATTATGTCTATAGGGGAACAAAAAAAGGTTTCCTAAAGGTATGGATGAAGCAGCTCCATGGAAACGAGCCCTGACTGTCAGAGGAGATGAAGGAAGGGGGTTTGTGTGGGAAGACACATCATCTAAATATGCAAAGCAGGAGCCAGGCAAGCTGTCCTTCAGTATCTGCCTAATCCAGGGCATGGGCACCTTAGGGAGTAATGATTCCTGGCACGCTGGAGATGAGGTGTTGGTCAGTGATTCCACAGGCCCTGGAGATGCACAACCATCTGCCCACACGGCTGGGACACACCTTATCCTGCCACTGAGCCCTGGGCCAGCCCAGCCCCGCTCAAATTACACGGGATCCAAGCTGAGAAAGGTCAGGAGAACTCGGTGAATTCACACACACACCCCTCTGTTTTCAGCCTTACAAACCCACCAGCCTGCCCTGAAAACGGAATGGGAGATTTGTGGTAAATTTTCACCCCGTTTATCCACAAATAACCCCCTCCTGCGAAAAAGATGCTGTTTGTTCTTCGATGCTGTTTGTTCTGGAACAGCCACCAGCTAATGAAAGCAACAGCAAGAAACCTTCTGGAAATTCCCCTTTGCTGCATAAAACAGGAGATTAAACCATAGCAATGCATATTATTGTTGGACTGTGCTGCAGTCACTGAGCCACTCTCAGCATCTCAGGCTGATGCTGTTACCCCTGAGCTCCCTCAGTAGTTCTCCGAGGTAAACATATGCTGCTATCTCATGGTGAAAGAAGCATTTAAATGCATCGGGAGCCTAAAGCAAATTAGTCAAATCTAATCCTTAATCAGCGCACGCTAGTTCACCGAGCTCAGACAAATTATTTAATGCTGTTTATTGAAACTATGAGAGCAGCTGGTTGTCTGCACCTCCCCTGCCTGGCTGCAAAGAGGAGCATTATCTCAGCCAGTATCTCTTCATTCATTAAAGCACTGAGGAGGGTAAGTGAAGCGTAGGAAACATTGAAACGGAGATGGGAGTGCCTCAAAAAATTCTTCCAGAAAAGAAAAAAAGAAAAAAAGACGAGCTTTTGCAGCTCTTTATCGCAGGTTGAAGAAACGGCTGCTTTATCACAGGTTTAAGGAACATTTTTTGTGTGGTTATAAAAGGCACAGAGTTACAGATGTGTTGCAGCCCTGGCCTTTTTCATCCTGTTTCCCTTTTCCATTCTCTCTCTTAGGTTTTATTTACCCGAAAAGAATTTTGTATCCAAACACAGTGTTGGAAATTCCCATTAATCCGTCCGGCTGTGATGCACAACCCTGGGCTTGGGAAACACTGCGAGCCCCCCACACAGCCACGTCTGGCACCAGACAGGCATCACACAGCACTTCCAGTCCTATTTTTTCATCGAGTTAACGTGAGGCAAGACCTCTAACAAGCCCAGAATTCCAAGGCGATTTCCTGCCCTGCCCCCAGCTTTCCAGCCCCTGCTATTCCGTGTTTTTGCAACCTTACGCCACAACTCTCAAACCTCTTCCTGCCCGGCTTGATTTCACATTCCCTCCGTCGCCTGCCAAACCCTAACTCGCTCAACACTTTATTTATAAAATTCCCCTCTCTCCCAGCCTCAGGAATAGCCTTGCCTCTCAGCAAACCCAGTTTCCCAAACCATCTCTCCAGGTTTGCTGGAAAATACTCTGCTTTTTCCACTGTAGAAGGTTAAAACAAACCTGTGGGGAGGGGGAAAAAAAGGCATCACGAACTCGGAAGGGAAATTTCAGTCCACTGGAACAAAGGCACCGAATTTCCAGTGTTACGTGCATTGAGTGTCTTAGGAACTCAGGATTGGTTTTCAGCACGTGGAGGGAATCAAAGCTGAGCTTTAGGTGAAAGATTGGTATTGTTACAGTAAGAACTAAACTCAGAGGTTTGCAATTCCCAGTCATTAATTTCTAGAGCCTTTGGTTTCATCCAGACAAAAGGTTTTAATGAAGATTTGGGGAAATCAACAGGAACACATCGAGTCAAGTAAACACCTTCCAAACAAACCCGTGCTGTGCAGAGCTTCAATAGCTACCTGTGCTCCTCTAATAACCACTCTCGCATCTCAAAAGCACAAACAAGGCTTGCTTATCTTGGATTGCCAATCACGGGCTACAAGGATTGTATAAACAGGCACCAGAGGTATCAGCCTCACACAGAACGAGCCTGAAAAACACTCCGGGCTCTTGGGCTTATTGTGCTTCTCTCCTTGACACAATTAACAGCAGTCAAAGAAACATTTTCCCTGGTGAAATATTTCAGTTTCTTCAACTGGTCTGAACTTTGCTCTCCAATTCTGTTCCATTTACACCCCCAGAACTTGTGAAACTCAAGCCATGGAGTGGCTTTAAGCAGAACAGTATTTAAGACAACAGCCAAAGCACTGCTTGTTCTGCCCCAGTCCTCAGCAGAGGTTATTCCTCTCCCAAGTATTTATGCCAGCCTACTTCTGAAAATTTAAGATACTGGAGGATGTTTATCTTGTCAGGGTAAGTGCAGATCTTCACAAACAAAATTCAGTATGTAGTGCAAACTCCAGGCTAAGCACTGGAGGGACCTCTTCACGTAACACCTTCCAGTGTTTCCTCTGGAAAGGAACACACACACAAAACTCTTTTTCCCTCCCAGTCTCAGAAGTCCAGAATTTCTCTGCCATAACTTCACCTCCCAGCCAATGCTGTGACAGCTCAGGCACACCCAAGCACCTGATGGCAAACTCCTTATTTTGTTCCAAATTCATCCTTTTGTGGCCATAATTCCGTGCCAGCACTGCAATTCCAAGTATTCCCATGATGGGAGAACTTGACAGCACCTTAATTCCAGAATTCCACACCATGACCCCCATGAAGGTGGCAGTTCAGACCTGCAGGCACTGGGACATTGTCCACAGGTTTGCTGTAATAACAAAAATTCTAACCCCAGGAGGGCAGCCATCCTTCAGGGATGCATTTTCCAACATGACCACTGAATTACCTGGACATACTGCTTGAGTATTTTTATTTGTTCTAATCTAAAGCAGTCTTCTCCAAGCTGCCTCCATTATATTATCTCCTTATTTCTCTCCTTCATTACTTCAATTTCTATCTGATCCCAACACCTGAACTTGCATCTCTTGTTGCTCAGAACACAGAACACGGATTTCTCCCCCTTCTGGCAGAGGCAATTTGCTTTTTTAATGGGATCACTCCTTAATCCAAAACACTTGAGTAGGTGTAGGAGTTCCTGACTCCATTTCCTCCTCAGATAAGAGTTCCAGTAAAGCAGAATAATCAGCTGAATTAACCCCCTAAGAATAAAAAAAACCCATTATCTCAGGAATTCTGTTTATGATCCGAGGGTGCTAAAGAAAGGAACAACACACAGTAATGATTAGCAAGTTATTCAGAGCTTCCCTAGAAAACACACAGATGGCACACAGACAGTCAAATGCTACACATGCATTTCATGACATTTTGGAAGCAGCACATTTGGATTTGAATATCCCAAGCTGTTACTCAGAGCAGCTTCTTTTTTTGCCGTCAACAAAACTCTGCCTCGTTTATTTTCGTGTTCAAGAACACACACACACACAGCACAAGTCTTTGAGCAGGCTCATAGTAAAACTATTAACATGGATTTGGATGCTGCTGTGATTTGTTTTCTTCTCCCTCTTGAGTCTGGAGGGAGCCAGAAGCCAATGGAAAAAGAAAAGCAATATGTAAACCCATGAAAAGGAGAGCTAAAGGAACAGACCCCTTCACAAACACTCCTTATTCCCATCTCATGGGATTCCCAGCTCATTGAAGTGACCTTTAGATGCCTCTGCCAACTTGTTAAAGTCCTGCAAGAACAGATCCAACACCCTTGGACTTTTTTTGTCCACCACAAAGGTTAAAAGTGAGATGTTCTTCACCACCCTCGTGCTTCCCAACCCACGTGGCAAATGAAAATGCCCAGTTCCCATCTTAAAACCAGATTCCAATCCTACCTGGCAGCTTTGCACTTCAGCAGAATCCTGCTCCCATTGCACTAATACACCACCAGATTTATGAGCACTAAAATATGCTTATTAAATGAAAGCCAGTTCAGAGGTTTTATAAATAGTGGGGTTTTTTTTCCTGAGAAAGCAGACCTGGCAGTCCAACAGCTGCCACAGCAGCAAGGGACAGGACACAAATAGATGAATTTCTGAATTTTATCAAGCAGTTGTGTTGCAAAAACAGCCCCAGAAGCATCTGCTCTGAACCCACAGTGCAGGATTGTGCAAAATCAGCCAGCCAGTCACCAATATTCATCTTCAGAAGGGAGATGCTGAGCCCCAGGTTGCTGCTGTGAACCTTGGGGCTACTCTGAGCTCACCTGAGCCCTCTTGTGCCAGAGACTCAGTTACTCCTCTACTCCTGACAGTCTGCAGTCATGAATCATCGAGCCATTCTCCTGTAAAGTTTCAGCACATCACAAAGAAGGTGAGAGAAATCACTCTCTTGGGGGCAGAGTTTACAGGTCTGAGCCTCAAACCATCTCATCTCCATTTCTGTTCCCCCTTGCAGGATGAGGAGCTGTCTCCAGAGAGTGAAGAGCGCTGGTGAGCAGATGATTTCAGCAATAATTACACTTGGCATTTAAATTATAACCCGGAATAATTTCGTTTAGGCCTTCGCTGTCTAGCAGGGGAAAAAACAATATTAATGAACATCACAGAATAATGACAGGCAGACACCAGAGGAGCACTGAACTCCTTTCATTCCTACACTTCATGGAAGACTCGGGAATGGGGGGGGGAAGGGAAGCCACAAAACCCCTGCCCCTTAAAAACCAGCAGATTGAAGCAGCCACTGCCAGGATCTCACAGAAACCAACGTGCAAACTGAGCTGATTTCGAAATAAACAGTCACTGTGCCCTGTGTGGGGTAGGAGTGGTTTTGAAGGGCCTGGAATTTGAGCCACAGGACTTAATGACATCAACTTCAGCAAAAATGACTCCACAAGGTGTTTTAACCATCCCATCCTGTGTTGCCCACACAGTGCTGGGATCCACAGCCCCTCTAAACCTAAACCCTTCTACTCCACAGTGTTTAAGCTGAGAGCACTCAGTAGTGTTTAAACAGACATTTCGACCCATCTCCCTTGTCACATCCACATTTAAGAAGCTTTGTTTGGTATTAGTTAACATTTCAACAAGTCTAAGATGATAATCAACTTAGGAACAGCACTACACCTGTCTAAAAAAAAAAAATATTTTTGCCTTCAATTGCAATGCAAAACAAAAACAGAGCAGAGGATTCCTTATCTGGAAGGTTCTTGCACACATTTTGTTCTTCACACCCAATGAAATAAGGTCTCTACTCTGTTCAGTCTCAATTTGGGCAATTGCCAGCCGGAGGGAGACAATGAATGGGAAGATGTAGCCACATAAAAGCAGAGCCCTGCAGTGACAGACAAACCCCACAGGAGCACATTAAAAAGCAAATCACTGCGAGCACGAAGTGGAGCAGCTCCACTGACTTCAGCAGAGCTGCCTCAGCTGGTGGGGAGCAGTGGGGAGCTCTTGTGTTCCCCAGCTGCAATCCAGGGCATCTGTGCTCTGCTACAAGTGTACTCCTCCAGAAAAAGAGAACAGTTTGGCACATCAACCACTGCAGAGACGATAATTTCCAGTTTCCCCCCAAAATTCCTGGCGTCCGTCTCCCCCATCCCATACCCAGGGATGTCACCTACACCTCCAGTGACACACTGGGGAGACCATCACCAAGAGCCCAAAAATCTTCCAGCTTCAGCTGATTTGAGCTGCAGAGGTGCTGGGAGGGCCCAGGACCCCCCAGAGCCAGAGCTGGGTGACCATCTCTGATGTTCTTGGGTCATTTCTCATGAACATCGAGGGGCTGAAGGGAAGCAAGAAAGAGGAAGGTCTGTTGGGGGTCTGTGTGTGATGCCTCCTGTGCCTTTCTGCCACAAGGTGTTTGCAGAATGCAATTAGGCAAAATGTTTATCCAGATGAACGTGGCCAAAAAGGGGCTTAAAAAGGGGCACAGGAGAACAGGGTTATTTGTGCAGCCAAGGAGCTCCCGGCACCAGGGGCTCACACTTTCAAAATCTTTACTGCTCCTGAAAGAGGGGCCCTTCCCCAAAGGCACATTAAGAGCTGAAAGGCTTATCTACACAAATAGTAAACACACAAATAGTAAACACACGGCCCCTGAGCTGCTTTACTCCGGGGCTCGCAGAGGGAGGATTCCCAGGTGCTGGATGCTCGGATAGCACGGACAGCTCCGAGGCACAGAACGCCAGTGATCCCCAGCAGGGCAGGGGCTGGAGCATTCCCAGCCCTGACCATTCCACTGCCTCACAAAAACCTGAACTTAAAAGCTTTGGGGACGTGGCCCCGTTTTGTTCCCTCCCAGCTTCGCTAAGTGAGAGATCAGCTCCAGTTCTCTTTGTACCCCAAGGTCTCATTAAAATAAAATTAGAAGCTTCTCTCAGGCTACCAAGGTAGCCCAGAGCCTCTGTACACTGTGGTGATTTTTTTTTTCCTTTCCCTTCTTTGTGGCACAAGGGAGAATTCTTTCAACAGTTCGACTGTTCTAATACTAAATAATTAGATTTCCCCCTCTCTATCTCGCCTAGATCCCCAAAGCTTTCCCTGGCAAAGGCAAGGAAGAGCAGATGTTCAGTTCAGATGAGATTAAAGAGAAATGTTACATATTGGTTTCCCTGTAAAAGAAAAAGGTAGAGATTAAAATCAAAGCGAAAAAAGGATCTCAGCTTTGGTAACTGATTCTGCAGTTTAAGAGTCAAAGGAAACTGGCCAGATTTGCCACCAAGTGGAAAATGTGGCAGAACCAGGGAACTTGGCTTCAGAAATTCCCCTTGGCCTGAGGAAGTTTGTTCCAGTCTTCTGATTTTATCTTGCCAACCACTCGTAAGACTCCAAAACCAAAGTGTGAAATATTGATTAATTATTGGGTACCCTAGAGCCAGGAAAAGTGAAATATTAGAAGGGAGAAGAACAGTGGCAGAAGAAATTAAAAAAAAAAAAATCAAGATGAGTAAAGGAGAAATTGATAAATGAGGCTGGAATAAGAAGTTTATATGTGTACATCTTGGCTGGGTGACAGCTGCAGTGACTCATATGATAAAACATCACACAGCCAATGGAGTTGTTTGAAAAGGTCTCCAGAGTGTGAAGCAAGGAAGAGTGGAATAAAAGCAAGGAATAACAGAATAAAAATGAACCGAGACAATTATGTGGATGTTTCCTTCAGTCATAACACAGCTCAAATTGAGGGTGAAGAGGTGGTTGAGGTGTGTGGGTTGAGACACAAATAAGGATTAAAGCCATTTTCTCAAGCTTGTATCCCTGTACAGTTTGCAACTCCCAGCCCAGTGATCAGAAACAGATTATCCTGTAACCATTTCCCAGCACAAAGGGTGGAACCCACTATGGAAAGATGCCGTTTTTCCCCATGCTTTCCATCAGGGCTGGACTAGTCCTGTCATAACCATGGAAAACAGCACAGCAAACACTCACATGGGTGGAAGGAACGAGCTGCTGGGGTTCTCCATCCTGCTTTTCCAGGTGTCCTGATTCAAGAGCTTTTTTTTCTAGCCCAGGGTCTCCAAGTCCTAAGTGTGATCACTGCCCTGCCAGGGTCATGAAGCCACGTCCTACAACCTTCTCTACAGCACCACTGGGGTGGGGAATCTGGGTTTTGAGCACACTGCTGTCATCAGGCTTTTCATTCTTATCTCTGCTAATCCCATTAATCTCTTGCTCTTTAGTCCAGTTAGGCCCTGGTAGTTACCAGTATTTATGCTCTGAAGACTCAGGATGGGGTTGTAACAAGTCCAATTTCTGTTCCCACTTGACTGAAATCTCAGAACTCACAACAAGACAGGAGAGAATTACTAAATTCACTTTTTTTTTTTTTTGTGAGCATGTGTGGTAAGAACCCTACAGGGGAGGCAGCTCAAGAGAGTCCTCAAAAAGAAGAATTTAGCTCTGGACACTTTAACATGAAGCTACACAAGTGACTTGCTCTCTCTCTCTCTCTCTCTCCACCACTTTCCTCACCTGGAGAGGAGGGAAAGCATAAAAAGCATTGAGACCACAAGGTGTAAGAAGCACTGGGACAAAGAATCACCACTGAAAGGCAGCAGCTGATCCAGGCCAAGCCTAACAGAGCTGTCATTCCTCTCCCTAGAATTTCAGGTTTCAAGACTAAAAGCAGTAACACAAAGCAGGTTTGCATCCAGCAGGCAAACGCTGACCAAACACAGTGGAAGGGTGAGGAAAGGTGTGCTGGACTTCAAAGAAAGGAGATCTGAGGGGACAGGAACTAAAACTGAGCACAGGAAATGAACTGGCAGCAGACAGAGGGGGGGCCAGGTGATTAAAAATAGCTTTGGCAGGTTTCTGATTTTGTTGGCCATAAATACATTACTGAACTCTCTCAGCACACGAGGAACAAACCCCCTTGATGGATGTGCCAGTGTTTCTTGTTCCCTTAGAGCTGCCCTGAGCTGAAGGTTTCAGAGGGCTCCAGCCTGGTTGTTTCTGTGTTTGCAGTATTTCCTGGGCACAGAGCTCCTATTTTTAGCATCACAGATACCCTCGTGCCTCTCACCACCAGCTCCACAGTGCCAGGGCTTGACCTGCCTGAGCTCTACTGAAAACACAGAGGTGTCTTTTCAAGTCTCCCAGTCACTGCTCCAAGGCCACAATCCCTGAAACACATCTTCATGTGGCCCAGGCATCACAGACAGCATCACAAAACCTGCCTGGGTGCAATTTTCCCGGATTCATACCACACAAAATGTCATGAAAACTTGGGATGCAAGGCACTGGTACTCAAAGAACACATCCAAGTGTATCCTTAATAGTCAAAAGGGGGATTTGTACCCTTTGATGTGGTCATGACAATCCACAGACAAACCTTTGCACAGTGGTGCATCCACAGGTGCCACAGGAGCAGCACACACTTGGTGTGCCTTGAAATGCAGATCCCCCTTTTACAAAAAGTCACCTTTTTTGCCAAACCATTGATTTGAACCTGTACTGGTCGGGCTGTGGAAGTTTCCAGAAGCTGCAATCTGAGGTCCCAGTTGGTCCCTTGTAATTGCAGGTACAGAAGTAAGTGCCCTGAGGAACCTGAGATGGGATAAGTTTGCTCTGCTCATCTCCCCCACCCCCCCAAACCCCCCCCCTTTCTGGTACTTACAAATACTCTGCCAGCAAATACTGCAAAGCTGAAAGATCATTAATCATTTGGGTACAAAAAGAATATTAACCCAACAGTGCTCTCTCGTGGGACTCTGCCCTCAGGCAACTGGTAAGTCATTAGCTGGACTCAGCAGCCTCCCCTCAATCACAGCAGGGCACCAGAGCTGATCCTTGATTAATCTTTTATTTCAACACAGATCATCTGTTAGCGTTGGAGGTTATTTGTCCTTTCCCCCTGTGGCTGAGTTAATTAAAAGTGTAACAAAGTGTAACTCCAGAGTGAGTTTTGCCTGTGGTATCATCAAATAACCCAATGTATATGTTGTACCCAGTTCCTCCTTCCTGACCCCTCCCCAGCAGCAGATTTTCACAAGGGCTGCTTAAAGTAAATACCTTATTCATTAACCAAGAATTAGAATGAAGAAAAACGTGTTTCTACTGCAGTCCCAGGCATGGTTACTGTAAATGACCTAGTTAGAGATGGAAATGGCAGTGAGAAAGCTGCAGAAATCTCACCCTCAATCAGCAGGACAGCCCACACCAGCTCCCTGAGCCCTGGCTTTGGTTTCCCTGCCCAGCTGCCCTGTCCTACCCAAGGCAAAGATCTCTCCAGTTGGAGCAGTTTTGGGTTCTGAGCCACCTGCTGAGTTTAGGGTTAGAAAAACAACACTAAAATTAAGATGGATCTTAATTCCTTGTGTTTGCTCTACTCCACATTCACTAGGAAAGCAAGGCTGTCAGATCAGGCAAACTGTTCCTTTTTGGATGGGTTCCCTCCTTGCCTTAGGGGGCAGGAGGGCAGAAAGGTTCTCCAGCTGGAGGGT
Source organism: Manacus vitellinus (assembly GCF_001715985.3). Classification (NCBI taxonomy): domain Eukaryota; kingdom Metazoa; phylum Chordata; class Aves; order Passeriformes; family Pipridae; genus Manacus; species Manacus vitellinus. The sequence goes on from NW_021940545.1 coordinate 3,769,450, forward strand.
CTGTGCCCTTTCTCCTGCCTCATGTGTCACAGCGATGAGTGTCACACCACAGGCACCCACGGCAGCTTGTTCTTCTGCAGCAGCTTCTCCTGGGAGACAGAAGGGCTGGAGATGGTCATAATTACCTCCAAACAGCATCTCCAATCCCTCTCCTTCCAAAATAGGGCACAGGCAGCACTGTATGAGCTTTTTGTTTCACAGGGGAGAGGTGGTGGAAAAAAAATGCAGGGCCCCAGTTCTGAGTTTAGGGGTCTGTTGTAGAACAGCCCAGCACACCCCAAAACCAGAACACAGCAGGGTCATTCCATCACTGCTGCCCTGTCTGTGAACAGGGCAAGATGTTCTACAGCCAGATCTGAGACTTCCACCTCCACCCCCAAACCTTCCCTTGTCATCAGCAGACACGGAGCCCAAAGTGTGACATTTTCCATCCCTTACAATTGTCACTCCACTTTAGTCTGTTCTAGACAGCCAAGTATCATCAGCTTTATGAAAGCTCAATTCCTTCGTGTCCCTCCTGCCAAACATCCAAGGGAGGAGGGGAGGGTGGAAAAAGGATGCAGAAAGACGTGGGCATGTGTGAGAAGTGCTGGAAATAGCCCAGGGCTGATAACAGAAATAAAACTGTGCATCAGCAGGAACTGGTTGGGCTGGGGAACAGCAGGGCTGAAAGGCACAACACCTCTTCTTGGGCTGCAGACAGGGGACACTGCCCAGGACACCATCCCCACTGTGACACCCTGGAGGGGTGGGATGGCACAGTTTGATCACAGAGCACTTCAGTGGCTCAAGGACACCCCACAGAAGGAAGGAGGGAAACCTTCACAAACCCACAGCACTGCTGGGCAAGGCTGGTGAGAGACAGACTAACAGAATTATTCTCTGAAAGGGAACGACATCAGCAGGCACTTCCACGGGCAGCAGGACCCCCGTGGTGGTTCACACCAAGCTTCCAAGCCAAACCCCATAACCAGGCATGGGAATGGCATGAAAAGCAGTCTCAAAGTATTCCAAGCTAAGGAAAAAGGTCCAGGATATGTGAGGTCTTGTAGAGTCACTGGTTCAGCTACAAGAAAGAGGAGGGACTGACTGAAACAGGCAAATTGAAGAAGTTTGGAGGAGCACAGGAGGCAGGAAAAAGAAGTGCAATGATAACTATAAATGAAGACGTTCATCTGGCTCCCATCACAGCTACAGAGCCTTTCTCTTTGTTCTGTTCATTTATCTGTTCATTTATCATCACCACATCCTGCAGGGCGGTGCTGGCAACCCCCCTGCCAGGGGCTGAGGGCCAGCACAGCTCACATTCCTTCAGTTTAGACCCTGAGATACCACCAAAATCAACACCAGCACAATCACAAGGTGCCTGACCTTAAACGACCCTCTTCCTGCCACTCCAGACCTCTACAGTGGAGCAGGGACACAACTCAAGTGGCCCAGGGTAGCTCTCTAATCAGTCTCCAATCTTTAAATAGAAGTTTAAAATATAGATCTCATTGGTCATGCACCAGCCAAGAGCAGCAGGCTCAGTCCTGCCCTTCCTGAACAGGCAGAGTGCAGACAAACCCAGGGCTTTTGGGATCAAGGACATCATTGGTTTCAAACAAACAGTTTAAATAGTTACAAACAAACACTTGCTGATTGAAACACGTGAAGTGCAGTGGAATTCCCCACCCAGGGACTGCACACCTGACCCACTTCAGCTTGGGCATTGTTTGACTCTCTCCTCGAAGGAAATAATTTGTCTCTGAGACTACAGGACTAAACCAAATTGTCTTTAACTTCCCCCTGCACCTGCAGCCCCAACAAAGACTTCCCAGAGCAGGGAAGCACAGGAGAGTCACTGATTTGCATCTCATTAGCACAGATGCTCGTTGCAATGTGCAGCTCTGCCCTGAAACCCAGAGCAGATCACTTATGAACTTGTTCTCACAGCCCCTCACATTCCATACCTGGGCACAGACATGAGGGTCACGGGGCAAGTGAGCACCAAAATGCAGCATCAGGGCAATACATGCACAGGTCACGAGTTGCTGTGGCTGCAGGACATGTGACAGTGGCTCCAAGTGGGGTGACACCTTGTTCTGCAGCACAGGAGCAATGGATATCTATACCCATTTATTAAGCTTGGTGCAGTAAAAGGAGATGCCAAGCACAGGCATGCCAGACAAAAGCATGTTGCAAAAAAATATAGTGTTATAATCAGCATTTTACTTTTTGGATTAAAAAAACCCAACAAAACCAAACTTGACATAAAAGCTCTGAAAATATGACTGTGTTCCCTAGGTCAGGATGGTTATGCTTTCTCCCTCCTCTTCTAACACTGCATTTTACTACTGATGTTTCATATTACTGCTCATCCCCAAACCAATTAACCTTCTTTAACCAAGAGCCCAGAGCTCCAGCACCTCAGCCTTTATGGCATAAATCAGATTTGGTCTGAGAGAAAAGCCTCAGAAATACCTTTGCAAAATAAAAAAAAAAATAATAAAAAAACCTCAATGGAGTGTGAATAGTTATGTTAAGCAAGACTTTTATAAGTCACTCATGTTATTAAAGAGCAACAAAAGCTTTAGTTCTGTGTGAAGTAGAACAAGTTCAAACTCACTGCTTAAATTCCCCTCTGATATCAGCACATGACAGCCCAGCTACAACCACAGTGTTCACAGGCAACTCAACTCTGAGTTCTTTGTCTTTTATAAAGGAACCATTTATGGAAAGTTTAGAAAATACACAAATAAATTATTCCCTGTTAGCACTTGCACTTGACTTGTTTCATTGTCTTCCTGAGGGTGACAGTCTCCTGCAAGACAGGCTTTTTTGAAGACCTGAAGCAATTAGAACCATGAATGCTCTGCCCATGGGCAGCAGGCACAGCCTTTCCAAAGCATCTCTTCACTCTGGAAATCACTTGTTAGTTATACAGGTGCTGATCAGAGGTCCAAATCCACTCCTGCTGCTCAGCTAAATAAGCAGAATGCTCTTTTCTCTGTGAAATTAAAGTGAGTGAAGGCACTGGAAGGCAGCAGTGACTCCTGGTGTTTGCGGGGTGTGCAGGGCTGTGATGCAAAGCCCACATATTGCAAGGAATCTCAATATTTTCCATCTCCTCGAGGTTCTTGTCCCCTCTGCTGCCACATCCACACATTTTTATGTCAGTCCTCCTGTTTCCTCTCTGCCTGATGATTTCCAACACCCTTTCTCCCCAGACTTCACTCACACCCACTGTCCTGCTGGGACACAGGCTGGGGCCATGGGCAGATCCAATTTGCTGCTGTTGCTCCAAGAAAACCCCATCAATGACTAACAGGGGGATTTTTTCCTTTTTCCTCAATGAGGGAAAACATGTCAAAAATGGAGAAACTCAGCCTGCATGGATTATTCCAAGGTAAACATGGAATGTTAACTGCAGCAAATTCCATTCTAATGGACACTCTGGCCACACCTGAGGGGTGATTTTTGCACACACAGTCCAAGGAACATCCCTGGCCCTATTTATGCTCCTTCCCAACATTCTTTTGTCTAAGAGTCTTTGATCTCTGATTTCCCATCGAGAAAATGATTAATTGGCAGATGAATTTTAATGATCAACATCTCCATTCACAAAAGAAAACTGATGCTATGAAGTGTTGAGATCCTGTTCTCTTCAGGAAAGGCCAAAAAATGGAATTATTCACTCTGCTGCTTCAGTGCTTAGGGAAGCAAGAGGCAACAGGAGCTTCAAGGCTTAAACTTTTGGTTTTCCAAGACCAATCTCCAGCCTTGTTATTAATATTCACTAAATATAGGCTGTAAAGGGAAAGAAACAATAACTATTCAGAGGTCACCTTATCCAGATAAAGCAAGATGCAAATCATGGTCATTCTTTAATACATGAGAACTCTGTAACAAGTCTCTTGTTTAACATTTACTCAGTTGTTTTTATATGGGAAAGGTCAAAGGAAGATGATGATAACAGCACCTGATATCTCCATATTGACCTTAAATTCCTTTTTCCCTGTCTGCTTCAGCATGTTCTCATCAAATATGCACAGAGGCACAATGGATTGTACATAAAATAATAGAAAACTTTGTTATTAGGTGAAGGAAAGACAAGCACATCAGCCCTGGTCACCAATCCCACTGTTCTTGCATTCCATTTAAATGCCTGCAATTCCTACCAGCAACAGGACACTGAGCTGTGGAAAAGACTGAAGAAAAACCAGAGGGAATGTCTCCTAGACCTCAAGTCATGGTTTCACCTGCTTTTTTCCTTCAGTTTGACATTTGCAGCTGAATTTCAGTGGCTTAGGAAGTCTGCAGTCTCTGCCTTCACTCTCTACATTCACGACACAGGGCTAATATTTTAGAGATGTTCTTTGTCAAACATCCAGAGAATCAGAACCAGCTAAACCCCCAGATTAGCAGTGTCATCTTTTATTTAAGGCCTAATGCTGCTTCTGAGGAGGATCACTCTTAATAAGATTAGGTGGGTACACATTTTGAGCTGTGTGCTCACAGAATAATCAGTGAGTGGCCAAAACCCTTGTCTAGCTCAGCCCACACTCCAGCCAAGGATTTTTGGCAAGTGATGCCTCCTGTCAAACATATATATGTATGAATTATATAAGATATTCAGGAGCCTAAAGTTCATTCTAAAAGCACACAGCCAGCTATAAAAAGTGTGGTCCCACGGATACTGGTTTGTTGCAATAGCTGCTCTGACAACTCAGATGGGAAGCCTGGACTAACCTGCTGGGTTCCACAGCCCTATAACTCACATTTAGGGTGCTATTTCCAAGGCAATCACTTAAATGGGAAAGCTGGGAATACTTGTTGACTGAGATAAAAGAGGGAAAAACAAAATAGAGAAACCCCCCACATAATTAAGAGATATGAGAGCAGAGCAAAAGGTTGGTTTTTAAAATCGAGGCTACAGCTGCACAAGTGTTTTGCCATATCCAGGAGGTCCACAAAAAAATACTGTGTTATTAAGTATACATTGGTCTGAACACACAGAGAGGACACATGGTTTTGTATGGAGTATTTTAATACTCCAAGACGCTGAAATCTCGTGAAATGAAGCAAGTGAAAAGTAACAGAATTTCTTATCCCTCCCCAAAATAAACGGGCATTTCCCATCACAGCCTTTCCAGCAGTCCATGTTAATAGCTTTACTATCCACTTGCAGCAACTTCAATGCCCCCGACGAGCTGACAAAACAAGGCAAGCCACCTCCGGAGCGGCCAGCGCGGACTTTTAATTCCATGCTGGGAGAGCAGCAGGGTCGGGGATGCGCCCCGGATCCCCAGCGAGCACCAAACCCCGGCTCCGGCAGCGCTGCCGCCGCATCCCGGGAGGGTCGGGGATGGAACACCGCTCTTACCTGGCTCTGCTGGCGGGGACACTCGTTCACCAGGCAGCGCTGCCGGCAGCATTCCCGGCCGTGGGGAGCGGGGATCCCGTGCCGGAGGGGCGGGATGCGGGGATGGAGGGAGGCGGGGAGCGCTGAGCGCGGGGTGATGGGAGGGGGGGACCCGGCACGGAGCGGCCCCGAAACCCTCGTGCTGTGGCTCATCTCCCTGCCAGGAGCTCCCACCGCCCGCCCGGGAGCTCTGCGCCTCCTTAACCCCCTCCTGCCCGCGGGCATGGGAGCGGGAGCTCCCTTTTCCTCAGGGAATCATCTCTCTGCTCTTCCCAACCCATCCCTCCGGAGCTGGAGGAACACCTCTCCCAACACCAGGTGGGATTTGGCGGGGTGGTCTGAAAGGGATTTTAAAGTGGTGGCAAGAGGCTGCCAAACCAACAAAACCCACAAAAAAACCCCAGAGCTGCAGATGTGGAGGGTACAAACAAAACCCATTACAGCAGGACAAGGGGCTGCTGTGGGAAGGGGGTGTCTGACTGACTGGATCCCACAGGTCAGGAGGTGGAAAGGTGGTCTGAAGATTGATATTTTATTTACTCCCATATAGCCCAGTTTTGTGCTGGGACACAGCCTGGGGCCAAGGACAGATGAAATTTGCTGTTGTTGCCCCCAGAAAATAGTGCTGATGGCTAACAGGGAGATTCCCCCTTTTCCTTAGCAAGGACCATTTTAATAATGGGAGAAGTCCACCAGTCATTTCAGCCTTCATGGATTAAATACCCCAATATACCTGGTATATATAGTATACTGGACATACTTTCAGGCTTTAGAGAGGGTCAGAGGTTTGGATAATCTATTCCCACCATCTGCAGCAAGAACACAGTTCTTTGGGAGTTGAAGGATTTGTTTGTTCCCAGAATCAATGAGGTTAAGGCAATACCTGACAAACATGATGTGCAGAAGGCAGACACTGAACCAGGGTAGGTTATTGGGGAATCAGGTTTGTTCCAGCATTAAACCACTTGGAGCAGAACGTTACCACTCCTCTCTGCTTTGATGTGATCCTCTCTTCCTCATCCTGATCACTTGGCTTTTGTACATTCTCTTAATTCAGTGACCACAGACCAAATGACCCTTCCTTGAAAGCATGCCCAAGGGATTTGGACACCGAGTTCTCATTGACTGTAACCAAGTCCAAATCCCTCGTGCAGCCTGAGGCTCAGATGTCTGAGCCTCCTTTCTACCACAGCACCTGAATTCCAGCCCTGCCAGAAACACCAGAGCCCATCCTGTGGCTGACAGCTCTCAGGGAACTTGCACAATGCCTGTCAGAGAAAGCTGGGGGACTGGTTTTTTAGGAGGCTGGCACGCCCCACACTGAAAGAACAAATTAAAATAAAAAAAGAGCTTATTTCCTCAAAGACAGTTACTCACACAAAGGGACTAAGGTCAGAATAATAAAGCTTTGCTTCAAGCACACGGTGTGGACAGAAAACCTTCCCAAAACGAACCCCAGCCACCTCCAACATCCTTCCCCTCCCAAGACAGTCTAATTCAGGGCTTCCTCTCTCCTGTTTGCTCTCAAAGCAAACCTCAGCCTTCCCACCAGCCAGACATTGGCAAACTCCAGTGTTTGCTCTTTAATACCTGTGAGGGCACCTGGCTGGGTGCAACCACATTTTGCAAGGATGTGAACAGATTGGAGCCAAAGAGCAAGAAGTCCTCTAGAAAACAACCTTATCCAGCACAGAGGAGCATCTCAGCAGCCAGACAAAGCTGCAGGAAGGTGCAATTTATGCCAAGATGCACCACTGCTGTCACTACCACGGGGGTGTAGCAGCCTTTACACACAAGGCAGCAGTTAAAAAGCAACACAGGCTCATCCCAACAACTTCAACGAGCTGCTTTTCTCCACGTGTTAAGCAAGAAAATTTGCTCAATGAACTTTTTTTCCTGTGAAATTGTCTTCTTTTGGAAGCACAGCCAGCATTTAAGCCCATCACAACACAAAGTACTGGGAGGGCCCAGAATAAGGCCCCATCCCTTGATCTTTTATTAAGGAAACTTTTTTTTTTTTTTGCCTACACTCCTCATTAAATAAAACAAGGACAAAACCCACAGCTCTTCAGCTAACTGGGTGTATAAAGCACTTTTCACTGTGGGCAAGATGAGCACTGGTCTGGCTGCAAGAGGCCATCCAGACACTGCAAACTTCACATTCTAATCAGAGCCTTGGGTTTGTCCACCCAGACCTGGAGAAAAAAAATTCTGTGCTTAGAAGCCAAAATTTATCTTGGCTTATCTTATTCAAACACAGCCTGTTTGTTATGTTAAGGTTATCTCTGTCTCTCTTGTCTGAGTGCTCCTCTATAAAAAGCAAAGCTGACCCCTCTCCTTCATGCATGGCCTGATAGCTCAGGAAAACATCCTTGAGGAGAGCTGTGGATGCAGAGCTTCAAATATTCTGAGGATGGCAGAGTTTCCTGGGGATTCCCACAGGAGCAGAGGTGGTGACTTTGAAGGGTAAAACCCCACCAAAGGACACACTCCCTGTGCTCACAGTCATTATACAGCTGGACATCAGGTTTCCACCTGCCTGTTTTCAGATCTAAGTCTGGGAAGAAGAAAAATCTGGGCCCCTACAGCCACCTCTATACCAATTTTGCCTCCCACGGGCTCTAATCTCCCTCCTGCAAGCACAGGGAGTCAGCACAAAGCTCAGCCAGTGTCTCCAAGGAAGGAATTTGACCTCAAAGACTTATGTGGATGTTGATAAGCTGCAAAAGTAGCTTTACAAACAAGAAAAAAAAAAGAATCAAACCCAAACATTTAACTTAGCCCACCTAGACAAGGGATTAAGCCTGGCTGCAACAACAGTTTCCTGCTTACTCCCTCCAAACATCAAGTTTTCTGCTCAGACTCAATTCAAGAGGAAAACTAGTATTTTTTTGTCAAGCATTTGTTTTCTGACAAAACAAAAATCAATTAAATGCTGCCTTATTTCTACACAAGCAGGCACAGACTTAGCACTTACATAGCTTGCAAAACGTTACAGCAGTGGCCCTTCAAGGCAGAAGCAAAACATCATTTAAAGGAAGAAAAGAAAGATTGGCAGAGATGGGATCAGAGTTTAGGACCAAACCCCCCACTCCCGCTAAAGAACTCTTTGAATTAGCCTATTGCTTTGCTTTTCAGCCATCATTAGTCCAGGAGAACACGTTGGTTTGTGTCCTGAACCAAGCAGAGGAAGCAGCTGGAAGCTCAGCACTGCAAGTACAACTCCTAAATCATTCCCAGCTCCAATTGGCTCCATCCAGTTGGGAACTGCTGTGATTAGCCTTCACTTTTTCAGCTGCCAATTAGGGAGAAAAGCCAAAAAAAAAAAAAAGAAACCTCATTCTTCATTTGCAAGCCCTTAGGGGAGACCTGGAGCAAAGTGAAACTTGGCCCTTTCATTCCAACAGAAAATGGAGCAGTGGAATTTATTTCCCCTCCCACCACCCATAAATTTGAATGTAAGAACTGGAGCAGGGAGAAAGGAAAGCAACTACTTAGAGACAGGAAATTCAGGAAGAAATGGAGCAGCTTCTGGTGTTGCATAAGGTAGTTGGAACATGGGACCCACACGATTTAAGGGGTGACCAAACATCTCCTCAGTCCCCTTGGGCATTGGGCAGGATTGTTCCCCGCTGGAGATGGATAAAATATGTAATTCAGTGTTCAGGAGAGTCTGGTTGTGTCATTTCACATTAAAGAGGGATTTACCTTCCCTCTTGGCAATCAGTAGTACTGCTCTTAGAAAATGTATCCACAGAAAGCTTATTATTTGCCCATATTCCAGAAGTTTAAACTGCTGGAACACCTGTACTAAAAAAAATAGTGGTCTGCTGATCACAAGGTTAATTTACAATCTGTCAGCTAATAATTACGATACAAACATAAAAGAAGTTCCTCAGGAAATGAGGATTGTTTTTTTGAGACACTGTGCTTCTATTTAAGAAGCAGGTCCCAGGCTTTGTTCCAATTTCCTTCTGTATTCTTTGCCATATAACCAATAGTTTCAAATAAAGGCATCAAGTAGATCAGAAGATAAAAGCCATCTCAGTACCTGTGAGTGCTCAAGCAGAGAAATTAAAGCACGTGCAGACTGTGGAAAGCTTGAACATACAAATATTGTTACTCTGTCAACCATTTCCATGAAGAATTCTTAGTTTAGATGCCTTTCTTAGAGAAGAACTAAACATTCCTCGATTACAGAGGTCAGGACAGATTTGGAGAATATTTCTAACAGATATGTATTGTCTCCTATTCAGTACCATTGGGAGAAATACACTGAATTTCTTCAGTAAAACCATTGCATCCCACTCAACTCGTATTTACTTCAGACTACCCACTTAAAATAAGAAAAAAGGCACAGATGAGTAATTGGATGCAAAAAAGGCACAGTTTGAAAAGCCCTGGTGCTCTGACAACAGGGCTGGGCAAAACAGACTTGGCAGCAAAGAATGTGATAGCTTTGAGCTTTTCTTTTCTCAGGAAATAAATCTATTATCTCAGCCTTGCACGCTGAAGAATTCTTCTATCTGTCTTTGGCAGGATTCTAAACTCAACTACAGGTCAGTGAAACTTCTCAAGAATCGGTTCCCTTCGCGATCCACAGCACTTCGACAAGGAGGATAAACAAAGATATTAAAGGCAATCAAGCCCTCGAGAGGTTGTCTGACACGGCCCTTTTGGAAGCGATAAGATGCCTAAATTACCCGCTTCCAACCTGCGATACCTCTCACGGGCAGCGAAGGACCTGAAATCCCATTTTCACGTTTCAAATGGACGCTGTGCTCCACCGCTTCAGGTGTGGCTGCGACAGTCGCACGTGCCTTTTGTCCACATGCCTCTGGAAAGCTTTTTTTTCCTCTTTGCATTAACGCTGAGGGTTTGAAGTGAATTACCTCATACACCGCTGAGGAAGCTTTTCACTCTCTCCCCATTTCCTGCGAAACTGGGCTGTGCCAGACCCGGAGATGAAGCACGTTGTATAATCTGGCCAGAGCCTTCCAACACCTACAGCAATGAAAAGACTCGCAGCGAACACACCTCAGGAAAAAAAAAAAAAAAAGGCCCAGTCTCCCCCAGAGGGTTTCGCTGTCTGGATCTGTGCAGGTGGATGACAAAAGCCTCTTCTCTAACAATACCACCACAATGCCACCTTCAAACACACGGCAGAATTTGGCAGGTTCAGAGCTGCAGCTCTTCGACTTGGAATTTTACTTTTTTTTAAAAAAAAGCGGAAATTTGTACCAAGTTCTGCACGAATAAAAGCCTCGTGCAAGTCCAGGTTTTGGATATAAACTTGGTGCAGAAATTCAGAGCAAAAAGTTTATTCTGCTTATGTGTGCATTGAGGAGGGCATATAAATACCAGCTCGGGGCAGAGCTGTGCCCTCTTGGGATGGAATCCAAGTCTTTTGCCAGAGTAATGGCCACAATTAGGGACTTTTGTTTTAAATTCCAGCGCTCAGACACGGAGGAGAGTCACGACATCTCCCCGGTGCTCCTTCCCCTCCCACCCCCGTGGTCATTGCCACGGAGGCCAAAAAAAAGAAAAAAAAGCATAAAGTGGATAGATTAGAGACAGACGGGCAGCAGTAAACAATAAATACCAGAGATATAAAAGTTCACGGGCAAAACTGTGGCCTCGAGGCTTCTTTCAAGGACAGGGTGTTTAATAATAAATGGGAGATTAATACAGCTCTCCATCAGCAGGGGAGGCCTTGGGGGGGATAAAAGGACAGGGACTGAGGCCGGTTTATTAGAGTCATTTAGCATATTCACAGTGTTTGCTCCACACGAACAAACACATCGGCCAAATTTAGCTCTTCCAGCGCTTTTCACAAACAAAACAGGCGTCGGGAAGAGCTTCGCAGCAGCGAAGAGAACAAAGCGAGGGAAGGATCGCCGGGATATCAAGGGCAGCGTTCCTGCTAAAACACTAAAAGGGCTCCTCTCCGAAAGGAGCTAATGAGGAGCTTCCAGCGGGAGAGGAGCATATGGGAGAGCAGCATATGGGAGAGCATCTGCCTTCGGAGCTGCGACTTTCCCAGACTTTCTGGGATGGAAGGAACGTTCCATGAACGTTCCCCAGCCCGACCTTGGGAGCACGGGCTGTCTCTGCTTTGCACGGAGGTGCCAAACCCTGAACCACCCCCCCCACTGAAAAACTCTTTATTCCCGAAATTCCAAGAGTTTAGGAATAAACTCTCGGGAGTTTAATAAATTAGCACAGGCAGCGAGGACTGCCAGGTGGCTGGAACTTCTGCAGAGCCTCTCTGAAATTTGGGAGGTTTTGTGTCTATGCAAAGCAAGGCAGTTTCTGAGCCCTGCACAAAACACAGCGAAGTTGAAAAATGCAGCAATAAAGTCACAGCTGCTCCTATCTCTTCAATCAAGTCACTGAAACAGCTGAAAAATATTATAATCAACTCTTGTGGCTTCTGCCAGGGGGTTATTGACTCATGTCTGCTCTGCTCCACATAAATATTCACAAATCCAACTTAATTTTTTTTTTTTTTGCACCTTAAAATAGTCGGGGACCAAAGGGCTCTTCGGATTTGCTAAATTTGGCATCTTATTTTTCTTGCCCAAATCATCAACCAAGAGCACCAAGTAAGGTATTACAACAGAGATTCTGGCAGCCACCAGAAGATTCATTACTCGAGCACCAGGAAGATTTGGGCATTTGCAGTTTTATAAGAGCAGCTCATCACTTTCTTGTCCCTCTAGTATATGGTTTCAGTAAAAAAAAAAAAAATTAATCATGCAAATATGAACAGAGCATGTCATAAAGGGGAAAAAAAAAAGCTTCAAAATCAATCCATTCTTCCTTCCTGAAAACCTGTTTGAGTCCCACACCCCAAGTGGTGGCCTTTAGCAACCCTGCAGCTGTGAAATAAGTACAGGTTCCAGAGATTACACAAAGAAACCCGTTATTTAATGCTGTTAATAACATAATAATATTTAATGCATTAATAACCACGAGCTGAGGAAAGGAGGAGAAGAACCTTGTAACAAATTAATACAGATCAAAACCTGGAGTGAAATATTTGGCTCCAAGGCTGTAAGGTTTCTAACCAGAACATTTGCACTCACTTCTACAGCAGCAGCTCGAGGGGTTGAGTCAGCAACTGGGAAGCTCCCAGAAACTTGGGGGGGGGGGAAAAAAAAGCCCACCTGAAATGGGACACTAGGATTGAGACAAAACCTCTATTTTTACACTACTAGTCAAGACTAAGCTTAATCATAAAGCAAGTCCTTTCTTCCAGTCTCTCCACCCCAAGCAGAGACTTGCGGCCAAATACATCCCCAGCCTGAGGCAAAGGGATCAACAGGTGAGTCAAACACTCAATTAATTCTCATTTTTTTAAGGTTCTACCTCTTGCCAAAAACCTACAGGTTGTACTTCACCTCAGCCCTGCTTTTTTGGGCAGGAGAAAGCCAGTCACCCCCACCAAATGCTATTTACAGCAGCACAGACAGGTGGGAGGTCACTGTGACACCACAGAAGTGACAATTGTAGCAATAAGAACTTATTTACTGGTCAGAACAAATAAAACCGGGCACCTGAACTCAGGCTCCCTCAGCCCCTAAAGCAAGGCTCCTAAAAACCTCCTTCATCCCCTTATTTATTGTTTTAAGCACTGCAGCCCCAGCCAGCCCTGCAACACCCCACAGACTGGGGGTTTTCACTCCTCAGGTGCCATAGCACACACAGGGTAGGAATAATAAATAAGAATAGTAAATAAGAAGAATAATAAATAAAAATAGTAAATAAGAAGAATAATAAATAAAAATAGTAAATAAGAAGAATAATAAATAAGACTAATAAATAAGAATCTGTTTATAAGGTGCAGCCTATAACTACCCCTAAAAGTGGGAGGTGACTCCAGCCATGGGGAGGCTCCTCTTTCCCCCCCACACCTGAGGGTCACCTCACACAGGCAGAACCTTCCAGAGCACAGCCCACCTGCCCCAGCCCTCCCATCTTTATCCTATAAAGTGATATAAAGTTCCCTGGGGGGCTCTGCCACACAGATCCTTCTTCCACACCCACTGGTGCCACCCCAGCCCTCGTTACCTGCCCAGGTGAGCCCCCCCAGCCCATCCCCGTGCCCACAGCTGTGCCCGTGCCCCCTGGGAGGGCAGAGCAAGGGAGACCTTCAGAACCACCCCCCTTCCAGCCTTTTGTCCCCCCCATAGCCAGGTTTTCCCTCGGGCAGTGCCAGGACATCCCACACAGGCAAGGGGAGCGTCCCTGCCACCCTCTGCTCAGTGCCAGGCTGGGCACCTGCCACCCTTGTTTGCCTTCTTCCAGAAAAAAACCCTCCTGAGGAGCATTTTGGGGGGAGATTTCCTGGACTGCAACCCCTGGAGCCTCTGCTCAGTCACCCTGATGGTCCTTTTCAGCAGCTAAAAGTCCCTTTTGTTTGGTTTCATTGTTTGTTTTCCCCGTGCCAACGTTTACTAAACAAAGAATCTTCCTGCGGTTTTGGTCGTTTTATTTATTTATTTATTTATTTTTACATTTGCTGCCACGTTGCATCCCCAGATACTAAACCTGAGGTGCTGCCCCAGGTACAAGTGAGGAATTAGGCTGGTTTACACCATTTTCCCTCCTATCCTGCCCTTCCCAAAGCCCTCAGAGCTCCTGCAGAGGACACTGGAAGCCTTGCAAGATTAGCAAACACAGGTATTCCTACAAGACCTTGTTCCTTATTAAAGTCAGAGCTGCTGGTGCCACGGGAAAGGGTCCAGAGAGGAATCTTTTTTAGGTGTAAGTGGAGTGATTTTTCTTTGTGCCACCTGGGGAGCCCTGTCAGAGCCAGAAACAGAGTCCAGCTGAATTCCTAATACCTTCCTTGAACTGCCTGATCATGTTGCTTTCAACTTTTTCACTTCTTGCAATTCATTTGAGACCTGTGTCCAGCCAGGGAATAAATTAGGGCTAATAGGCCACTGTTCCTTTTTCTTCCCCTATGGAAAACACCAAGGGAAAAAGCATCTACTTAAAAAGAAGCCCCCAAAAAACCTAGTTCCTTCTCTGTGACTTCCTTTCATTGATGCAGAGAGAATTAAGAATAAACCCAAAGGCAGAAGGCTGGACAAATAGAGGTGATTTTAGTCATGGAAAGCAAACCCTCACCAAGCACCTGCCAGTTACCAAGGGATAATTAATTATCAAGGCTGCAGGCAATGAGTTTCTCATGTCTTGTGTGCAAGTGAACTCAGGTAGAACAACCTGCAGCACTGATGCATTTTATCCCAGCAAGAAACTCTCCTGTCACCCCATGTTGTTGTGGTGACAGCAAGAGCTTTCTAATTTTACCAGGAGACTCCAACCAGCAGTAAAATTCAGCCTGTTTCCATTAGGGAAAGGCAATTCCTTGTTTCACAGCCAGATGCAGATTCAGGATGCTGCTACCTGAAGCAACCACCAGTCCCACTGGTGTTTCTCAGTACCACCAGTTAAGTGTAGACAAGCTAAAATACAGGCTGACATGTTCCTCTCTGACCCTTATTCCTTCTGGCTTGGTTTTTCCTTTTACACACATGTGAGCTGCTTTGGTAGGAAATTTTAGACCTGCTGTCAAATGAACAAAAAAAAAATAAAATTAAAAAAAAGAATCACCATTCTTAGACTTAACTTTTCAATTTCTTAATTAAAAAAGAAAAGAGTTGGAGGCACGCCAGCCTTAGTTATGGGAAGCCAAAAAGGTCCATTTCTTACCACAATACACCAGGCACAAACAGTGCAGTGCAACAGCAAATTTGCTTCTTCCAGGGGGAAAGATTAGATTATTTCAGTGCCAGTCAGAGAAAAGCTGAAGTGACATTTGAGAGGTCTACTAATCCACAATACAAGAGACAAGCCCTTACATGCAGGAATTGAGAGAGGGGAACCACTTGCCTGTCTGAACACAAAAGCTGGGGAATTCTGGCAGACACTTCCCTCCACCTGCTCCAGGATCTGAATTTTCAATTTTGAATTTTCAGCTTCCCAAGAGAAGACAGTTACATGTAAATCCTTTATTTCATTATCTAGATTCAGATTATCCGAGGCTGAGGTTATTTATTCATTGTTCACCACACATAAAGTATTAATATCCCACAGCTTCCTGGGGTAACGTGTTTTAGTCTGTTGAACAGCAAAGTAAAATATTCATGGCAACCATTCTGTGAGGATCTATCAGCAACAGCCAAGGGGAAGGGAAAAAAAAGATGTGGTGGCATTTGCCAGTATTCCCCTTCAGCGTGAGAAATTCACTCCTCAAAAATAAAACCCCCAAAAACACAGAGGCAATGCTAACTTTTTATTTACCCCCCCATTTCTGTTGTGGTTTTAGGCTCCACTAAGGTTACTTGTATGTGTTTTGGGTCACAGTGATCTTTTACCAAGGCCATTTTCTGAGGTGAAATGCTCCAAAGGACACAAGTGTCCTTTGTGGGGCTGTCTGTAGAGACAGAGAGTAAGGACAGAGAGCAAATAATAGATGTAAGATTATAATCGAGATAAAGAGTAAAGATAGAGATAGATAATAATAATAAATATAATATAATAAAGAGAGAGTAAATAATAAATACGGTATTATAATAAAGAGAGTAAATAATAAATACAATATAATAGAGAGTAAATAATAAATATAATAAAGATAGAAAGTAAATAATAAATACAGTATTATAATAAAGATTGAAAGTAAATGATAAATACAATATTATAATAGAGAGTAAATAATAAATAGATAGAAAGTAAATAATAAATATAGTATTATAATAAAGAGAGAGTAAATAATAAATACAATATTATAATAGAGAGTAAATAAATATATTATAATGAAGATAGAAAGTAAATAATAAATATTATAATAAAGATAGAGATAGAGAGTAAATGATAAATATAATATTATAATAAAGATAGGGAGTAAAGATTTCTTGCTGTGATTTAATTCTTAGCCCATCCTTCCTTCAGGGTTTGTACTCTGTGAGATGCAGAACAGCTTCTTGGCTGACAAGAGCTTCTTGGATAGCAATAAGCATAAAAATGTGTCTCCTAGAATCAAAAAGCAGTTGTGCTCAGCCAAAATGTAGAAGGAAAACCAGGAGGAGATGGGGAGCCTTGGGGGGGTCCCAACTTGTGGCAGGCCAGGCCAGCAGCACATCCCTGGCTGTGACTGCTAAAGGCTGTGGCAGCAGCAGCTCTGCCAGACTGGAACAATCAGAATTATTTCCAGCACTACAGCACATTATGGACCATCACATGAAGAATTCATGTCAAACCAGGTTTTTTTGTTTGTTTGTTTTTTTTCCATAGCTACAGGGCTTGCATCAAATACAGAAAGATGAGTTCTTTTTGCTGGTATTAGCCAGGCTCCTGTTCCTGCTGCAGCCTCTCCCTGCTGGGCTTTATTACACAGGCACATCCAGTGCTTTCCCAGTTTATCTAAGGTGCATTTCCCCAGGGTGAGTGGGGGGAAAAGAGCTCCTGTCACATCTGTGGAGTGAGAACCTGCATTGCCTTGACAGTTTTCTCTCACAGGCTTCAGCCCCCTTCAGTAAATCCATGCCTGACCCAGGTTGGTTTGTGCTGACTGGGAAAGGCACGAGCTTTGCTGCACGAGCCACAAAACTGGGAGGCAAGAGAGGCTTTGCCTACAGAAGGATGTTGGAGGGAACAGCTGATCTTTGCATATCCAGATGTTGACATTAAAGCTGAACCTGAGCCAGAGATCCCCACCAGGACACAGACTTGCCACAGCCAGGATGTATTTTGTGTTATTTCCCAGGCGAACACACGGAATTCCCACCCTGAACTGCCAGGTGTCACATCACCCTGCATCCAGAAGCTGCCACTGGGATTAAACTTCAAAAGATGCTTCCACAAAGTGTTCTGGGGTTGCATTTGGGTGACAAGGTCGGTACAAATCCAAGTTTATCATCACCTACAAATCCCTCCTGTGTTTTCAGACCATCTGGCTGTGGTTCTGTCTTTGCTCAAACCTCACCCCACATCAGAGGGGTGCCCTAATTCCTCTCAGCTGAGCTCAAGCCTCTGGTTTCCCAGCCTAAGGAATGGTTCCTCACATGTCCTTGTGTGTTTTTTCCACACTAACCTGACAAAACACTGAATTTCAGAGCAAGCCTTTGACTTCCTCATTTCCATCAAGAACATCCAAGGTCTTCCACGTTCAATCAACATATTCCAAGTGCAGCTTGAATTGCTCACCACTTGAAAGGCAGACTGAGTGCCACTGAGAGCACTGATTCCTGTAAATCATCTGCTCTCTAGGGATGCCAGTAGGACACTGCTGACAACTGGGAAGTCACATTTCAGGCCTGAACACCAGAAGGTAGAAGGCAGCAAAGGCAGTAATAAAGAACAGAGGCAGCAGAGCACTTAACTCAAGGGCACAGAGCTATAAATACAAGCTCACCCCATCCTGCAGGCACGCACACATCCCCTCCAGGGAAAACCTGCTTCACTTCTTAACTCACACTACCTAAAGCACCTTCCTAAAGATCACAGAACATGCTGAGTTGGGAGGGATCCACAAGGATCACTGATTTCAGCTCCTGGCCCTGCACAGACACCCCAACAACCCCACCCTGTCCCTGAGACCATTGTCTGAACCCTCCTGGAGCTCTGGCAGCCTTGGGGCTGTGCCCACTGCCCTGGGGAGCCTGGGCAGTGCCCAACCAGCCTCTGGGGGAAGAACCTTTTGCTGAGATCCAACCTGAGCCTGCCCTGACACAGCTCCAGCCATTCCCTGGGTGCTGTCCCTGCTCACAGTGTGTTGGAGCTGCCCCTCATGACAAGCTGCAGACCCCGAGGAGTCTCCTCTCAGTCTCCTCTTGTGGCCCCTCCAGACCCTTCACCATCTTCATGTCCCTCCTTTGGACACTCTCTAATAATTTTTCCTCTTTCTCATATTGTGGCACCCAAAACTGCCTTCCCCCATCACCCCCAGACTGCTCTCCCAGCCTCACCCTTCACAAGTTTGGGCTTTATTTAACAAAGCTCCATCTTTTTGTGCCACAGTTCATCCCTGCAGGAGAAGAGACCCCAGCACCAGCAGCACATCCTCATCACTAAGGGGCATTCCAGCACCCTGAGGTTTTTAAGCAGGCTGACCAGCCTTCCCACAGGTCCTTAGGGAAAAACTAAAAGCTCTACATGGGAAGCATAATTTTACTCCCTTTTAAAGGAGCAGAAAAACTTTCCCTTTTCAGACAGAAAGCGCTGCCCTCAAAAAGAGGAACTCCAGCATTTATTTATTTTTTTTTTTGCTGAGCTCTCTGCTCTTTCAGCCTGGGGAAGCTGCTCAGATGTCAACCACAAAACTCCAGTGAGCAGGATGTGGCAGGGCCTACCCTCTGTGCAGCGTGCCAGCAGTGCTGGAGTTATTTTTAAGCTTTCTGTAATTGATTTAATTTGCACGCAGCAAAGACTCCGATAGGGCAGCAACTATACCTTGCTCAGTGTTTATACAGCACCTGGCAAAACAGACTCCTTGTCCATGCTTAAGGCTCTTAAATGCTAAATAACAGGAATAGATTAATGTACCTTACTGTTGAATTATCTCTGGGCTGGGGGATTAATACAGAACCTCAGGAGAGTTGGAATTGGGTGTTCCAAGGTCTCCTGAGTGACAAGTGCCAGCCAGACACCATTTTCCAAGGCCTTTCTTGAGGTCAAGTGGTAAACTGTGGTTCTGGTGCCCTTCAAACAGGTCTGTGTTGGTTTTTTAGTGCTACAAAGCCTTTTGCTGGCTCTCAGTGTCAGAACCTGATATTCTGACACTTGGGATGGTGAGGAAAGTAGATTTACTCAGTGTTTCTTAGAAAACCCCTGCCAGTGTTTCTTTAACAGCATGTCCCACTCCTCCCTCAACACCCTGCACCACCAGGGCACTCTCCACCACATCCCTCCTTTTACACATCCCTGCTCCAGGTTCTCCACTGTGTTTGTCCCATGGGAGAACCCACAGCCCTCACCCACCCTCTCACACCTTATTATGTAGCCTAGAGCACAAACCTGAATCCTTCTCATGTTCAGCAACTCCCAGGACATGTTTGCATTCATTTGCTGGCACAAAGTGCCTTTCCACTGGAAAATGTCCTTTCCCCACCAGCAACACACACATCCCACCAGCCCTTCATCACCAGTGCCTGACAAGCACCTTTCAGCTCACATTTGCCTTCCTCTAATGCCAAAGAGCAGCCTTCCCAGCCAGTCTTACCCCAAAAACCAAAGGACTGCATGAAATCTCGTTAAATGCCCAAGTCCTGGCTCCTCATTTTGCCTTCAGGGGGTTTTGTTTGCATCCAGGAACAGATCAAAGCACATTTGCAGGTATTTGCAGAGCATTGCTGGGACATCGCTGTGACATCTGGGAGCAGCTGAAGGAGCCATCTGTTTTCTATACCATCTGTTTCCCCATATTCCTGCTTTTTCCCCCCCTCCCAAAAGTGCACATGGAGGAAATTCCCATTCCAGGGGCACACACCCCCCCGGGTTTGCAGGGCACACGCCCCAGTAATTTGCTTCAGAGAGCAAACCCTGACATTTGGCACCAAAATAACACTTGTTCCCTGGAGCATTTATCATTCAATGAAGGGCACATTTTAAATATACATCTCTCCCAAGCAGCTGTGGAAAGCAGCCACAAACACTGCAGAACTAAGAGCAGCCAGGCAATATTTCCTTTTAATGAAACAGCCAAGCTGACAAGTTAAATACCTTTGAAACAAAGCCAAAAAGAACTCCATTCAGAAGCACCGACAAGCATCAGGACCTCAACTCTTTCACACCACAAACGCTTCTCCTTGTCCACCAAAGTAAAGTAGAAGAAATCCAGCATAAATAAACCCTGCTCAGACTTTACAGGGTTCATTTCAAACTCTTTATTCAATGGTTAACTTAGGCTAGTCTTGCTCAACTTCCTTTGCCAGATAAAAATCGTGACCTAGAAAAAAAAAATTTTTGCTGTGGAAAGCAGCAGTGTTGGTAATTGAAGTGCAAGGAGAGGAAAGATAAAAGCACTGGGGAAAGGCTTTAAGTTTCTGTGGAGGCCTGGGGAGAAACATATTTAAGCTTTAATGTGGTATGACATGAGCAGACTTAATAAACCGTTGTTAGATCGTGATCCAGCTTCTTCCTGTATCCTCTTCCCTAAATTCCTAGAGCAGGGATGAAGCACCAGGCTCTGGTCAAAACAGCTCCAGTTTTCTCAAGGTTTTAAGTGCAGCGGGTTTAACCAGGGCAATTCCTTTTATCTCTGCTTGCCCTGGTGTAGCAATTTCTTTATCTTCTGGATCAGCTCACGCAAAGAAATAAGTTTCAACTCTTGCTCTTTCCTCCTTTGCCCCCCTAACCCCTGCCTGGCATCTCTTCCTGGGCTTTTTGTGCCTGTTCAGCAGATGCAGCAGCTGCTGGGAATGGAAAGGCTCAGCACGGGCTCCATCTGCTGGGACACGGGACAAACCTCGGGATCTGCTGGCGCTTCATCCCCAAACGGGGATGGAGAGCTCAGGAGAAGGTTTGGGAGCCTCTGGCAGCCACGGCATCGATGCAACACGTGCTTTGTGCCCATAGAGCTGCAAATCCAGGAGGCAGACACCTGGATAAGGCAACAACTAGGTGGCCTGTGCTTATCCAGGCTCTGCTGAAGCTCATTTTTCATCTTTTTTTCCTGTTGGATTGGAGTGATTTGTGCTTCCCAGAGCATCCATGAGAGCTGAGAACAATCCCCTGCTCCAGACCGGAGCAAACCCCTCCCAGGCAGCGAGTTCCTCTGATTTGTGACCTCGAGCCTTCACACCCCTTTAGCACTTGGAATTCCAGTGCTAAATGAATTTTCCCACCAACCCAAGCTCCTTGCCAGGCTGAGCTTATCCTGTATATCACAGGATGATCACAGCTAACATGGAAAAAGCTGCTGGCAGCTTCCCTGGGGAATGCTGGTTGTGAAACAGAAGCAGAAGGGATGTCTGTGCTCTGCAGGCATCCCACGAGCTCCCTTCACATGCACTTGTTCCTCCTGACAGGCAAAGCTGGGATTTCAATGGCAGCAGGAACTAATAAGCAGGTTTTTCTATTTTTTTTCCCACCCCTCCACATTTAAGGAGATTCTTTGTGAGATTCTACAAGCATATAGTTAAAAACGCAGTGTTTGAGCATCCATTTTTCCCTGCAGAACCAGGTTGTGCTGCAGTGAAATGAAAACAAACAAACAAACACAGAATCCTAAAGAAAATATCAATAATTGGGATGTGCACAGAGTTTTTCAGGCCACAAACTCTTTTGCTTATCTTTTACAACGAGAACATCAGTGGCACAAAGACACTTCCTGTTAATACTGACATAGACCACATAGACCCAGCTTCCAAAAAACTGTATAAATATATCCCCACACCCAGCACACAAGAGGCTCATTCCTGGTGAGGCACTGGTGGATTCCCACCAAACCAAAGATAAGGAATAGAGGTGGAAAGATGAAGTATTGCCCATATTACCACCACTGTGTTGAGGTTTATCAGTGCTGAGGGGCTTTGGGTAGATGGTGAGTTACTCAGTGACTGAAAACGTGCCAGATATTTTCACTAGGATGAAGACAGATATATTAAGCCTTTTCACAAATTGATGTTTTATCATTTTTGTTCTTTTAGGACTGGAGGACAGCACAGGAAAAAACTCAAATTATCTCCTTTTTCAAAGGCATCCCCTCACTCCTGGTAAGTGGAAGGGTTACAGGACAGACCCAGATATTAGAAATACCAACAAGCTGCTTCTCCACACCTCCTCTGTCTCAGAGGGATGTGGGATTTAACTACACTGATTCCTGGAGTTAAAAGCCCTTTGAAATCTTCAGTCAAGACACAGGGTTCAGGAAGTGCATGTTATTAACATTTCCAGCTAACAAGCTGCTGTTGTCACTGTATTTCTTTGGTATGTATTTGACAGGGCTGTCCAGAAACTGCTTTTTAAACTGCAATTTAAACTCTGCCAAACAGACCTTCTCTTGGTACAGCAGCAAGGAGTTGGAACTGATCTAATAATCAGAGAGCAATTAAGAGGAAAAAGTGATTGTTAACAAGAACACTGTTGCAAGGTAAGGCTGTATAATGGTAATTAAATGTGTTCTGCTCCTTGTTTTCAGCCTCATCTGGCCCCACTGTCCTTCCTCCCCTCCGAGCCCACGAGGTGGCACCGTTACTAAAAGAATGAGTTTAGGAATTAATTATTTCATAACCCATTAACCAACAGTCAGATACAACCCCCGAGCTCCTGCTGAAGTTGGAAAGTGCGTTTTCGTGGCTTTTAAATGCCCTTTTTTCCCCCCCCTTAAACCAACAGAGAGAAAGAAATCAAAAGTCAGATCATCTTTTCTGCCTTTGTAGAGCACCTACTACCAACACAGAGCTCAGAGAGGCTCTTCAGTGCTTCTGTAAATCAAATAACATCCATCCACCCCCTCTGAGGGACAGGATGAGACACAGAGCCTTACTTCTGGAGATATATATATTTATATATATTTTTTTAACAACAGCTACTGGCTGGACTGCAGTTTTAATAAACCTGTGTCTCTATGCCCCAAAGCTCTCATCCTGTTGTGCATCTCCTGCCCAGCCCTCATTTTCTTAACAATGACATCAAACAGAAGCACCTTCACTTTCATTGGGTTTGACATATGCCTCAATATTTAATGACTTCAAGAGACCACTGCCTTCCATCTTTGTGGCCCTTGTTATAAGTCTGAGATTTTTTATTTCCCCACCCTATTTCACCTCCAAATGATAAATATGCTCCAATTTTCTGTTAAAATTCCCTGGCCAGCAATTGCTGAGAAATGTTGCATTTCCATTTAGCTCAGGGAGACACATATTTCTCCTTAGGAAAAAAACCATAAGAGCATTTTTTCCCCCCCTCTCTCAGAGCAGCAGTTAAACAATGTCAGTACCCACAACACTGCAGGTATCTGATGTAAGTAAAATTATACCCAGTACAAACCACTAAAAAAGGAACAAAGTTAGAAGCCTGAGTTCTCCATGGAGCATATAGAATAAAGTAGCACATCTAATTATGGTGGAAAATTCACTCCCATTCACTTCCTGAACAGTCCAACCACCTTTGGATCAACCACATCTTCAAAACCCTCAGGTGCTACGAAGCTGAGACCAAATTTGGTTAAAATCAGTCCTTGTCTTCACCTTTGAGCACAAAGAACAAGTGACACCTGTTTAGGTGACTCCTTCATCAATACTACACATCCTCAGGGTGTAACCCTAATTAACAAAGACAAGTGGAAATAATAAATTGCCTTGTTTTGTTTCAGCTCCAGTGGACGTTCAGAGCCAGGCTGAACAATTCCCAGTGTTTTCCTACTCAACAATGGTGAGTTTCTGCTGCTAAAGATCATCCTGCCCTTCTCTGAGCCCACTGTAATCGATGTGACAGAGGAGAATCTGAAACAAGGTGACATTTTCTACTTCACTGTGCAAAACACAAAGTGGGAGTAGGTTGCATTCCCAAACTACCAGCAATCACAGGCACCTTAACAAGTGAAGGGAAAAATGGACAGAGAAATCCCACGCACTGTCTGGGGGGTGTGTGCACATGCACGGGTGGCAGGAGCCCTCTGGAATCTCTGGAAGGTGGTGGATGTGCCTTCCTGCCAGAGAAATTACCAAAACAGGCCCCAGATTGACTCATTTCCCCCCATATATATCAAGTTTCTGTTCTTCAAACACTAAAATCACAAAGCACGTGAAAGGCTTCCCTCATCTCATGCCCTTGCCCTGGAAGCAGGGCAGGCTGGGAACACCCTCATTCCCATTTCTCATCCCCATCATTTTCCAGTTTGGGAGTAGAAAAGAGTCCCCTGTTCCAAATGTGGGCTTATCCCTTCTCCCAGGAATTCCCTGTCCTTTCTTACCCACCACCTGGATGTACACTCAGAGCAAAAGTGAGTTAATGCCAGGACATGTGCATTGGAATTCTGTTCTCCTGCCAAACTGAGGGCAGTAAAACAAAGTGGGAGAAGACCTTCCCCTCTGGACTAAGTTAGAGGATTAACTGGTAAAAACTGGGAAATCTAATTTATACAAGGAACAGAACCAAACAATATTATTCTGGGCAGTGTGAAATCTATGCCACGTTAATGGGGGGCTTTCACTGCAATGCTCAAATTCATGATCTGTTTGTTCTGCAAAAACTCTGGAAGGTAAAGCAATTCCACCACTTTTACCTTTCACTAGAACAACCCAGCTCCTTTAAAAAGGAAGGCAGAGGCGTTTGGTTCCAGCAACACATCCCGATTTTTCTTGCAGTGTTCCTCCCCCTGACCCTGCAACTTCTCAAAATTTACATCCACTAACCAAGATTCCAACCCTGAGCTGCATCAAACAGCAAATGTTGACAGGCATTTGCCCAGTTAGAGGCAGTAATCCTAACAGAGCACGAACTGTGAATTATTCATTGAGCAGCATTTTTCTTTCCTTTTTGCAGTTAGACACTGAAAAACCCCCCAGTTTCTTCTCAGATGATCTGTAACAATCTGCATATCTGGCTGAAACATTTTTTTCCTTTTAACAGGCTTTTAGTTATGCTCGGTGGAGTGTGGAACTTCTTTATTCAGACACCAAGGGACACTTCCCAACAAGTCCACGCAGCCAGAAGGCTCAGGGAGCACCGTGGAACCCAATTCCTGAGGTGAACACACAGCCTTTAAGTTCCTGTGGCAACTCTGACATCACACTTCTGAGCAGCAGATGAGGAATTTGAGTTAATCCCCTGCCTTCCCCCTCTGTTACACAACTGCTTCAGCCCTTCAGACATCCAGTCATCCCACTGGAGCGGGGTCAGGGCAGATCTGCTGCCAAATTATTCTGATCAACTGAGGGCTGCAGAGCTGTCAGTCTGGAGCTTTAAATGAACATCCACCTTCAAGACAGAGCATCAGGCAACAGGACAAGAAACAACTCACTTGACCTTGAGAGAGAGAGAGAGAGAGAGGACTATTTTTTAGCCTCTGATCCTCCAAGATGAGGAATATTTACTGCTCCATCCTCCATCTCAACACTTCAGCTCCAGCAAAGCCTTCACTTAAAAGTAACTCAGTAAAATACACAACAGGGAAAGGACCTGCACAAGCAGAGGGGATACCATGACATTCATTGTTGTTTGCACAGGGAAAAGTTGTCTCAGCACAGAACCACGTTTCCCAGCAGATGTTAACGAGCACAGCAGCTTTTCTGCCACTTTTCTCTGCCCACCCAGCCCAGCAGAGGAGCTGTGGGTGGAACCCAGAGTAACACTCCTGCTCCAGCTCTCCCTCCCTTCTGAAACTCAGAGGATCAATAACTCCAGTTATGCAGGCAAGTGATCAAAATCCACCTGCTGAAGAGGAGGTGGTGGTGCAGGAAAAGTTAATCACAGAAATACTGAGGTTGGAAAAGACCTCTGGGATCATCAAGTCCAAACTTTGGCCAAACACCACCTTGTCAAGTCGAGCAGGGCAATGAGTGCCATGTCCAGTCATCGCTTCCACACCCACAGTCAGAACTGCCAACTAACTACATGGAATAGTAAAAGTGGTGCCAAAACCAAATGGAAATATCCTTTACTCTCTGAAAGGCCAAGTTCACTTCCATTTAAACCCCATGCTCATGTCAGGCAAAGGCCAGAACACAGCCTGGTCCATCTGTCAGCAAACCCAGAAATCCATAGTCATATTAATGATATAGTAATATTGGTGACTAAGTGTCCCCCTTTTCCCAGAAAATGAACTTTTTAGTGAATTATCTCCCTGTTTTTCTTCTCTCTATGAAGAAGGGATACAGCATCAGAGAAAAGCTACATCTGCACACTGTCCAGTGCCAGAACTTGCTTCCCCTGGGTGACAGACCACCCAGCATCCCCTGGCAGAGACAGCAGGGCACAAGTTCCTACAATTTATCTTCCCAAGGGCTTTTTTTTTTTTTTCCCTGTCTCCCAGACATGTTATTTTGTCTTCAGCTCCAAACAGACACACAGTGTACTTAGGAAAGATATTTACATTTTGAAAGCATTTCCATTAACTGGCTTTACTTCCCCCCCACCCCTTGCTTTTTGAAGGTCACTCATAAATTATTCAGAGCCACATACTGAAGGAACATGCAAAGCTCAACTTCTTACATACTCTGGAGTTAAAGGACCAATTTCCATCAATAGAGAATCACAGATGTGGCAACCTGTGGGCTGTTACATCCAGCATGTAAATCTATTTAAGCACAGCAGTGATGCAGCACCAAGCACAAAATCATACAAGGTGCTTCAAGGAGTTCAGTAATGCAGGGAATACTTAATCCTGGAACACAAGCAGAGGTTGATAACCCATCTGATCTCTATATAGATATACAGAACCATAACTAAGCACACAGTGACTCATTTCAAAGCCCAGAACTGTTTATTCTTTCTGAAGTTCCACAAGAGCCCTGGCATGGGGTTCCAGATAAAACATTGAGCCATCCACTTGTGTGAAACAGCACCAAGTCAGGAATAGACTAGTTTGGGTTTATCTTCTTCTCCTATTTTCCCTTGATTGAGTAAAAATAGTTTACTTTTTGCAGTCAAACATATAGTTCCTAAGGTATTGTACAGATTAATCCCCTAAATAAAACTGGTTATTAAGCAGTTTCCTCCAAGTAATCAATACACAGGAGCTCTCCTACCTCGAGCCAGACAGACTCTACATTGGATATCTCAGGCTTATATACCTAAACTATATCTAAATTACCCCTTAAGCCAAAGGTTTAAAGTTTGGATTTACTCTGTTCCTCTAGGAAAGCACTGGGGGGAGTGGCAGAGGGAAGAGCTCTCCCTCCCAGTGGGAATTCCCACCCTCCTCCACAGTGGCTGTGTGAAAGCTGCCCTTGAGCCTGACCTGCTTTGAGCACCAGCTAAAACAGAGGTTCCCCCAGCACTGGGTGTCTCCCATTCACAGTCCAAACCAAGCTTCAAACCCTTCAAATCACAGCAGCCTGGGAGGATGAATCCCCCCCAGGAACTGGTTAAAATTTGTCATCCTCATCACACGCCTCAAGTCCTAAAAGGCTTCATCTCATCCACGTCATACTTTGCAGGGCTGATTAATTCCACAAAATTTATTGCCATGACAAAAGACACAAGTGTTGCCCAAGACAGCTCTGTCATGTGTCTGTGAGGAGCAGGAAATGAGTCACCTAAATTCGGGATCTACTTTCCTGCAGCATCTGGTGGCAGAGGGCTGGAGAGCATGATACTGAGCATCAGCTTACACCCAGGATACACACCCTGGAACCCAACAGACACAAGAAACCAGGAGGGGTTAGCCAAAGGACCTGACTGCTGAGCAGTTCTCTCCACGTGCACTTTAAATGACAAGAGAAGGAAAATCCTGCTCCCGGTCCAGTGTTTCTGGCAAAGGCACAGAGTTCTGAGGGACTGCACCAGCCAGAGAACCTCTGCAGCTGCCTGGCAGTGTATAACTGAGATTTCTCCCCCATGCTGAACCATTTCCATTTCTACCTTTGACCTCCCTGTCCTTTCCCCTCCCCTCCACCTTTTTAAAAATATTTTGTATTTTAAGTCCGCCGCGAAAAAAAAGATTCGCAGTTTGGAGCTTTCCCAGGTTGGAGCCTTCAAGTCCCTGTCAGCAGAAACCTCTGAGTTAAAAGAAAGAAATCTGCAAAAATCTGACACCTGCCACTTTCCATTGAGCTTTGGGTGGAAAATGTCCCTGGCCTCTTCCATTTTTAATGTCAGGCTCAGCCTGGCGGAAGAGATTACCTCCAGGTAAAGTCATTCAGAACAGGAGCTGAGTGTGCCAGGGCCCTCCCCATTCCCTGCTCCACCACAGCCCTGGGTGCTCAGCATCACTTCTGCAGTGATAACCCTCTTCCAGTGTGTTTGGGAGCCCAAAGATATCCTGATGGGATTCCCCTCTGCAATTCCCTCCCAGGAACCACCAGCTCCTTTCAGAGCTCATTTCAGACATGTGGGCACCCTCCAGCTCCACAGGTATTTAACAGCCCCCCAAATTAGTCATCAAGGGGGGAATCTCAGCTGGGAAAAGCCAGTTTTGTTCCAAAACCTATAGGATTATACATTTTAGCTCCTCCCAGCCTAGGATGGCTGAGTGTATATATATATATATATGCAGTATCCTGCACATATACCAAGGGAACAGCCTCCCCCTCTGCCATAAATCAGCACTTCTGTGCTGCAAACAGGAAAGAAACAATAATATAAATAGTTATGAGAGTTTGCTTGGGCCAGAAAATTGTTTGGTATGTTCCACATTTGTATGGAGGCTTTAGGTTTAAATACATTTGGATTAGAAGTGAATCCCATTGAAACACTTGGATTCCCTCCCAGGTTCCCTCTCAGAGATTAAGATCTCTAACCCAGCAGAGGAGGCACTGCCTGGAAAACCTTCCAGACCAGAATTCCACTCCAGAAGGGGACCTCAGGATCAACAAGGTGGGACCACCAACCTACAGTTCTTCTCACAAGAAAAGCAAACAATTCCAAATGAAAATAAAGCTGCCTCAGAGGTGATGCATTTCTGACCAGGACTCAAGCCTGCAGGCTGCCTAAATCCTAACAGACAACGAGCAGATCACCTGAACAGGGAAATCTGGAAGGGGAAAGGAATTCCTGAAGGAAAATTAGTAACAGAAGAGCTGAAAAGTGGTTTCCCTCTATGCAGAAAAGTTGTGACGTGATGAGAGCAAGATTCCACTAGAAAGGGTTC
This sequence comes from Manacus vitellinus, assembly GCF_001715985.3. Lineage (NCBI taxonomy): Eukaryota > Metazoa > Chordata > Aves > Passeriformes > Pipridae > Manacus > Manacus vitellinus. Next base: position 3,798,618 of record NW_021940545.1, read on the forward strand.
ATATCTTAATTAGTACCACACTAATTACTTCAAAAAACAAAATAATCTTTAACCTTCTGAAAAAACAGGATTTAAGTTCTGCCATGGTGACCATCCCTGACAGTGCATGGAGAATCCAGCAGCTGGCTCTGCTTCCTTCCCTACGTACAATTTTTGGGGAACCTGCACCCCTCACATCCCTCCAGGAGCTCTCCAGCCCAGGGTCAGGGCATTCAGGCCCAGAGGTGCCCATGGACAGGGTTTAGGGAAGGTTTCCACAGCTGCTCATCCCCCTCCCAGCTTAATGGATTCCTTTAGCTCAACACAAAGTACCTTTTTTTTTCTTTTTTAATCAAGTCCTCAGAAATTTGCTTCAAGTGCCATTTTGAGCTGAATATTATAACTTGAATGTTCCAAAATAGAAGGAAATAAAAGCAAAAGGGATGTCATTTCCCCCTCACTAATGTCATGAGATACTGATGCTCTTTATTTATTGATGGAGTGCTCTCACTCCAGTCTAGCAATCTCAACATCTTCATGAATATTTCTATGCACAGGGGAAGGAGATCCTTCTGCTTCTTTCCTTACTGCTGGGACCAGGAAAATTGGTTTTCCTTAGACATGCCTGGGCTGCTCTAACTTGGCTATCAAGAAACAGGAACAAACTCATCTTGTCCGTGTGCTCTCCTAAAACTAAAACTTGTAACGACCAGAAATCCAGTTTCAAATAGCCAGGAATACCCTGGAGAAAGATTATTCATTTAATAACATGATTAATTCACAGCATGGTGGCCAGGCTTTTCCAAATCCTCAAACCCACCTCCCAGGAATGGTCACAGGAGGTGGAAGGAAGCAGAAGAACAGAACAGTAACTCTTGAGAGAGATCTTATCAGACCACATGAACAAGGAAAGATGGAATAAAATCCCTTCAAAACATGATGGAGAGAGTCCAGCACACCAGCCTATACAGAATATTCCAACAGGAACCAGGCTAGAATTTCATCCAGTCACCTCCTGAAACAAAAGCAGAGCTGGAAGGGGAACTTTTAAGAACATTTACCCACATTAGAATCACAGGTTCCCGTGTCCCTTGAGTGCACTCAGGATTTCCCTCCACTTCTCAAGTGTCCTTTGGGTTTAAGTGGCTTTGATTGGTGCCACTGGGACTGTCAGAAAAGCTTTAGGAACTGAGCAGGAAGCCTTTCCAAGGGTTTTTTTATCCATCCAAAGTCGGTGTCACAGCCCCAGTGACCACTCTGGCACTTTAATGGGAGCTGAAAGAGCAGGTCTTGGAACCTTCACTCCTTGCACTTCACATTAAATTAGTTATATACATTAAATGATTATCTTAGATGGCATTATTTAAACATAACCTCAAAGAACACTTGCCTGGAGCAAAGCTGCAGCAGAGGAGCTGAGCCACTGTGTAGCTCATCTATAAATGAGTGTACAACAACGTGTTTGCTCGTGGAGGTGTGGCCAGGCAAGTCCAGAAGCTCCAACAATTTTTGGAGCATATGGACACACAGGGAACAAATCCAAACCCCTTAAAACCACACTGAGAAATCAGTATTTTACAATGATACAGCAGGTTTTGAACAGGCAGTCAGCACGTGGCTGCCTGCCTTAAAAATCAACACTATCAGCTTCACCCAAAAATCTCAGGGATTTCATGAAATCCTAAGAGAAGGAGAAAGTAAATCCTAGCTTGCAATAATTAAATTCAAGAGTTACATATAGGATTAAGTAGCAAGAGAGGAGTAATGCTACATAGAGCATTAAGGTGCCAGAGAGAAGAAGAGAAGTGAAGACAGGAGGGATGTGGAAATCCTGCAGTGACCATTTCCACCTGGAAATGAGCTCCTGGATCCTCCTCTCCCCTTTGCTAAGGCTGAATAAATGAGAAGGACAAGAGAACCAGCGTGGCAGCAACTTCACTGAGCGTTCATTAAACATTCAGGAACATATTTATAACAAAACACAAATTCCTTCCCCTTGATTTATTTTTTTCCCAAGGGACTTCTTTTTGAAATCAGCATTTCTTATAAAAAAAGATAAAAATCTCTTCTACTATTGAGGGGTTTTGCTAACCCAGGTGTGCTACATTCTGGTAACCAAAGCAAATAATTTGCTTTTCTATGGGCAGCTGGCAAAGCTTTGTCCCACAAAGTGCATCCTGTGATGGGAGTGGGCAGGAATATAAACTCCAGTCTGGTTGTTTATTAGAAGAGAGTTTAGAAGTCCTTGGACAGCAGTTACCTGAAAGCAACTCAGAGGCACATCATGGTTTGCTATTCTAGAGCACATCGTTAGGAATTTGTGCACAAGCAACACTAATATTTACGTTTAAAGTACCAAAATATTTGTTTAAGCAGGAGCAGAATAGAAAACTGAAACACGATGTTTACCTTTCACCTCGAATGTTTCATTTCAAAAGGCTTCGGGGGTAAAAAAGAAAATCTTAAGTTTTCCTGCAGGTCAGACTTTGCTAAACTTTGAGGTTTTTTTTTTTTTAAGAAATAAGTTTGTATAGAGACAGTGCTCAGGATGAGCCTTTTTCCCTCTGCTGCACTTGAGGGCGCAGATATTTCAATATAAAAATTAGCTGTAAGAAGTTTTAAAATAGATTTTATACTCATAGTTGCTGTGTTAACAATGACTGTGCTGTGCAAAAGGAATAGAGAAGAAAAACTGAGGAAGAAAAAGTGCTGAGTTTCACAAAACAGGTCAGTGACAGGGCCAGCAGCAAGGCTTGAGGGCATCTCCAACTCCCACAGGCCAAGTTACTAAGCCATTCCTAAATTATTAAGCCATTCCTAACTCAGAGAAACAACTACGTGCCAGGAAAAGTAATTTTAAAAGTTCAATTTACATTTGACATTAAGATATTCAATTAATTCAATACTGAGCTATATTTAATAATTTACATTCAGCATTATTCCTGCATTAAGAGCCTCAAAAGCCTCAAAGCTTCTCTAAAATAAATCCACACCAAGACAAGAAGCACCACCAGAGCTAAACTATGGATGTTCAGAGGTAACAGACACTTAAAATAAAAACCCCCACAAACAGCCAAGCCTTCTCAAGCTCAGGTTTAGGCACAGTAATTCCTAAGCAAACTCACTCAATCCTCCTCCAGCATATTTCTATATTTTTTTGTATTTTAACTTGTGATAAAATTAACTTCATGTGCTCAAAATAAAAGTGCATAAAAACCATCCTTGTTTTCAAATAAAGTTATTCTGAAGCATTAAAAACCCCAAGGTTTTTGCTTACCTTACAGGAAAAGCAGCAAACAGCCATTTCCCCAGCCATAATTTTCACATAAATACTTCTTTCTTTACTTAAGCTCTTCTTCACAGCCAGTTTATTCAGCTTTTCCTGCCACATTTTCAATTGTTATCATTAAAATCACATTATCATTAAAAAAATAAAATTAACAAAAAATTAAAACCTTCAAAACTACAAGCCATTAGTTTTTTTCTGCTGTTTTCTACCATGACTTTGCCACCTAAAAAACCAGCCCTGCTTCTGCCCTGCTTTTTAAGTTGTGTTCTGACCCTCCCTCTTTAATCCCAGGTACTGCCCACCTGTGTCCCAGTGATTTCTCTTATTCTTCCCACCTGGGGGACACAGAAAAGCTCCATTTGCCAATTTTCCAATCTCACAGCTGGGAAATCAAAGCCTGGAGTTTCATTGGCAGGTTTTTCTGAGGGAACAGGATAAAACTCAGCATTTGGGGCCCCTTGGCTCCTGGTTTTGTGTTTTTCCTGTTGGTAGAGCCCTGAATTCTGAAGGTAAAGAGATATTACTGTTTGGTTATGATGTCTTTGTGCACTTTTTATGATAGTTGGTTTTTTTTTTTTTTTCTCAGGAGTTTTCTGTTAGAGATTTATTTAAAAACAAAGGCCTTGTATTGTAAAAATATTTAAACTTTTTTATAGTAATGGGAACTAAACCTTATAGGTTTTGACCTGGTTTGCCTTCTGGTATAAAATCAATAATATATTGTAAGTAGCTTGGGCTCAGTTCTTTGTTTTTGTAGCATCAGCATAAAGTTGGTGGATTAAAAATTCTGTTGCTGTGTGTGAGGAACTGTTTATATTTAATGTCTTGAGTCAAGTTACAGACTCACATATTAAATAAAACTATAGAAAAAGGCAGCAGCAAGGGTGCTTTCCCATAAAACAAATAGAAACAAATGCTGGAGTAAAGAGCTGCGTGGACTGAAGTTTTAAGGAGCTTTTTAGTTGTTGGTTTCCCCCTCAAATACATTTACTGACACTACGAGTGCTGAGCCTCTCTGAAGTGAGATTTTTTTAGTGATACTAAATGACTAATAGTGCTTTTATGATCAATTATTGAAGCCTCCTTGAGAAATGAGAGCTCCTTAAACAACAACTGCTTTACCAGGCAGTGTCTGGGTCCCAGTACAGAACAAAGCAGCCTTTCCTCCAGTGGCTTATGGTGGAAAGAAATCCATGGGAAGGGTTTGATTTTCTACCCTGACACTCTTTATTGCATGTTTTTTGTTGTGAGACTGGTTTCTTTGTGTTGTTTGTTTTTCCCCCTTGTATTTTTGTGCCTCTCTCTCGGTTATAAATCCAAAAACAGAACAGCAAGTGGTTTTGCTTGAGAGATTCCCAATTCAAAGTGTTCCTTGAGCCCTCCTGAGGAATGAACTGTGGTTTTTTTCTACTTATTATATCAATAATCTGCTTAAATCACTTAAACTGTGTGAGATAAGTTTATGTAGGGAGTCCTGGAGAACAGGATTAATAAAGAGCCAGCACAAGGCTGTGTTTCTGCTGGGTCATAACAATTCTGGAACAAAATAGAGCTTCTGGATGTGTTTTGGGTGGTGGGGAGTAGGTTTGCAGCACTGGGGGGCAGCTCCAACTCCAGGAGAAAGAGGGAGGTGAAAGGAATAACCTGATACATAAAAAAAACCAGTATAAAGTAGTTAAAGGGTCCCCCTGTGTGCTTCTACCAGTTGAGGTACAAGAACAAGCCACTGGGTGCTGGGCAGGATCTTGGGATGTCGGGTTTATTAATATTTAATTTTTAAAAGAGTGTGTTTTCTGGAAGGATTTATCATCCAAATGTCTTATAGTGGGACAGTACCAGGGAAGACACCACAAAAGTGGTTGCTCTGTGGCCCGTGAGGGTCTCTACAGGTGTTTGAACACAGGAGTTGTAGTTTGAACCTGCTCCAGACTTAAAGCTTGGGGTCTGCCAGGACTAGTGCAGGAACCCTGAAAAACTCAGTTTATAGAGGGTTTTTATGGAATGTTTTTCTTTGATGTTGATCATCTGAAGCCTCAGTTGCTCTTTCAGTGCCCTCCCTGCTGGGAAGTGCACGATGCACCTCCCATGCTTGGGCACTCAAAGTGTCCCCAAACCCACCTGGAAGAATTTCCCCTTTCTGGGAAAATGCTGTGCTGTGGAGAGGAGCTATTGCCCCAAACACACCAGCAAAGGAGGATGTGCTGGGGTGTCCCTGTTCTCCTGCCTGGGAACTGTCACCCAAACCAGGGAGGTGCCCCTGCCACACCCAAACACCCAAGGGAGAACCCCCTGTGCCCCCCCCAGCTCTGAGGAGCTTCCTGAAGGGGCTGGAGGTGAAGTGAGGGCTGTGGAATGACTTGTCTGAGATGATGGAGAGGAGATTTTTGCGTGCACAGCCTCCTCTTGCATCCTCCACATCCCCCTCCTCCTCCTCTTGCATCCTCCACATCCCCCTCCTCCTCCTCCCTGAGCATCCCAGCTCCCGGAATTCCCACAGAGGGTGACAACTGGAGGGTGACAACCCTTCTCCCTGTCCTGGTTCCTGATGTATTGATGCTGTTAAAGCCGAGCAGGGTGCTGGGAATTTTGCAGCAGGGCTTGGGACATCTTCTGTCAGGCTCCTAATGCAGGGAGACAGGCTCGGTGCCATGGGCTCCTGGAGGGATCCAAGGCATGGATCTCCATCAATCCATGTCCTGCACTGGGAATCCACGGGCTCTGCAGACCCTCCCCCAGCTGGGAAACCAGCAGCAGGTTTGCCCAAGAGTGTGGGGGAAAAGTTCTGAGGGAATCTGCTCTTAAGTTATGGATTAGTGGAGCTGCTCTGTGGGAACTGTTCCATTCCCTAATAATGACTGATCCTGTATAACCCATCCATGTTGGGTGAAAAAATCTCACCTGGAGAGGCTCAGCACTCATAGTGTCAGTAAATGTATTTGAGGGAGAAACCAACAACTAAAAAGCTCCTTAAATTTGCTGCTTAACAAGTAAACGTGAACAGGGATTTAGTTGGGTGAACAACTAAAGAGCTCCTTGAATTTGCTGCTTAAAACATTGTGTTTTAAGAGGGAACAGCTGTTCTGGAGAGGAGGAGCCAAATGCTGCTCTTGTTCCCATCTGAGCCTGGGAGGGGCAAATAAAACTTTAATGCAACTGGATGCAGAAGGGTTATTGTCTTTGGTATCAGTTGGAATCTGAGGTTTGATCTTTGTGCAGTGTTTGTTGTCTTTCTGTAAGTGCTTGCAAAGCTCTGTCATGAACAGGTAAGGTGCTAAATTCCTATGGAGCTTCCAGGTGTTGTGCCCCTCGTTAAGGACTTCATAAAAATTGCTGTATTTTGTAAAAAAGCAGAAAATTCTGAATTGGAGGGGACCACAAAGATCATTGAGTCCAATTCCTGGCTGTGCACAGGGTTTATTTTCATCCCTGGAGAGAGAAAGAACATCAATCCTTGATTTTATGCTGAAGTCTGTAGGAATTATGTGTAGGTGGGGTTACACAGAGGGGGAGAGAGAGCTTGAAACTGGAGTCTGATGTCCCAAAGCACAGTCTGGCAGCTCTTTCTCTTAGGATTTAGAAACACTCCCATAACTGCTCCTAAAGGGAAGAATTTTTGTCCTGTATTCCAGAGCTTCCCTTTGGCACCATGATGGGTAAAGATGTTTGATTTGCCACCCCTTGTGTATGATGGAAAGGAATATCTGAGGTGATTTTTAAAACTTGCCCCCCTTTGTGACTGCACTGAGGTGAAGCTGAAGATGGGCTGTAAAAGTCTCTCAGGCTGCCTAAAAAATGCCCTTTGGGAGCGAGTTATAAGTTGCACCCACTAAATGTAGACAACCAATTTGTGCTTGGTTGTCTACAACTGATTTGGCTTTTCGCTCATCAGTGTAAAATTAAACCCCTTTTTAGGAATTTTTTTTCTTCTCTCCTAGAAACTCCAAAAGAAAACCACAGAGCAAGTATTTCCAGCAAGACTAAAACCTTTAATCCTGCAATTTATTATCTAGGAAAGAGAACAAAGCTGATGTATCTGTGTGTTTATGATCCGAGGAGCGTGTGTGATTCTTCCAAGAGTGTCTTTCTAACCCTTGAGTGACGAATCTGATTTTTTTTTTTTTTTGATTTTTTTTTTTTTTCCAGGCTGGATTTTTACTGCCTCCAAACTTAACTGTTTTAACACTTCAAAAAAAATAAAAACCAAACGTACATTTTGCTGCTGGAAACGAGCTGCACCTCACCCACATTACTGGTCTTGGCTATTAATCCCAGCTGATGGCAGGGAGGGGCTCTGGGGGGGAGGCAGCCATGTGGTGAACATTGAGCACAGTGTTTTTTCCTCCTGCCTTCTCTCCTCTCCACACGAGCCAAACTGTTCTGTGCCGCCGTGGATGTGAAGTCCCTGCACTGCCTCTGCCTCTTCTCCTCCCCAAACTCCCCGGGCCTCAATCAGCAGCTGCAGAGCCCTGGAAGCTCTGCCTGGCTCCGGGTGGAATATGGACAAGGAGATGGAGAGCAGGAGGGAAGAAGGAGTGAAGTTGGTTATTTTTCTGGCACATGGATGCAATTACACTCAGTGCATTCCAGAGGCGTTCCTTTGAATCCTGTGCAGGTCTGCCTGCTGTTCCTGGGAGAAAGGAAGGAAGAAAAAGGGAGGAAAAGTCCCTCTTGCCTGGAGACGGAATGTCTGCACTTCCAATCCTCTTCCTAGGTAGGTTTTGTTTAGTTTTTTTGATCAAACTTCCAAGGGTCTCCTCTGTATGAGTGAAATTCGTTTCTGGTGAGCTGGAGAGAGGGGTTTGTGAGGCAAAAACTTTCGTGGAAAACTGTAATTTCGGCAGTGTTTGGGTTCTGGTGCTTTCCTCGTCGCTTTATTAGCAGGTTGATCACCAGAGGTCTCTTAATATCCGGATTAATTTTAAAATTGCTGGTTAAATGGACTCATTTGGGAATGTGTGCCTCTTGTTTTTGCTTTTCAGTGATAAACTGATGAGGGGCTTGAGCCTCTCTGGCAGAAAAAGGTGAACAAAATGTCTTTGTTTCAGGCGTAGTGTCAAATTTGTGTAACTGTTTTGATTTGCTTGGGCACTCAGCTTTCAGTTGTTTGTTGGTTTGGTTTTTTTTTTTAAATAAAAAGGGGTTATTGTTTCCAATGGATGGTTAAGATTAGAAACAGATGTGTTGAAGTGCAAGAGGGAGGAGTTGGGGGAGAAAAAGGATGGGAGAAGGGACACGAAGGGGAAAGGGAAGAGAGAGGGCTGCTGAAAGAAGGGAAAGGAAAGAGGTGGTGGCTGATTGAGTAGGAGAGGAGTGGAAAATGGAACAGGAGACCTTAGAGGAGAGGGAAGGCAGAAGAGCTGCCTGTTCAAGCTGCAGCCTGTGGAGAGAGAAGAGTTTGCAGAGCCGAGGTCTGGGAGGGGGTTTGTCCCCCGGTCTGGCTCGGGAGCAGCCTGGGGTTGTGCCCCTCTGGGATGTGAGGACTGAGCCCCTGTCTCTGCTCCCCACACCCTGCCGACAGCCCCTCAGCTCCCACCTCCCCCCTGCCCGGGCAAAGACCGGGAATTCCGCGTCTTCCCGGGCACCTGGATACAGGTGTGGAGAAGTGGGCTGGTCCTTGGTTCCCTGGGAGGAGCTGAGCCCCGCAGGATGCTGCATTTCTGTGGCTGGGCACGGGCAGAACAGGGGTTTTGAGCAGCCAGAATGAAATGTTTCAGGGATAGCCCAGGTGTGGAATGTGGACCAGAGAGATTTTAAATTTTTTTTTAGCCATCTGAAACACAATAAAATTTGTAGAGCTGCTGAATAAACTGGAAAAAAGCTGTTTGCTCTAGAGATTGCTGTCAGCAAAGGTTTTGCCTGTAGGAATGGGATGGGTGTTGGATGTGCTGGAGAACCTTCAGGCAGCAGTTTGTCCCCCCTGCACATCTACTTTGGCCAGTTGTGTGTCCCTGGGGTGGGCAAGGCATTTAAAGAGCACCCCAGGAGGTGAGACAGCAAGTTTAGGGACAGCTGAGCTTCTGTCAGAGGTGTCTGGGCTGCTCAGGAAAGTGGATCTGTGGAAATCAGGGAGGCAGAAGGGCAGGTTGCTGATGGAGAACTGCAGTCTCTGATCCTGTTCAGCTGCTGAATATTCCCATATGTTGAATGCTTGGAGCAAAAGGAATAAACTGCTGCCACAGAAAAGGTGTGGGTTTGGCTGTGATGTAATGACAACTTACCTTTGCTGCTTTTATTTATGAAACACGATGGGCTTTATCATTTTATCTAAATGGGCTTTATCATTTTATCTAAATGGGCTTTATCATTTTATCTTTGCCATCTGAGCATCTCCCCCACGGCAGGAACACAGGGGTGCAGAACAAAAGGCCTCACCTGAGTCAGGTTTCTCAGCCTCTCTGTGGGAGTTGTCCAAGCACTGGATGCAGCAAAACCTGGAATATTCTGTTTCCTGGTCATTGAATTGCCCTTTTCTTTCCTCTGCTTTACCTGCCTCCTCAACAGGTGACTTGGTCTTTGTTCTCTGTATGCAGCTTCATTCCCCAACATCAGAAGTATGCTCCAGGGAAAAGGAGGGAAGCACAGTGGTTCCCTGTTCCCAGATCACCCCAAGTACAAGGAGGCTGGGAAAACTCATTTCCTGGCTAGAGAAAGTCTGTCTGCACCAAAAAACCAAAGTCACCATTGGCCCTTCTCTACCTTTTTAACTGGCCCTTCTCTACCTTTTTAACTGCAGAAAATCCGTAAAAGTGAAAGGTTAGAGCAGAAAAAAAGTTTTTAGAGGAGCCTTGAAAGGAGGGTTGCCTGGTTTGGGGTTTCATTATTAAACATACCAAGAGCATGGCTAATATATACAGTCCTTTACACTGTTTACCTCTCTGGGGCATGTGTGGGGAGACAGGAAACAGGAGGCAATTTGTTTGAAGGAGACTTTTAAAACAAGACAAGATTAAAGACTCTTCTAAGTGTTGATAAGATGCTCACTTTGCCAGTAAAGGCTGGGGGACTGAGGCAGCAGGGGAAGGTGGTGCATGTTGTTCTGTCTGTTACCTGTGTGTGACATCTGATTCTCATCCCGGGTCAAAATTGTTCCAGACACCACTGCAAATCAAAATTGATTTGATTTTGAACATCAAAATGGAAATTTCTGAGGGAAATATCTGTGGTTCTTCACTTCTGAGTGGAAAAACTTCATAATAGAAGGTTGTGTAAAAAACAAAAAGTAACAAATGCTTTCATTTGAAAGTTTTAGTGAATTGCTTTAAATTTTCAGTGGTGGGAAATCTGCTCTGCTTTCTTTCACCCCCTTCAATTCCATCATGAATATTTTTAATGAGCCTTCCACTCAAGTAAAAAGCCGATTTTTGTAATCAAAGATGGGTGATGGTTTTGATGATGGTTTTGACACTGGGTTTGTGCTTTCCCTTCACTTGCTGGCTGGTGTGTGTGCTCTGCCCTCCAGAAACCCATGGATTTAGGATTCAGAGCAGCAGATGTGCCAAACTAAATCAGTCCTCCAGCTTTCTGGTGTCCTGCTGTTGGCAGGGAACCTTCACAGTGGTGTCGAGGGTCCCTCACCCCAGTGCATGTGAGGGTTGCCCGACCCAGATGTGCTGAACTGGGGGGTTGGACTGGTCTTCTCCTGCAGTGTGCCCTGTCACATCCTCCTGAGATCCCTCTCCCTAAATCCTTGCTGTCCTGTGCCCCAGCAAAGCCAAGAAACGCTGCAATGTTGGGGATTTTTAACAAAAACCCCACACTCCTGCTCTCAGTGAGGTCCCTGGGACCAAATCCATCACTCAGTTTTCTGGTGTCCTGCTGTTGGCAGTGAACCCTCACACTGGTGTTAAGGGTTGGCTGAGCCACATGTGCTGAACTGGGGGGGTTATCCTGGTGTTACTGGGGTGGGAGCAGCTGGAAGAGCAGGAATCCCTGGTGTGCATTTGGAGCTTCACTTGGCCCTGTGAGCCCCGAGGTCGGGGAGTGTCTGACAGAGCCCCCACACTCAGATTGTCTCACTGCACTGGGAGAAAGGTCAATGTGCAGATCCCTCCCAGAGCCTGCTGGAGTGAGGAATTGGCTCTGACAGCCCAGGTATCCACCAGACCTGGAGCTGGAGGATCTGCTCGGATCTGGGAGCAGCTTGGCAGGTCAGCCCGGGGCTGTGCTCTGCTGGAGGAGTCTAGTTTCTCTCTTCTTCTAGGAGACAGTGTGCCCTGTCACATCTCCCTGGGATCCCTCTCCCTGAATCCTTGCTGTCCTGTGCCCCAGCAAAGCCAAGAAACGCTGCAATATTGAGCTTTTCTAAAAAAAACCCGAACCACTCGTGCTCTCAGTGAGGGAATTTTCTGATGGAACTCTCTGTCTGGAAGTAGTAACAGACAGACAGTTTTCAGGTTGCTTAAAACAAAGCTTTATGGATCTTTATTTCTGCTGATTTGCCAGGTATTTTCAAAATTTCTCAGTGGTAACTAATATATAATATATAGTAGAGTGTGTATATAGAATAGTATATAATATTCTTGCCACTTTCTAGTTTTCTCTGGCCCCTTCTCTGGCCTTTGACTATTTGTTTTATGGTGTACTTAAAAGCTTGGTGGGGCAAGGGATTTGTCCCATTTATCAGCAATAAGAGCATTTAATACACTTGCTGTTTTCTAGTTTTCCCTGGCTCCTTCTCCTGCCTTTCACCTTGTTTCCTGGTGTACTTAAAAGCTTGGTGGGACAAGGGTTTTGCCCTGTGTTTTTACAGCACTTTGCCAAAACAAAGCCTTGACTCAGGAGTGGAGCACAAAACCAAAATATTTGTGCTGTGAGAAGGGTTTTGTTGTTTGGGTTTTTTTGGAATTTGTGTCGTTGGGTTCTGAAGGAATGCAGGTAACTTCCTGTTGTATTTAGCCCAAAAAGCTTTTCACAAGGGCAGCATCATGTAAGTGATAACTGGTGAAAGTTTGTGACATAAAATCCAAAAAACCAGTCAACAAAACACCAACTTTATTCAAGATTCAACCTGTTACAATAGTGTGAATTTAATTCTAAGACAGGACAAAATTGAGTTGCTCCCTGGCACAATATCAGGGTTAACACTCCTTGTGAGACACTCAAATTCTTCTAAAGCCAGGGGTGGTTTGCATCAAATATTTTCTGTCAAGACACTCAATGAAAAATGCTCTGTTTTGCTCCAGTGGTGCTTTGTTTTATATGGAATACTTTGGATTTTTAACGTTGGAAAAAGTTTATTTTGGGGGTTATTTTTATCCTTTCTGCTTTTTTTCCATTTTACCCTGTGGAAGAAGAAGAGGAGGGGAGGAAAAAAAAAAAGTAACCTGCCAGAGTGAGGAAAAGCAGGATGCCAAAATGGAGCTGGAATTGGGAAGACGAATTTATTTTACGGGAAATAGTTCGGGGGAGGGCAACTTTTCTGAGCTTCCCCCGGATAACAAGTGGTGTTCTGCCTCGTGGGTCTGTTTTGGGGGGTGCTCTGGGCCACTTCAGGAGGACACTTTGTGCAAGAGCAGCTCGAGCTTCCCAGGAATGCCACTGCACAGCTGGCTCGGGGATATCCCGGGGTTTTATCCTCGGGATCACAACAACAAAAAAACCCCCTTGTTTTCCTCAAGGTGAACCCGGGGCTTTGCAGGGAACTGAGCAGGTTTGCAGTGTGGGATTGGGGTGGAAAAGGAATGTGAACAGTCACTCTGAGAGTCTGGAGTGCCTTTGGAACATCTTCTGTGTCTGAGTCTTTGCTGCACTGGGCTGAGTGATTGTGAGTGTGTAAAGGAGCAATAAAACAGGCTGCTGAAAGCTGCTTTTTGTGCCTCTCCCCCACAGCTTTAGTCAAACTATACCTTTTATTTCTATCTCCTCCTACTTCAGCGTTTGTATTTCGTGTGATGTGTTTATTTAACACAGCTTGGCTGAGGTGCACACACAATATTGTGAATATCTTGTGCACTGATGTGTTAAGAGGAGGCTGCTCTGGGTGCAGAGGGAAGTTGGTGGTGTCCTGTTGAAAAGATGAATGGGGCTCTCCTTTTTTTTCTTTTTTTTTTTTTTTCTTCCCCCCCCTCCAAGCTGTTTCTTCATCTGTTTTTAGAAGTGGTTGGTTTGCAGAAGCAGCCCAGCAAAAAGTCAGGGGTGAAGTCGGGTCAGTGAGGTCTGGGAATAGATACTCAGATGACAGGAAGGTGGAGGATGCAGGAAGCACAACAATGGAAAATGTGTGAAGTGATGGTGGAAAGTCAACAGAAGTGAGGGTGAACTTCCAGCTTCTCCCTTCAGTGCTGGGTGGAATCATTGCCCACTTCTGCCAGCCAGGGGTTCAGACCTTGCCCAAAACATGCATTTCCCCAGGCAGAACCCAGAGGAGGTGCATGTAACACAAACTGGGAGTTCTAGACTGGGTTTGCAACCCAGACTCAAGCTGGTCCTTCTTCCCAGAAATGTCTCAGCCCTAGGAAAAGCAGCTGGGCAATGTGAGGAGGGATGGGCACTGCCCTGCTCAGCAAAGCACCATGGCCAGGCTTTCCCCAGCCACACTTGGGTATTTGGTTTATTCTTCACTCATTCAACAGCTCTGACTTTCCTTTGCAGCAAGCTGCAAAGAGGACTGAGTGTAAGATGCAACAAAGGTGGTGCATGGGATGAAACAAATCCTGTCCTCATCTGCTCCTTCACCTCCACAAAAGCATTTTGGCAGCTCCAAAAGGCAAATGTTGTAACTCAGCCCTTTCCCTCATGGGGCAGACCCCGATTCAGGGCGTCACATTTGCTGTCCCACAGCAATCCATGGACATCACAACCCTCTTTGAGCCTGTCCCTCCTCCCCTGGAGCTGCCATTCCACTTTTGGGGCTGGAGAGCCAGACTGAAGCCTTTGGTGTGTGTGTGACTGACTGGGTGGAAAGGTTGGAGTTCAGCTTAGTGCCTGCAGTTTAATTGCCTTTGGAAGGAAAAGGTCAGTGCAGATCCTGCTGTGTTGGTAACATGCCCTGGCAGGGGGGAGGCTGCTCTCCTGGAAAGGCTGCTGAACTGGAGCGTGCAGGGTTGGAGGCAAGGGATGACCATGGCCAGGCTGGGTTTGCAGCTCCCTGGGAAGGGTCACACTTGGATAAAGCTCTGGGTAATTCAGTCCAGCAGGGCCATGCTGGGTAGAGAATATTTAAAGCCCATCTAGCAGGAGAAAGCCAAGATGAGGTGGGTGCACACAGCCTAAAGGTGATGCAGCAGTTGCTCCCTGTCTAAAGCCTTTGCAGCCCTGATTCAAAGCCATTTTCCTGCTGATACAGCCTCAAATGTGGGTGGAAGTAGTGATGGGCAGATCACTGACAAACAGCTACATCTGGTCGAGCTGGAGGGACTTATCCTTATTTTCTAATAAGATACCTGCTCAAGTATTAATGGATTTTCAGTGCCAACGTGCTGAGAAACTCCACTCCTGGTGTGAAGGGCTGCTGTGTTACCAGAAAAACCTCACAGGAAGGAAACTCTGGGCTGTGTGTGCTGGGTCTGAGTTACTTTGTGCTGCATATGAAAAAGAAAAATCTCGTTTTTTCTATCCAGCATATACCTGTGGAGTCTATGTTGGCTGTAAGGTTTTTCTGAGCAGAGACTCTTTCTCTAAGTGTCTGGATGGTGTTAAGGCCTTTTCAGAATGAGAGTATGAAAAAAGAGTGACTCCACTCCATTCCCTTTGTGCTTCATCAAAAAATATTGGAATTAGGTGGTTTTCCAGTATTTGAGATATTTGAGATGTGTGCTGGCTGAGTCTCATAGCTCAGACTGCTCAATCTACTTCTTTCCCTAAAGGATTGATAAAATTTTAAAGGCCATGGAAATGTTTAATATCAATATGGACCTTTTTCTGTCCTGTAGGGCTGCAGAGAGCCAGGAAATCCTGAGGTGTCTTTGTATGTGCAGGGGGTTGTCTTTAATATAACACAGCAAGCCTTGAATATTGAACTAAACCAGAGCCAAGCCCTTTTTTTTTTTTTTTTTTTTTTGTTTTAAAAAAAAATATTGCAGGGTTTTCAACCTTGAAGGCAAATCACTTTATGACTTCATTGTTTAAATTTAGGTTTTGTTTTGCGGGGGGATCGTTAGACTTGAAGCAAAAGCCTCGTAGCCCAGGGACTGTCACTTCTGATTACTTCCAGTGACACTTCCAATTATTTCCAATCACAATTCCAGGGACAAGAGGAAAAAAGGAGCCACGTTCTCCAACATCAGGGCTTTTTTTTTTTTCCCCTTTATTTTTTTTTCCTGAACAAAGGACAATTTATCAAAGCTCTGCAGGGAAAAAAAAGGTACCCAGAGCCAGATTTGGAAGTCTGCTGTGGTGGGGTAATTCCAGACTAAATCTGCTGGAGTGAGACTCGAGGCTGGTGCTGGGAAAATCCTGCTGCTGATCCTGCCTTGTTGAGTAATATTAAGGAAATTGCTTCATTTTCCCCAGGCATTAACTGGCACTAGCACTCATTTCAGAGCAGCAGCATGAGGCTGCAGTGCATGTCTGCTAAATGCTCTCTGGGTCTTGTAAGACATGAGCAGGCAGAAGTGCTGCTCGTGGAAAGCCAACAGCTTAGTGTGCTCAAAAATGGGAAGCCAGGGACCTTGCCTGACTTGCAGGGACATGGAATACAGGGTTTGGTGCAGTGTGTTTTACCCAGATGAGCCTGGGCTGCTGTGTGCTTCCAAAAAAAAAATAAATAAATGAAGTAGCACACGATTGCCAGTGGAAGCTGCAGCACCACCTCATTTTCAGATGTCTCTGGTAGCACTACTTGAAATTCCTGGAGCATGAAACCAGTCTTAAAACGGTGTGAGAGCTTTCCATCACACTTAGTGAACCGTTTCACTGGGCTCTGAGGGGAGCTGGACCTGCTGAGTGAGGGGTTATTGGTGACTGTGTGCTTTATTTGCTTTATTTAGGTTCAGGGCCCCACTGAGAGCAGGGCTCTGCAAACCCTGGGGAGACTCTTGGATATTGTACTTCGAGATGAGCAGCAAACCTGGCCTGGTGTTTGGAGCCAGATATTTAAGAACCTGAGTTAATTTGCAATGCTGAATAGATTCCAAAAGAAACATCAAACGAAATTCAGCTTCATGTGGTGGCTGAGGGTGCTCTACCTCTAAAGGGGGAATGATATTTGTCATTAATCTACTTTTAAAGTGGGAATGAAGTTCTAGTGATTGCTTCTTACTGCCATAAACCCCCTGCTGCAGTTCCTAAAGTGCTGGTAGTGTTCCTTCTGAGTGTTTATTCCGGTGTGCCAGGGGTTGGATGCCCCTGGGAGCCACCTGTGCCAGCTCCATCCCTCCCTGTGAGGGAGATCTGGTGTGTCCTTGTAGAATCAGTGCTGCTGTGACATGGCAAACACTGGGTGTTTGTCACCTGAGCACATCCATTTGCCAGTGAAGCTCAGCAGCTCAGCTCCAGATGAGCAGTTTGGCACTGGGCTTGTTCTGAGACCTCCAAAGTGTTCCTGGCCTTCAGCTCTGCTGCTCCCGTGGCATTCTGTGGTTTGGTGCCTGCAGCAGGTGTGGATTCCATTGCAGGCTTCCATCCCAGAGTGTCACTGAGGTGGCACTTGGGGAGAGCTGGGTGCTGATCCCCAGGAGCATCAGCATCTCACAGGAGGAGCTGCTTTTCTGAGCCCACAGAAGGGATGGATGTTTCCACAGTGCAGCTTTGTCTAGTCCTCATGTGGTCTGTGCTGTGGGCAAAACCTCTCTTCCCTTCCATTGTTTCAAGCTCTTGCTTGGAGACAAAGGGAATTTTAACCAGACAAAGCATAGCTTTTGTGTGGACAAATGCTGGGATTTTTTTTTTTAAATTTATTATTTCTCTTCAAAGGGGATTTTTAAGCAATTGTGAGTGTCTTCTGGTCAAAGAGGCATTCAGGATGTCTAGATTCCAGCCTTGATTTGGCCAGTGACTCAGTAATTTAGCAATTCAGGCCCCATTTTTAAGTGCTTGTTAGCTTAGAGTGTCTCCATTTCAAGGATTGGTACTTTGGAAGATGGGAGTGTTAAGGACACACGATCTGGTCACACCAACTCTGTGTGCTGTGAGGGGTCCCTTAACCACTCCAAGTTTTGGGGATGCACTTGAAAATGCTTTCTGCTGCTTTGTGCCTCTGCTGCTGTTCTGAGCACTCACAAGGTAACAACCTTTCCCTCCTGAGCTGTAAAAGGTTCTGAAATCACTGTAGAAATGGAGCTGAAGAATTCCAGAGCCTGTGGTTTAATGGGGGGAAAGTCTTCCCATTGGTGTCACTCGCTGTGCCAAATGGATCCCAGCTTGCCTGGCTTTGTCAGCTCCTTCCATTTAGCCTGAGGCTGCCCCTGGAGCCAAAAAAAAAGGACAATTCTGCAGCTGTCAGTGAATTTCAGACCCAACATGACCTGGGACAGGAGGAGCTCAGAACTCTGCTGCTCCCAAGATAACGATCCTGCATTACACAAACCTCTTTCCTCTAATTACTGGAGCTTTTTCCCATTTAGTAATGCCCTGGGCACTGTTGCTTCCATTGTGGGACAGCAATGGGCACATTCCCATCAGGAAAAGGCACTGAGGGACAGCAGTGGGCACATTCCCATTAGGAAAAGGCACTGAATGCAGTGTATCAGGCACCTTCCCCTCTCCACATCCTCCTCTGTGAAGCACCAGGAAACAGGAGAAAAGACAAAACCAGGACATGGATGGAATAAACTGGGTCTTATTGCACCAACCAGATGATATTTTCCTGGATTTTAAGTGCTCTGAAGGCAGGACTCTTCCTTTGCCTCTTTGCACCTTTCCCTACAGCTCTGCAGATTCAAAAGCTTGCACAGCAACCCAAAACATCTTAAACTTGTTTTTCCTCCTGCCTAAACGAGCCAGGCACCAGATTAACCTCTATTTGTGTAATTCTAGAGCATAAATTCATGCAGTGAGAAGGCAGAAAACTTGGGGACTGAAGATACTCAGATTAATTCTTTCCTTATTTGCCCTCTTCTTTAGAAATACCTTTAAGCAAAAAGATGGGGGGGGAAGGAAAAGCTGATTATTCATGCATGTGGAATGATTTTAACTAGCCACTTAGACAATATTGACATTTAATTTTTCTCCCTTGTTAGTGGTTTTCTGAGCACTGCTGAGGACTGTTCACTGTGACATTCTTTGTTTCCAGAAGCCAATGCACAGATAATTGACACATGCTTGATTTTATAGATTATAATGCTGGTGTATGGCATGTCCTAGCCCAGCTCAGGAATATTAAGTGACTATTAAATTAAGGGAGGGGTAAAAAGCCTAATTTTTTGCTGTAAGTGAAAAAGCTGGAACATCTATCCTGTATTAGCATCACTTCATGGAGGCTGTGCTGGGCAGAGGAATGTCCTTTATCTTGACAAAGGCTGCCTTCCCTGAGGAGAATCCTTTGAATGCAAATGTACTTTCTCTCACTTTGCAATGGCATGTGACATATGGAAGAACCTCTCCCCTTCCAGTGCCACTCCTGCCTGTCTTCCCTGCTCCCAGAGCAGGCTTGGAGCCTCTCCCCCATGACAAACCCAGCTTTGCTCCTGGCTGTAGCTTTCCTAGTTCCTGTCCTGGGGGTTGTCCTCTCAGTATTTCCTTTTCTGCAGCCCTGTGCGTGGAAAACCCAGAAAAGCAGCAGCTCCAATAGCTCCTGGCATCTTTTGTGCTGATGAGACATGCTTGGAGTATGCTGGAGCTCTTTTAACTCTGTGTGCACATCTTCTCTGGTGGTTTTGGGGCTTTATGTGGGATTTGGGGTGTTTGCTGTAAATCTCCAGGTCCTGGCAGTGTCAGAGTGGGGTGGAACATCTCTCCACACTGCAAGCACCTGATATAGAGCAAGTCTGGCACCAGAACAGCTTCAGCCCATGGGAGAGGCAAATTAATTTCAAGGAGCTTATTCTGGGAGGGATTAGCACTGCTTTTCCAGCCCTGCTGCTGATTCAAATGCTTCTTCACTTTTTTATGGTCGTCTTGTATAAGCAGGGAGGGGAAAAAAGCCACTAAAAAGTAAATAAATTCTGTTTCTCTAAAGCATCTGTGTGAAGCAAATTTGAACTGAGCTCACTCTTTTATGGAAATTTGGTAGCACCCTTCCAGTGTGGATCTGCCTGGCAGTGTGATCTAATTCCCTGGATTTAGGAGGTTTGTGTTGTCCTTTCTCTTTTGAGTATATCCAAGTCTCTCCATCCCTTTATGTCTTATTGTCCCAGCTTCAGTCTCACTTCTGCTGTGACCCTGGACCATAAATGCTTTAGTTCATGGTGGGGAAAGACAGTTGTGTGGTCTCCTTGTTACTTTGATGATAATAAATTTATAACAAAAATAGTAAAATATTAAATAATTCTAATAGAACAATCAAAATCAGTAATGAAATGGATAATAACATAAATTACAATGAAAATAAATTTGATAATCTTATCAGCAAGTGAGGAGAGCTGGGTGGGGGGAGGCTGTCAAAGGATCTGTGGTTGCTCTCTGGTTTAAGTAGCTGGGTTTAGACTGGGTTTGAGTTATAAGAGGAAAGGGCAGTAGGAGCTATATATCCCTGATCTGGAGGAAACAACCCTGCTCATGGCTTTAAATCATTCTGGGGTTTTATTTTTCTGTGTCAGCACTGTCAGAGCCTATAATCCTCAGCCAAAAGAGGCCATCCTACCCTACCAAGAGAAGGACTTCGAGTGAGGAATCCCCTTCAGCAAGGATGTGACAAGCAGACTGACAATGTAAGAGGAAGGAAAAAAAAATATCCTGAGCCAATATGCATAAAATTAGGGCCTGATTATGATGCAGAATTAAAAATAAACCAGGAAGAATTCCCCTAGCAGAGGGAGCTGGTGGAGAGCAGCACGAGGGGCAGCACTTGGTGCCAGCCATGCATTCTAACAGCACTAATTGAGCAGGTAATGATTATTATGCATGATGTATAAACCCCCTCCATCCCCCAGCTCAGCCTGGGCAGGCAGGGAAGACTCCATGTAGCAGATAAGTGTTATTCCTGCAGACACTTTAAATAGCAGTCACTGCTCATATTCTCCTGTCCCTCTCTGATGCAGGAGTGGTACATAATATATGAACTTTCAGAGCAGATGCCAGGGAAAATGTCCTGGGCAGCTGTGAGGGATTAAAGATACCAGAACATGAGACTTGTTTGGGTCCTGAGCAGGGCTGGGGATGCTCAGACAGGTTGGCCTGATGGGCAGGGCAGCTCTGCTCATGGTCTGGCTTTCAGGTCTCCTGGAACATTAAACAAGACACTTCCCCAGTGCTGCAGGTGGAGGTGGAGAATTCCCGCATGGAAAATGGCATCTAAACCATGGCAGGGTCTTCACAGCAGAAGAGTCAGAATTGTTGGTAAGGAGACAAGATAAGAATCTCTGGCTTTGCTTCCAGTTCCAGTGGTGACTTTGTAGTCTACTGGAATGAAAATTTTCCCTCTTAAAACTCAATTCTGCTGCTCATTAACTCGTCTCATCTCAACTCTAATCCCAGGAGGTGGTTTTATGAGTCCTTTGGGAGCCTGGGCTTCCCCAGCTGTAAAAAGGGAAATATCTCATTATATAACGTAGTTTATGGTGTTCAGACCAAAATGTGGAGTATTGCTCAATAGTTTGATCGTGTTTTTTATCATCCTGCCCTTTGCAGAGAGCTTATAGCTGCTGTCTGTTTGCATTTGTATTCCATGTCACTGGGATGTAACTGTGCTCTGACAGAGCCAGCTCTTCCAGCATTTAGGGAGGAAGAGTTTGAAGTCTTAAGGAGCCACACAAGTCCTTGCTTGAATTCTTTATAAATCTTGTAGGAAGCACACTCAGCCATACTTCCTAAAAGAGGAAATGCTTGAGTCCTGTCTCCTGTGTTTAGAATAAACAGAATCCAGATAATTTAATCTAAAAGGAAAATGTTCTTTTGAGGATAAACAGCTTGAATAAAACATTTCTGAGCAAACCCATGACAATGTCCCCCCCCTTGAACCAGCAGCTTGTATCCTGCAGGATGCCAGGAGCAGCTGGATGGTCAAGGGAATTGGCCTCACCACAAACCAGGCTGTGAATCTTGCTCAGAAATACCCTGTTCTTCCCTCCCCAGTCAGCCTGGGACCTGCAACCATCCCAAAAAATCCTTCAGGATCAACCAGGACCCTGCAAGTGGGCACATCCTATTTGGCTTGTCCTGTGTAAATGTCAAATAAGCCCCATTGCCTGGCAGATATTGGGTTTATTTCTAGATGTTAATGAGGTCCAGATGGACCCTGCTGTAGTCTGGGCTGATGAGCTGCTGTCATCTCTGGAACCACTGGATGTTTCTCTTCCCCCCTTGTTTACTAAGCAAAAATAACAGACAATTTCCAGTGTTATGAAGCTGCTGCAACTTTTTGCTGAGCTTGCTGGGCTCGAGGAAGGCAGGGAGCAGCCTGGGAGGGTGAATTCAGGCTGGGAACAGGGACATGAGGGGTGTCTATTCCTGTCACTCCACACAGAGCCAGTGGGCTCCTTAATTGGCAGTGCAAAATTCACACATTAAAGCTGTGTCCTGGACTGAGTGCCAGCTCTTAATGAGCATGTGTCAGAATAACAGGTACAATAAGGGTTGGGATACCCATTTAGCCTGTTAGCTTGTTTCCAGTTATTAACAGGAGCTGGTTTGAGGGCAAAAATACAGCAATAGGGTAAAAAAAAAAAACCCCAAAACTTCCTCAGCCAGTTTTTTTCCCCCTCAGCAAACATAATGCACTCATTTATCCATAGCTCCTCCTGCCCATAGGTTTTGCCACAGTTATTCATGTCACAGTTGCATCAGGCTCTGAGAGATGCCTTGGAAACTCTCAGGTAACCCTAAGAAGGGTTTGATTTCTCTCGCAGAGATTCAGCCTGGGTGAGTCAGGCTCTCCTGCCCGAGAGCAAACATGGAAATAAGGAGCTGGGAACTAAGGGATCAGAGGGGATAACAGTTGATCTGAGGGAGTGTTTCACTCCAGAAGGGCCCAGTGTTGGGTGGAGGTGGAAAAAAGCCCCAAGTGACAGGATGTGAAATCACAGGGTTACATGGGGAACTTATGGCTGAATATTAGGCAGAAAATGATGCATTTGGATACTTGAAGAAATAAATTTAACTTGTCACTGAGCCTTCAAAGTTACTTCTGTTCAGGAAGGCATTAGATAAGCCCTTTGAATCTGTTTTCTAGTAGTTGGATGTTCCATTTCAATGTGCATTTGTGAGGAAAATGGGTCCAGTTGTACCTCTGCTAGTCTGTAATACTGCAACACTGGGTATTTAGCATCATGTCTTTTCACTGAGGGTGAGTAGCCACTGATGAGGTAAATTTTGGAAATCACCTGTGGGACTAAACCTTTCCAAAGGGAAAGGTGGAAGTCTGTTTAAAAGACTGCAAAGTCAAGTTTTGCTTCTGCTGTTCTCAGGTTGTTGGGAAAGAACAATGTGTCAGGTTTTGCTGGTATTGCTGGTCCTGTTTTATCACAAACCCAGCGTGATCCAAGTCTGTCTTCCCACGGATTCTCAGTGCTGTGTGCATTAAGGAAAGGTGTGGATGCTGTTTAGCACATCCACAGCCCTGATGGGGTGTACCCAGCTTGCCATGGGGAGAGGGAACTTGAGCTTACTGAGATTTTATTGGAGAACGTGTTTCATGGCAAACATCTGAGTGCAAATAAAGAGCATGGACACTGGCTGAGTTTATCAGCCTGAAGTGCTGAACTGCAGTGGGTCTGATGAGCTGGCTGGAATAGAGAAGACAGGATTTCTCAGGCTGATGGAGGAGTTCAAACAAAACTAGGCTGGGGAACCTGCTGAGGGATGTGAGCTTTGGCTCTGCAGCCTCAGGGGAAGGGCTGGCCTGGCAGATGTCCCTGCAGCCCCCCAGCCACCCTCGTTGTCTCTGGCTGGTTCAGGGTGGAAGGGATGAGTAAATAATTGCAATGTGGAGCTTTGTTTAGGAGCTGGTGCCTGGAGAGCCTTTGCTTAGTCTAGGTCAGGGGAAAGGTCCCTGCAGCAAAGCCCAGGCACGAGGCTGATTGCAGCTTGGTGAAACAAGGCAGCTGAGCTGGGTTTAGCTCAGGGAATGGGAACTGTGGGAGGCTGGGAAGTGACTCCAGGCTGTGCTCCCTGTCAGACACCCAGAGCTCTGGCAGGATGTGCTGTCTGGCACCTCGTGTTTCACCTGCTCATCTTTTATATTAATGTTTTTAGACAAGCACCAAAGTGTCCAGGTGAACAGACACCAGGATGTGAGAGACACTCTGGGTCTGACACCCAGGGAAGGTGCTGGGGTGGATTCCCTGAGAAGAGGGAGAATTAAACTCATGGAGTCAAGGGAATTCCTCGGTTCTTAATGAGCCCTGGATCCCAAAATCAGGATGGTTTGTGCTAAACCTCCTCCTGCCAGGATGGAGCCCAGGATCAGTCCCTGCTGTCTTTGCAGAGCCCTCTGAGAGCAGTTACCTAATAATGTAAATATGTGGGTCTTTAGGAGCTGGTAGCTGGAAGTTGGACCTTGACAAATGCAGGATAGAAACCAAGTTTCAAGGAATTATCAGGCAGTTTAATTTGTCCCTGAACCAGTCCATCAGTGGAGCAAGAAGGGCTGTTTCTCAGAAAAAGATGCTGATAGAATTGCCAGCTGTCCAACTGCAAACATCAGGCTGATGTTCTGTGACCTCTGCACTGAAACTCAGCCCAAACTCATCTGTTCTGCTTTGGAAACTCTGTTAATGAATGGTGCATTTTTCATTTTTACAGTTTTACTGTTGGGTGAGACTGAACTTGGTGGAACTATGCACTTAAAAGTTCCCACTGAATTGTTATAGGCTTAAAACCTGCATTCTGAGGCAGAGCTGCAGCAGTTGGGCACTCAAAAGTATTTCAGTGAGTGGAACAAGTCAGTTCTTAGACTAAAAAAGGCCATGCAGGTGTCTGACTTAATTTCCTGTTTGTTTTCTTTAGTTAGCTTGTCTGTTCAAATATCTTTTGTTGTCCATCTAAGTTTCACATCAGAATAGAGGCCTGACTTATCCTCAGTCTTATAATTTGTTCTAAAGTTACCCACAAGGCTGCTTTTGTTCTTTCTCGTGGGGTTTGAGGCTTTGTCAACCTCTCCAGCTATTTAAAATAACACTTAACAAACAAAAGTTCATAAAAATATAAAACCAGAGGAATTTGACTCAAAGTAAAGGCTTTTAAACAGGCAGCACTTGAATGGCTTGGAAACATCCCTGTTGCTTTGCAAAAAACCTTTGGCTGTCTGGTTTTTTTCCCCCCGGATTTTAAGTCTCAAATCCTCTTCTACGAGTTTCTTCATCAGTCTCAACTTGCTGTGGTCTCTTTTTGTACATAGATTTTAAGATCACACTGTCTGTGTTATTCTCTTTGCAGCATCTAAACAAAATATATCCTCGTGTGAATAATATCAAGCCACAATTAGCAAAATTGTGTAGTTAGAAAAAAAAAAAGGAGTGGAAGAGAATTTTTCTAAGCAGTAATTTGACCCCAAACATGAAAACCTCAGATGCTCTATTTCTCAATTCCTGGGCTTTGGAATAGATTCCCCCTCACCAAGAGCCCTCCAAAAGCAGGGAGGCACTGGGCTGGTGCTTGTTTGCTACAGTTATTCTGAATTGTTTATTTATTTGATCTTAAAAGTTCTTTTGGGGGGAATCTCCTCATCAGGCTCGAAAACACGGCTGCACCAGTAAATAGGAAGCTGTGACATTAAAAGTAATTGACATTAAAATGTTGTGACATTAAAATTAATCATGTTTGATGGATGCTGGAGACTGAACCCACAAGGCTCCCGGGTCCCTGTTCCAGCAGGCTTTGACATTCATTCTCCCCCTCAAGTTTCCTGCAGCACTTATGTAACTGCCTGATCCCAAAACCTCCTGTAACTGCCTGATCCCAAAACCTCCTGTAACTGCCTGATCCCAAAACCTCCTGTAACTGCCTGATCCCAAAACCTCCTGTAACTGCCTGATCCCAAAACCTCCTGCACGGGGAGAAATCCTGGAGGGAGGGGGTGGCTGCTTCGGGAAGGAGAAGGGGAATTTTTCTTGGAATTCACCACTTAGAATGGGGTGAAATAGCTGGTTTCTTCTCCACCCAGTAAAACAGTACCAGATATTCAAAACTGGCACAGAACTGGTCACGTTGGTCTCCTGATCAACACCAGGAGATGATGAAAGGGATGTTGGAGCAGAGCTGGTGGATTTGGTGTGGAACCTTTGCTCCCTGTGCTGGGGCAGTTCCAGGCAGAAAAAACCTTGGAAAAAAAGAAAAAAAACCCAACCAAACCAAACCCTGGCCCTTGCAGTGTAAAAAGGGATATTTTTTGTTGCCATTTTTAGTAATAATGGGAAAATACTTAGGTTTTGCAACAGCTGTGCCAGGTTGGGGAGGAAACGCCGTCGGCTGCCAGTTCTGCTCTCACGTGGCACCAGCACATGGAGGGGAAAAGAAACTGGAGTGTTTTTCCTCAGGGCCTGCAGTTGCTCAGAGCTTGGGGGACGTGGGAGAACCTGACACCTGTATTTTACAGCCAAGCCCTGGGGCAGCAGCCAGGGGTGTGGAGAGTGTCAGGGACGGCTGGTCCTTGTTTCCCTGCTCGCTTCACGGAGCAGGATTTGGGTGAAATCCCAAATCCCAGCATTTTGCTCTTCCTTTGGGTGCCCAGAGCTCACCTAGAGCTGCTCCCTCCAGGCAGACAGGGGAGAGATGCAGCACTTCTTGCTTTCCAGCACAACTTCCTTTTTTAGCCATGTGGAGCTGGAGGGGCCTCAGAAAAATGAATGTATCGGGCAAGAAGCCAGTTACCTCCTCACAGCCTGAGCTCTGGGCTGGCTTCACTTTCTGTCCTGTTTGGAAACAAGGAATAAATTGATTTTTTTTTTAATCATTTTTTTTTTCTATTCTGTGGTCTGTGGAGGGTTCCAGTCTCTGGAAGTCAGCACACTGTGGGCATATGGCCTTTTTTCCAGGGTCTCCCCTTGGCACTGAGTGGTCCCTTGTATGACATTCCACAAAACTCAATTTTTTCAGGAAACAAAAGGACTGTGCCTTCAGTTTAGCTGGAGTTAAGCTTGGCCTTATGGTGAGGGGCACTGAGAATTCCTGTGTTCACTCTGATTTGGGTGGAATTACAAATCTTATTCCCAACTCTGCCACTGATTCCTTCTGACCTTGGTCACCCTGGTTGTATCCCTGGTTATCCATGGGCAGGTTGTGCTTTCCAACCAGTTTTCTTTTTCCTTTGCAAACTGAAAACAGTGTTAATTGGGAGCTTCAGCAAAGGGCTGTGAGGAGAACACGGAGATTTTAGCAGAGGGAAGCTGGAATTTTTTGTCTGGTTCATTGTGCGCAGTGCACAGGGTCATGTTAAAGATGTCTTTGCTTATGGAAGAAAAAAGAAGTTAATTAACTGCCAGTGGATGAAATCTGGAAGGTTTAAATAAGTAAATAAATGACCCTTTATTGAATGCACTGTTTAATTTTCTTTGCACTCCTCTGTTTCTCTGATATCCAAGTCCCTGAGAAATAACAGGCTTGAGTATCCCAAATTCCTGGATTTGCAGAGGTGCTCAGGGCCTGCAGCTGTGGATGCCCTGGGTGAAGGGGATGAGGGTGAACAGCAGCTTGGGCAGGCAGAGAGAGAGCAGAGTGGATTTATCAGGTCTTTGTTCTCACTGAAAATGCCTTTTTTTAAGCAGGGGGGGAGAAGCTGTGTCAGCTCCTATTACAGAAAATGGCTTTTCCTGGAGAAGTCAAGCCAGCAAAAACCCATGAGTGCTGCAGAGAGTAGCCAAAGATTTTTGGTGGCTTTTTGTGGCAATTCTGGGCTGGAGAACCCTGGGAATTTTTGAAGAGAAAATTAACCCATTGGAACACTAAATTGGGGCAATTCAACTTCCTTGCAGGAAAGTGTATTTTGTGGCTTTTGCAGAGAGGGTAAACCCTGTAAACCTGGAGTGGTGTTCATTTCCAGGATCACAACAGGGAGTGGAGCCAAAGGAAGCAAACTGGAGTGTTTGAGCTCCCCAGTTCTTGCCTCACCTCCCCAAATTAGAGAATTGTTGGATAATGTCAAGTACTCTGCTAAGGTAAAATATGAATATTTGCACATTTTCTTTGTCTCTTTCTGTGCTACTTTCTGTGGGCAGTTGTTTATTTAGATGTTTTTCTGCTACTGTGAAATTCCAGCGTTGCCCAAACAAATCTTGGGAAACCCCAAACGTTCAGTAGTTATGCTTTTACTTGCAAACTCAGACAACCAAGAAACAACATCAGGTGATGTGTAGCTGATGTTTAGTTTTCTTGTTTTATTGTCCTTGTTTAGTTTTCTTGTTTTATTGTCCTTGTTTAGTTTTGGAGATGGAGAAAAGCTGGTACTGGAGTGAAACTGGAGACAGCTGTGACCTGCTCAGAGATACTGTCAGCAGGAAAAGAGGCTGAATTCATCCAATAAATTAGGAATTCTCCCCACAGACCACCCATGCTGGGGGAGCTGGGAGGGGTGGATGTGGCTGACAGATGGCTGGAGTTTAGAGAGTGGGACTTGGAGTCACAGAATCACAGAATATCCTGAGTTGGATGGGACTCATCAGGATAAAGTTCAACTCCTGGCCCTGCAGAGAACACCCCAAAAACCCTATCCTGTGCCTGAGGGTGTTGTCCAAACACTCCTTGAGCTCTGGCAGGTTTGGTGCTGTGACCACTGCCCTGGGGAGCCTGGACAGTGTCTGTTTGACCTGCTGGAAAACTCAGAGAAGGATAGAAATGAAAAGGGAGTTCTGGAGGGCTCCAAGCAGGGTCAGGTTATATCAGGCTGCTCAGGAGCTGAGTTTGGAATAGTTCCAAGGGTGCTGGTTCCATAAGCTATGAGCCCCAATCCTGGAATATGCTGAGTGGGATTGACCGTTCCCATAATGAACAATAACCACAATAACCCTTTTTAGGACTTGTCTCTCATCCAGCTTTGCACCTCTGAGAAGTCTGGCTCTGACTCCTTCATCATTTCCTTGTTCCCTCTGTAAGCTTTACATATGCATCCCCCAGGCAGGCAGGTTTGCTTACACAAATTGGAAAGGACAGGAGTGAGGAGCAGAGAAGCTGCAGCTTGTCCAGGAAACCTGATGTGTGCAGCAGGGCTGGAGGTCCTCTTCTACCTTGAGCTGTCCTCCCAGGAACTGCTGTGCCCTCTTTGGGGTCCCCAGGGAGATAAGTGTACTGGGATGAGTCCAGCTAAGGGCCATAAGGATGATGAAGGGACTGAGTTCTGCTTGGAGCAGGGAATTGGACTGGATTTTCCTGGGAGGTTCCTTCTGACCTCCTCTATTCTGTGGTTCTAAAGCACTTCAGGTAAAACTGAGATATCAGGAGTTTATGGCAGGTACCACAGGCATTTTATTGTCCTCAACAGCAGTGGCTCTGATAGATTCTATTATGATCACAGCAGAATCTAAAATACTTTTTCCCAAGATAGACTATACTTTACTACACTATTCTTATTTTTTGTTGTCCTTCCACCTTTTCTCTGTGGTTTCCAATATTTATTCAACATCAGCTTTATGCTAAGCCAGGGCTGCTGATAAAACCACTTCTTGATGCTGAGGAAATCCATTGCCCAACTTGTGGTGGGGACCCTGAGCCTGAATGAGGACACGGGAGAGGTTCAGTGATGCTTTCAGGCTGGTCAGAGCTCTGAGAAGAGCTGAGAAGGAGGGTGGAGAAGTTCAGTGATGCTTTCAGGCTGGTCAGAGCTCTGAGGAGAGCTGAGAAGGAGGGTGGAGATGGAGCCCCAGCAGTGGAGCTGGGCCATGTGTGCTCCATTCCTCCCAGGCCTCTTCCCTCTGCTCCCCCTGACCTTTCCAGCGTGTTTCCTGATCGGATGCCTGACCTTTTCACATCCAATTAGCAGATTGGTTCAGCCATTGCCCGAATCCCATTTTTACCCTCTTCATTTCAGCAGCTTGGAAACCCTCTGCTTGCTCACCAGGGCTCTGTGGCTCTCAGACAGGGCTTTTTTTGCCTTCAGAAGGCTGATCCCCAACCTCTGCCCTCCCAAAGGGCTCTGCCTGTGCAGCCTCCCTCGGAGCATCCCTCTCTGCAGGGAGGGCTGTGTGCCAGGAGCTGGGCTGCTCTTTCCAGCAAAGGGCACAGCAATATTTGGCAGGAGTGCTGCTGCATCTTCTCACTCGGGGTCCCCCCCAGCAATGGCCCTGGGCTCTGACAGATCCTGGTTGCTTTGCAGGACCCTTGGTATTTGCAAACATGCAAAATAGATGTAACATGCAGTTCAGCTGCTGGCAGTGCAGCCCAGGGTGGGCACGGGAACATCTGCTTCCCTCCCAACCTCATTCCCACTGCAGAGGTAGTTGGATATGACCATTGGAAACTCCTTTGTGTGGTTCAGCTTTGATAGATTCGGAGCTGTCTGACCCCGGAATAGCATTCCTCTGTCCCCCCAACAGTTTGCAGGTTATATTTATTTATTTAACTCAATAATAAGTATATTTATTTATTTATGATATATAAATATATATATAAAATTATTATATTATAAATAAATATATTTATTCTATATATTAAAATCTATATAAAATATATTATCTATAAATAAATATATTTATTTTATATATAAAAATATATATATAATATATTATCTATAAATATAACATTATTATATATAAAATACATATTATATATTAATATATTATCTCCTATAAATATCTTATAATATTATTATATATTATATAAAATATATTATTTTAATAATTAAAATATAAACAATATATTATAATATTAATATTAATATATTATTGTCAAATACATTTATTTTATATATGTAAAATATATTACACCATAAAATATATTATATATAAATAATCACATTTCTTATATATATATATATAATATAATTATATATTTATATATAAATAATGATAAAAAATTTATTATATATAGAAGAATATATATTATAATATAAATATACTTATATAATTAAATATTCTTTATTTTATATATTAAAATTATATCATATAATAAAGTATATATTATTAAATAAACATAATATTTATTTATTTAACTCAAGTGATTCTGAAGCTTTGTTTTGGTCTTTCCACCTGCATGTTCAAAAGCCTGTTAAAACTGGATTTGAAAAGTCTTATTTTGAACATGTTTCTGTTGGAAGTGAAATGGAGCTGCTTTCTGGTTTAGTCCTTATGCCTTTTCCAAGCATCCCACATGGCAACTTAATTCATGCTTTGAACTTTTAAAGGTCGGGGGGTTGATAAATCTACACTGAGGTCAAAGAAGAAAGAAAAGTTTATAATTAAATAAGTTGAAAAACCAATGAACACGTTCTTCCAGATGTTCTTCAATGCTCCAAAGATTTCACAGAAGCAGAAAAAATTAATATTTTTCTTTTTTTTTTTGCGGTTTCTTAGGCTGCAGCACTGCTGCAGTTAAACAAGTTTATTGTTATAGTCATGTCCTTTTTAGGTTTGTAGGCTGTTGGCAAGTGGAAAGGATCCAGGAGCTGGAATTTGGCCCTGAGCTCCCACCCTGCAGTCCTGGGGGGAGCAGGATCCTCCTCACCCTGTTCCCTCTGCCTTGTGGCAGTGCAGGAGAACACCTGAGGTACAGCTGCTCCTGACACTCACTGAAAATAAACACACACATATATATATATACATGCAGGGGTCTGTTATACTCTATATTAAAGAACATTTCCCTGTTTCCCATGTCAGACTTTGGAGTGTTTTCCTGGATTTCAGGATCCCCTGCAGCAGCTGTGCAGCGTTGTCAGCTAAAATAGCTGCTGTGCTCCCCTCTGGAAAGCTTTCCCTGCAAGGGGAGAATGCTTCCCAAATTGGGCTTGTCTCTCTGAAGTCAGTGCAAGTTCTCAGGAGTGCAGTCTCCAGGCTTTTCCTTGGCTTGGAAATATTACTGGGAAGAGGCTGGGGATCGTTTGGAGCACGGGGCCTCTCCCAGTGCACGGTCAGGCTGCTCAGCACAGCCTGAGCTCACACACAGCATGGAGAACTTCAGGGAATTGCTTCCTAAAGTGCAGTTGGGTGTCTCTTCCAGCGTTTGCAGGGGGGTTTACATTCCTCAGCAAATCCCAGTTGCTCCATTCGCAGCTCTGATTCAGAAAGTGGGATTTAGGGCTCCGCCTCCGCTCGTCTGAGACCTCGGTGTCGTGTCCAGATGCCAAAACTCCTGGTAACTGTGGAAAAAGTGAGGGAAAAGATGCAAATGTCCTCAGAGTCTGCTTGCAGCTGGTACAGGGATGTGCCAGGCTCTGGGGGAGACACAGGGAGGGAACTGAACCACGGTGACAACATCATTAAGAACTTGATCCCCCCTTTTTTAGTTCCATCTCGTTCACAGTGAAGCCAGTGAAAGGTCAGGATTAAGAGAAGGTGTCCCTTTAGTTTTCTTACCTCTGGAGTCAGTAAATAAGAAGTCATTGATGCAAACCACACCAGCACTGGTGAGAAATAAAGAGCTGCCTGTGACCACAACTCTCCTGGAGTTCTGAGCTGCTGCTGTTCCTGGTCCTGTGCTCAGAGCTCAGGGACTGAACCTCAGGTTCAGCTCTGAAGTGTTTAAGTTGAATGTCTCATTCACAAGACTTCTGGGGGTGATGGGGAGGAGCTGCTGCTGTTCATCTCCTGCCTCAGGGCAGGCTGTGGCCCAGGCTTTGAGGCTGAGTGGATATGAAAAGTGACAGAGTGCTAATACATTAGGCATTCATTTTGTATCATATTAGTGGGGCTTGTCGTGGATAAGTGAGATGTCAGCCCCTGTTATGTGCAATTAGGAGCCCACAACTGAACATCTCAGGGAGGTAACAGGGATGTGCTGAGCAGGGACTGGAGGCTGTGCCTTAAAACTACACCAAACTTTGTTGGAAATGAGATCTGAGAGGAAGCTGCAGGAAGGGATGAAGCTCACCTGTGAATACCCTGGGTTTCCTGATACCTTTTTTTGGCAAGTTTAAAAAAAGCTGGATTTCCATGACAAAAAGTAGCAGAAAAGCACAATTAATTCAGTGCTTTCTGGTTAACATGTTACACTGGGCTAAGGGATATAAAAAAAGGAGAGGGAATCCTCAGTACATTTGGTTTTATTGGCAATCTCTATCAATCTCTCAAGTCTCTTCTTCTCTCCCCAATTTTCGGAGTTACCTCAGCTGATGCAACCCACTCCTTGGATTTCAAAATGGGTGAGGAGAGATCTGATGGACAAAAACTATTTTGAAAACAGTTTTGTTGCTGTCTCTTTTGGTTTGTATTCTGGATTCTGCTTGGTGTCTGCCTTGGGCAGATAACTTCATTTCTGTGTGCCTTCATTTGTGTGTCCCTGAACTGACAGCAACAATAGGCTCCCTGGGAGACAGAGGCCTCATTTCTCAGACAAAAGACATCCTAGAAATTATTATTGAAACCACATTCCTCCTCACACTTCCAAGCCTGGTTTGAAACCAGGCAAAAGGAGTGAAATTCCTGATGTTCAGGGGTGGAACGTGCAGTTTTCTTGCTTCCCTCAATACAAAGCTTTAAGGTGCATGGAGTACTGTATTTATCTTATCTCACAGGCTTGAAGAGAAAGGGAATATCAGGCAGCCAGAGGTGCTTCATCCCTCAAGGAACCTGAGATCTGCACTGACAAGGTCTCTGCACACATCTAGTCCTCACAGCTTGAAATCAGCAGCTGCATTTCTGAAAGGCTTGGCTGAGCTGTGTTGCTGTAAACAGGAGACACCTGGACCATTTCACTGATAAAACTGCCTGGACTAAAGGCAAAGGGATTTCACACGTTCCCCTGCACAAGCACTCCGTGAACCATTAAATTGGAAGATGCAGTTCTGGTGCCTTGTTTTCTGTTCCTGGGTCTCCGGGGATGTAAACCCACAATCTCCTACATGCACTTGGTTTTTGAAGTGCAATGAGGAAAAAAAAAGGAAAGCCCCAGCACACCCAGAGCTGCCTGGGAAGGCCCTCAGCTCATGGAATGCTTCAATGGGCTTTTTCCCAATATTCCCAAGTCTCCCTAGACTTTGGATTCAGTTGTGTGGGTTGGTGCAGAAGGCAAACTTTCTGTTGGCACTTTCAGGGATAGAATTTTACCTCTTGACTGCATGAATGTATAGGTAAGATCCTTAGTTCCACGTGGTTTCTGGGTGCTGCAGGACCACTTTCACCTCTCTCAAATTCAGGGGTTCCTTAGTGGATTGTCCTTGGGGAATTTGCATCCTTGCTGCTGGGGGCATTTGTGAGACCCGGACTTGCCCTGACTGGACCATCTCATGTAGACATTTGTTGTGCATTTAGACACACATTGTGTGCACTGACACTGTGCTGGTACCAATCATTCCTCAAGTCACTTCCCTGGGTCCTCCAAGGATGCCCAGGGAAGGATTGGTGGGTGACTGCTCGTGATTTTCTGTTCACAGGACCTGTGTATCACCAGCCAAACTCCAGCCCCCTCCTGCACTGCTGCTTAGTTGTTGCAAACCTCTAAAATTCAGAGCCTTTGCTTTGTGAAATGTGTTTTTTTTCTGTTCTCCTCGGGCCTTCCTCACTCCTCTGCAGTTCCAATTCCAAACGCTTCACGTCACCACTTGGAAACTCTGCCACATGCAGGACTCTTCCCCTTTCTTTCTGTCTGAACAGGCTCCTCCAGCACATGTGGTTCCACTTACAGAGCCCCTGCAGGGCTGTGTGGATTGGGCTGGGGCTGGGCTGACCTCTCTGTTCCACCACAGCCAGCCCAGTTCCGGGGGGAGCTGACTCTTATCTCACTTTTTTTTGATATTTGGGATGCTTTCACTTCCCAAGGAAATTCCTGCCATCAAAGGGGAGCCGGCTGCAGGCAGCACGCACTGGGGCCAGGGCTTGGGCACTGGGAGCACTGGGGCTCTCGGGAGAAGGCAACCCTTGGCCTCTGTGTGTCTGCCAGCCAAGGAATACACAAAGCAGATGTCCCAGAGCACAGCCTTGGCTCGGGTAATTATCCTTAGGAGACTTGGCCCGCCCCCACTCGTGCAAAGAATGCAGAAGAGCTGTCTGTCTGTAGGAGGACACCATTCCTTGTTTATTTTGGCCCCAGATGCTGTCAGGGTAACTATTAGGGCTGTGTGGTCTGAGGATGAGTGGGGTGTCGACCTTCTTGAGTCTGGAATAAACCAACATATTCACTGTCCTTTCTCCGCAGCAGAAACTGGGGGAAGAGGGAAGAGTCCCAGGGGAGATCAAAGCTCTGATGTGCCCGTGTCTGTCATTATAGAACAGCACTGGGAGGGGGAAGATGCTTGGCTTCTCCACAGAGTTTAATTTTAAGGCCCACTGAGCCTCAAATACTTGACTGTCAGAGCAGTCCGGGGTGTCCTCAGCACTGAGCTGATTTAACTCCCAAGTCACGCAAGCAGCTCTCGAAGTTTCACTCGGGATGGGACTCTTTGGCCATAAAAGTACTTGTCAGCCTCCTACTCAGGCATGGAAAATTCTGAATTTGCTTCTTGCAAAACGCTCAGGTTTTGCTGGTTAGCACTGGGTGGGGGGAGAGGGGGAGAGGCTTTTGCTTCTTCCTAAGGAAAGGTAGTAAATCATTTCCTACAGGGCTCTAGCAGGACTGAACTCTAACAGATGTGAAATGTCTTAAATTCCTGGAATGAAGGGGTGGTTCAGAGCTGCATCTGTCCTGGGCTTTTTGTTTTTTATTCCACAAGATGTTATTTCTGTATAGACATGATTTAGACCTCTTCTGTTTTCAGATGCTTTGATTTTAGCACAAGAATAGCGAGGCAAAAGTGCAGGATTATTCACCCAGAGGAACACTCTGGTGTAGTTCTGGGGATATTTATTCTCCCTGGGCTAATTTAAACTTTAAGTAGGCAGTTCTTGCTGATTTGGATTATTTTTACTGAAATGAGGTACTTAAATGAGTACCTTAAATGAGTTCAGCCTGAAGGTCTAGCTGAGACCAGCTCTAACATGGGACGGTTGGATGCCCTGAGGTGTCCTGGCTTTTCAGAGTGTGTTATTCAGAGGACTACAGGGCCAAAAGCTCCTTCTCAGAAGGATCCCATTTTCAGACAGTGCAATGACAGATGTGGAAATGACTTTTAAGAGTATCCCAGGAAAGCCTCTAAATAAATCAGAGCAGGGAATTATTGGTTGCACTTGAGAACTTGTCTGTAGGGCAACTGTTCTTGTTTCAAAGGGGATGTGATGAGCCTTGACATCAGTGGTTATTCACTGTTCCTGTCACACTCCCACCCAGGAAACATTCTGATATTAATGAACAAAAGCAGGCAGAGCACCTATCTCAGGTGGAGTGGAAATTGTTCAGACAGTGGATAAACTGTGTGTGTGGATACCAGTGGAATTCCTGTCCTTGCTGGTGCAGGGAAGATTTGAGTCTCTTCCTGAGTCTCTTCCCTCTCTCTGGTGCTGGGACAGGACGTCTCAAGTTGCAGCAAAATTACAGGTTTTATTTCTACTCCTCCTGGGACATCAGTGTCTTGGAATAGCCTGCTGCAAATGTCATCCTTGATAAAAAGCCAAGGTAAATTATAGTAAGTGTAGCTGAAGAATAAACTTCGCTGGAGCAGCTGAAACTTTTCAAGGCCCATTTTGGATATTCATGCCCTAAATGTAGGTATGGTTTGGGCCAAGTTTACAAAGGATGATTATGCATTTCTTGTATCTTGATTCTCTGACTCTTCCCCAGGCTGTTCCTCCTGATTCCAGCAGTTAAGTGATACAGCACTACTTATTACTTTTTAAAAAGCATAATCTATTTTTAGCATTGCTCCCTAATCCAAACCTTCTGAACTTAATGAAAGATTTAAATCTGGAAGCTCTTTAGCTTTTAGGATGCGAATTTGCCTACAAATAAAAATGTCAGCAAAACATTCATTTCCACTTTGATTCTGCTTGTCTGTTAATGTATATTTGATGTTGGTATATATGTGTGTTTGTGTATAGACATGTACTTGTCATTGGATGGGCATGAAAATCAAGTGAGCCTCATGTACAGGAAAGTAAGTGTGAGCAGGGTATGGATTCAGGCATGAAAACACTACTTTGGAGGATGATAATCTGTGATAAGGCCAAATACACAGTCCCAATTTACTCAGTGTTGTACAGGACGTGGCTCCTTCCCTCCACATCCATTTCAAAGGGCTGACTCTGCTGAAATTCAAACTCCTTTAAAACACAGTTTTGAAATCAGTGGTCCTTGCAAAATGCTGAAATGAGTTCTGGGAAATACTTTAAGGCTGACATCTTTCCACGAGAGAGACGCAGGCTGTTGCCCACATCTTTTTATACTTTCAAATCTGCCATGCATGTGAGGCAGAAGGGGCTGAGAGGGCTGAAATCCCTTTTTGTGTGTCCTCCCCCTGCCAAACCCGGGTGGGCGCTGCCCGCGGTGCCTTTGGGCTTGTTTAAAATCTTTGTTGCTCCGTGTTCCTTGGAGATTTAAGCACCGGTGAGGGACGAGACAGCCTTTGTCCTTGTCTGCAGGGTGTCGGTGAGTTATTGTGCTCTGAACAATAGAGGGAACAGTCAAACAAGGCAAAGTCTCCCCCCCGAATGCTGAACATGCTCTCCTGTGGTGTGGCACCAAGGCTGGCACTGCACCCAAGGCTTGGGTTTGTTTTTTTTTTAAGGCTCCCAAAATGCTGCGGTTGGAACAAGCAGGAAAAACAATCCCCCCTCTTTCTGAAGTCGTGGGACAGGGGCTGAGTAAAAACCTGAGTAACCCTGGAAGAAGCGCTTCCCAAATTGCTGCTCCCAGCACAAAGAGCTGCCCACAGGAAGGGGAAGGGGGTTTTTTGGGTAAGAACAGCGGAGCCTGCATACATGTGGCGTTACTCCTGGATCGGATTTCTGGGAAAACCATCCATTGTCTCATCTCTCGCCAGCCAGATCCAGCCCTTCAGGCTCCGGGCGGGCTCTGCCCTCGCGTGGCTGCGGAGCTTTGGAAAGAAAGGGTTTGGAGCCGCTTGGGCACCATCCAGCACAGAAAGGGGCTCCCAGGGGCAAATTCCTCTGCAATCCATGTGTGTCCCGGCCACTGCTGCTGGAAGGGGCTGTCCATGAGCAGACACCCTCCTCTGGCAGCCGTTTAAATAAAACTTAAACTGGGGAGGAGGGAGGTTTAGTTAAAAGCATCCCATTTCTTCGACCTGTTCTTGCACGGTCTCATCTACACAAATATAACTTCAGACAGCAGTTATTCTTCTTTGAATAATATACCACTTTTAATAACCTAGAAGGGACCTGCATATGTTTCTAGCTGCTTTTTCTATTTGAGGTATACAAGGGAAATTCCAGCACGTGTCTAAAGTTAAAATTTCCATTTCATCCCTGCTTGTTACCACAAGACCCTCCCCAAACTGTGGAAAACATCAGGATTGTTCACGTTGAGCTCTCTCTGGATTTTTCACGAGTAATTTCTGTAACTGGCACCTCTCTGGGTACTTTTATGCAGCTGTTCTGAGCTTCCTTTTAATTCTGTACAGTTACAGCTGCCTGGCAAGAAAATAAAGTGAGTGTCTTGTTTAAAACACCAGCAAAACTTAAACTTCTTTGGGAGCTTGTGGGCATTGTTACAGCACTAGTAAGGATTAAAGAGGCAAGTCAAGGGGGTTTTAATAAGACTTTTAAAAATAATATTATAGAAAAGTATGCACAGTGTTTGAAGATCTGGTTATTGGTTTAATGGTGAATTGGCTCCAAATTATTTCTGATTGCAGGCACCTTTGAAAAATAGAAAAAGGGAGGCTTTAGAAATTTGTAGTCATTATTTCTCTTCTCTTACTCCCATTTAGAAGATGAGTTTAGAGGCACAAGGCCCTTCCTCAGGGATGTTTGCTGGGAGCAGTACCAGACTGTGAGCTCCCCTAAAACCGGTGTGTCCAAGCTAGAAAGGAATGGAAATGATATTTCTTACACCCTCTCAAGCGGCGATTTTTAATGCTAACCGAGACTTTTAATGTAAAGTCAAGTTTTAAACCGCAGTGTGCCCAAACCCGCAGCGCTCCGCTGGCTTTGACAACGCCGCAAATGGGATGCGAACGGTCCCTGTTGTGGTGGTTAAATTAAGGTTATTGATCACCATCTAACGAGGGCCGGCCTTAATGAGGGCGTTAATGAGGGCAGCCAGCAGCAATGGGAGCTGAGGGGAGAGCAGGGCTCGTCCTGGGCACGACTGTAATTGTATTTGGCAGATGGAGTGATAAACTGGATTACTCTTCCCTTTAAAGAAAGCAGCTAATGTGGCTGAAAAGGAGCTTTCACTGTCATTAATTCATGCCGGGATCAATGCAGGGGAGGAGAGATTAATCCTTTGCAAGGCTCCACCTGTCTTGTAATTCTGGGTGTTCTATAAAGGTGCATGAGTGTAGTAGATGATACCTTTTTATAAAGGGTTTTGGGAAGCATAAATTAGGATGCTCATGGTAACAACTCAGAGGCAGGTCTGAGAATAAAAGGAATTTTCTAAAAGCCAAATTCTACGTTTTCTAATTTCCAAAAGGAATTTTCCAAATTGCTCCTGAAGGAACAGAGCTGAACAAGTGTCGTCTGGGATGTGATTTTTCTCTCTGTCTTTCACTTCAAGGTAAAGGGAAGGTTGAGGATCCACTCTTTAAATACAAGTATAGGAACAAATTCAGCCTGTGTAACTGGAACAGCTTATGCTCCTGCTGTGGGCTGTGTGTTCAGTCACAATGTGACTTCCCAGGGCTGTGAACTCTCCCAGTTTCACAATATTTGGCCCAAGAAGCAAAATATTCAATCTCTCTTTTCGCAGGGAAAAAAAACCGTGTTTTTAGGATTTTGTCTTGAACAACAAAACTGAAGAACAACCCAACTGCCCTCTGAGGATCCATACCCTGGAGGCAGATGGTATTTGTGCCCTAGAAATCCCCGTGGAAACTTGGTTGGAAAATATTTGCTGCCAGGGCAGACCTGGGGGACCCCTGACCCCAAATGCCTGTAATTTTCCACACCTCTGACCTTTTGGGTCAGTTTTTAACTGAGTTTGAACTTACCATGGCGTGTCCACGTTCAGAAGTTGGAGATGGGCAAATCCAACCATTGATCCCTGATTTTTATTCAGTTTTAGTGTGGATGCAGTGTCAAAACTCGAACAGACAGTGCCTAACGCAGTGCTGGCCGAACATCCTATTTTTCTGCGGTGTTTCATCTCCTGGGCCAGGTTTTAGGGCGTTAACACACATTTTGGTTTTTTTGGCTGACATTTCAAGGGCTCTGCTTCCCTCTAGTGGGTCCACTTGGCACTTTCCTCCCATTTTTCTTTCTGTTTAAAATCCTGACAAACGCTTTTTGGCAATTTATATTTTTTTCCTGACGTTGCTGTTCAAAGACACTTCCCTGTCCTACTTGTACCACGCTTTTATCAAGTTTAACCCTCTTCCTCCCAGGCCTGTCTTTTATTTCCAGTGCTGAAATAAAAGAGCATCATCAGGGAAGAGACTCCAAGCCTTGTCAGAGTGACACAGGGATAAAGTGATGGGCTCTGAAGGATAGCTGGGTGGAATTACTGCTTTTAAATTAAGGTGATAAGAGGTGAAGGCAAAACTGAGGGGTTTATCTGGAGTGCACAGAGGGTGTGGGTGTGAGTTCAGTATCGACAGCTCTGCAGTGTGAAGCCATCTGCTCTCCCTGCTCCAACAGCAGTGGGAAAATGCCTCTGTTTGTAGAAATGTCCCCTTTCATCAGCTGCAATCTGCCCAGGAAGCCAAGCTGGTGGGTTTTCTTTGATGCTGGGAAGCAAAGGAGGAGGAATCCAGCCGAGACCTGGCTGGTGAGCCCCCCCAGGGCAGAGATGCCCCCTGAACTGTGACCACTGGCATCTGTTTTGCAGCTTCCTGTTCTGTTTGGATGGGCAAGGCTCAGACTGAGTTTAAGAGGGTGGCTGAGGAAAACGTGACCCTGCCCTGTCACCACAGCCTGGGCCTCGTGGAGCAGGGCAGCCTGGACATCGAGTGGCTGCTGCACATCTCGGAAACCGTGCAGAAAGCGGTAGGTTGGCTGAGAAAATCCTCTTCTTCCTGCCTTGACCCCACCAGCCACTGATTTAACAAAACTCCTGTGATGATCCCTGCAAGTTGCTCTGCTGACCTTTAGAAAACACGGCTGATTTAGAGAGATTTATCACGTATAAAGGTTATTTGATAGCCACACGAGCTGTGTTGGAGCAGGTTCTGTTACAATCACGTTTCCTTTATCCCAGGGGTGACTGATAATATTTCAAGTTCAGAACTGCCCTTCAGGTTTTCCAAAACGACCTTGGGTTTTGCAGGCCCAGTTTTTGAATCCTTGGTTTCAGGAAAAACATACAGGAGTTCAGTACTTATAAAAATGAGGTCTGCAGTAACTTAAATTAGCTCAGCCAAGCCTACAGACTGCTTGGATATATTGTGACATGAGCTGATGTCTATTTTGACAGTCGTATAAATGCTCCAATCTCTAGCATAAATACACTTTATGTGCCATTCTCAGACTAGAAATCCAGGTTTAATTTTCCACCCTGCCACAGGTTTCCTGTGTGACCCTTGGCAAGTCACTTAACCAGGCAGAACCTTGGGCTGGAGTTCCTGGAAAGGCTTTATTTGCTGTTCTGTGTGAAAGTACAACCCCAGCTGGCTGTCAGTGCCTGTCTGTGCCCCTCAGGTGATCACCTACTCCGGGGGCCGTGTCTATGATGACCTGAATGAGGAGCAGAAAGGTCGTGTTTCCTTCACATCCAACTTCCTGGCTGGAGATGCCTCCTTACAGATCATCTCCCTGCAGTCCAGCGATGCAGGGAAGTACATCTGCAAGGTGAAAAATGCTGGGCGGTATGAATGGTCTCGAATCACCCTCAAGGTGGTAGGTAAGGACACTGTATTGCTAAAAAAAAATAAATAATTCTAGACTCTCTTCCTGGAGAGAGATTTATTTCAGCAGAGTATAAATGCACAGAGACATCTCACAGTCAGGTTTCCCTGTCCAACTCCATATCTGCCTTTGTGTTTTTTTGGCAAAGGACAGGCCACAGGAAGAGCCTAAAGAGTGGGTTTGAGGTAAGTGATTACCCACAACAACATATGAACTGTTCTTTAAATTATCCCAATGATCTCATCACCCAAACTGGGCTGATCACCCTGTCCAAATCTCCTGCTGTGTGCTGTGAGTTCATGTCCCAGGACCCCAGCCTGGTCCCAAGTCAGTGGAGGTGACAAATAAGCTGCCATAATTAGTATTCCCTTTCCCTGAGTTCAGCTCATAGGTTGGCTTTTCCATGTACATGTGATCCCGTGGCAGAAGTGCTGTGTCCTGACAGATGCTGTGGGGAGAAGGAAGAAATGGGGAAGTAGGGGGAGGGAAAGGATGTTCTCTAAATAGTGCCCAGAAGAGGAATGTGGTGGTACAGCTCCACAGAGTATCATAAACACACTGAGAAGTTGCACACAATTGCAGCTCAAGTCCCCTAAAATCCATCACTGGTGTGATTCCTGAA
>NW_021940545.1:3841131-3850912 GCF_001715985.3 Manacus vitellinus
TCTCCCCTGAGCCTCCTCTTCTCCAGGCTGAACAGCCCCAGCTCCCTCAGCCTCTCCTCATAGGACTTGTGCTCAAGTCCCTTCCCCAGCCTTGTTCCTCAATCCCAGGGTCAGTGAGTCGGGGCAGTTCCCAGAACTCTGGGAGCATTGATTAATCCCAGTGGTGTTTTCTCCTGTTTCAGACATTTCTAATCCTGGGCAAGTCCTGCTGAAGAACCTCACCCAGATGAGCACGGGGTTGTACCAGTGTGTGGCCACCAACGAGGCTGGGCAGGAGAGCTGTGCTGTGCAGGTGACAGTGCAGCGTAAGTACTGCTGCAAACTGGGGTTCACACACGTGGTTCACACACCTTTGCCCTT
The DNA here is from genome assembly GCF_001715985.3 of Manacus vitellinus. Classification (NCBI taxonomy): domain Eukaryota; kingdom Metazoa; phylum Chordata; class Aves; order Passeriformes; family Pipridae; genus Manacus; species Manacus vitellinus. The sequence continues at coordinate 3,841,492 of NW_021940545.1, forward strand.
TTGTACTTTAATCCCATAAAACAGTTCTTATTTATACTTATTTATTGCAGTTAGGGTTTGCACAGCAGCCCTCTGTGTAACCTACAGTGACAAAAAACATCACAACCTAAAGTGACTAAAACATCATTTGGGCTCAGATTTTTCGGTCTGTTAGAAATGTTGATTTTCAGAATGACTAATGGCATAAAAGGAGGGAAAACTGTGAGTAAAAGGTTCCAGAGTCTGCAGCTTTTGAGGTACTTCTGGCTGGAGTGGCTGCATATTGTTCTCAGGTATAAACTCCTTCTGTGGATGTTCCATCAATTCGATTCCAAATTATTTATCTGTTGCACTCAGGACACTGAACTATCTAAAGACAGCTGGAAGAGCTGATTGTGACACACTGTAACGTGGAGCAACTGTTGGCATTTTGGTTTTAATCCAAATTTAATAAATTCTGTCCGGAGCACCAGAAGTTAAAATCTGTGTTCTGCCTGATAAAACCCATCAAGGGTGGAGCGTCCTTTGCATATTCATGCCAGGAAAAGGGTGGAGTTTAGCACCTAAAAATCCAAACAATGGAGTTTAGCAGCTCTCAAAGGAGATCAGCAGGAGCTGGAACTGCTGTGATAAAAGACTGCTAATGGCGAGGTCTCTTCTTGGAGATTCCACAGCTTTTGGAACTTTTTCTGCCCGGCCAAGCCTGAAATAACTGGAATACGGTCACGCAGCAAGGAAAACCGGTTTGCCTCAGGCATCTGAAGTAAAAGCGTCCGGGCAGCTTTTATGCCAATTGAACTGAATTGGTTTAAAACCTCACTCGGGTTTGCAAAACCCTCCGTAGGGACGAGCCTTAGGGAAACAACTTTTAGCCAAGCCCGGCCCAACCGACCAGAAGTTGTCATAAAGTACCAACCAAGGGCCAGTAATCGCTGGGAAATGTCTCATCTTTTCTGGTTTGGAGGGAAAATGCCACGCACAGGATGCTCTTTTCTTTCTCCCTCTTTCTTCCTCTCTCTGACCCAGCTCGAGTCACTTTTTTCCCCCATGATTAAATAATTCTTTCTGGAAAAGGGGTTGTAATCACTTCAGGGTCAGTTGAAGGGAGAAAAAAAGAATCCTCACGGGGAAATATTCGCAGTTCAAACACTCTCGTGCCCCCAGGAACCTGCTCGGTGCCGTGTCTCACATGTCTGTGCTTTCGGTGGCTCTGTGCTCAGAGGGGAGGATTTTTCCTCCTCGTTTCGCTCTGACCCACAGCTGAAGGCAGAGCACTTGTGATCCCACCCTTCCAGAGCTTTTCTCACCCCCCAGCTCAGCTTCAGCGACGGTGCCTGGAGATAAACTGGTTCCACTTCTGTGTGGAGACACACCTAAATAAACAAACTGGCACGTTCTGGGCTGATTTATACCGGTGCTGTAAGTTGTAGTGGCGACTAGAACCTGACCGCGCAACTCCAGTGAGAATTTATCAACTAATCCATCTGTTTTCCGGACAACAGATGCCCAAAACATCGGCATGATCGCCGGGGCAGCGTGTGGGGTGGTGGTGGGACTCTCCCTCCTCCTCCTGGTGGTGAGGCTGACGATAAGGAGGAAAGAAAAGAAGAGATATGAGGAAGAGGAGGCACCAAATGAAATCAGGTAACGCCTTGCACTTAATCCCCCACCTCCCACGCTCCCTCCTCGCAGTTTCACACATCTTTGCAGTAAAGATTTAAGTCGCTGTAAGTAGGGATAAGTGTTCCCAAAGTTTGTTCTAAATAGCTTTTAAAGTCTCTGTGAAATAGCACTGACAAATTTCTTCACTTGTGAGAATCTCTGTGAAGACTTTCCAGAAAATCAGATTAAACTTCCCCCCCACACCCCCAGGGCAAATCAGCATAAAACTCTCTCTCACATTTGCAATTTCAGCATTTTAAAGCATTTGCATAATCTTTTACGCTGTTAAATCCAACCCACTTGCCCACTGTGGCTCTGAGAGGGTTTGGGGGGTTTTAGTTCTCCTTTTTTTCTCCTTCTCCTTTCTCCTTTCTCTTTCTCCTTCTTTATCCTTCTCTTTCTCCTTCTTTATTCTTCTCTTTCTCCTTTATCTTTCTCCTTCTTTATCCTTCTCTTTCTCCTTCTTTATCCTTCTCTTTCTCCTTTATCTTTCTCCTTCTTTATCCTTCTCTTTCTCCTTCTTTATCCTTCTCTTTCTCCTTTATCTTTCTCCTTCTTTATCCTTCTCTTTCTCCTTCTTTATCCTTCTCTTTCGCCTTCTTTATCCTTCTCTTTCTCCCTCTTTCTCCTTCTTTCTCTTTCTCCTTATTTCTTTTTCTCCTCCTTTCTCTTTCTTTCTCCTTCTCCTCCTTCTCCTTCTCCTTCTCCTTCTTCTTTCTCTTTCTTTCTTTCTCCTTCTTTCTTTTTCTTTCTTTCTCTTTCTCCTTCTCCTTCACCTTCTTTTTCCTCCTTTTCTGTCTCCTTCTTTCTCCTTCTCCTTCCTTCTCCTTCTCCTTCCTTCTCCTTCTCTCTCCTTCTCCTTCCTCCTTTTCAATCGCAGTTTTTATTGGGAATGCTCCAAGACTGGCAGGTTCTCTCAGCCTCCCTTGAGCCTTCTGAACAACTGTGCTCTGGATTTAGCCTGGGTGAGCAATCCTTGAGCTGTCTGTGAGGGGACACCCTCACCCCGGCAATGCTGACACATGTTCTTGGAGCTCATCTGTTCCAGGCCTGCCCCTTAACTCCCCTAAGCAGAGATTGGTCTCCAGCCAACCCAGCCTAAACCCCTCAGGAAGGAAAGCACTGGAAAGATCTATTTCCAGGAAGGAGTTTTAGCTGCTCCCGCCCTGGAAGAAACAACCCCCGTGCCTTGATCCATCTCTGTGTCTATTTGTATGACTGCCCTCATATGACATCTCTGTAATCCCTTAGCAGCTGATTCCTCTGCCTCACACTCAGGTTGCCAGCCTGAAAGCAGCCTCTGCTGATTCCTTCCCTTCCCTTTTTCCTGCTTTCTTTGCTTTCTCACCTTGCATGAATTTTCAGTTGGAGCCTCACCCTCTTGTATCACCTTTTCACGCCTGACTGTTACATCCTCTCTCTCTTTCTCTCAGGACCCAGTTCTTGCACTTCTTTCTCTACCCGCAGGTTATTTTAAGTGGAAGAACTGGTTTCAGCTAGTCTTGCCCAGGCCATTTCTCATTATGAGTCAGGATTACAGAGCAGACAGTTCTATCTGAGCTGTTTGCAGTGACACTTGGTATTTGTTATTTGTTCCACACACAGAGCTGTGTGTGTTTATCCCAAACCTGTTTGACCAGCAGCCCTGCAGGGCAATAGGGGGTTCAGTCCACCAAGTTACAGAGCACAGAATTCAGAAAGCAGATAACAGGAATTATTCCTGGATAGACACTCCCTGGTGATTTGCAGCTTCAGGGAGCCACTGCTTATGGCAGTGGAGAAATGAGGAAGTGGTGTTTGAGCCCCTGCCATCTGTTTGGTTGCAGAGAAGACGCAGAGGCACCCAAGGCCCATCTGGTCAAGCCCAGCTCCTCCTCCTCTGGCTCCAGGAGCTCCCGCTCAGGTTCCTCCTCCACCAGGTCCACAGCCAACAGTGCCTCCCGCAGCCAGCGGACTTTGTCCACGGAAGCCACCCCTCACCTCACCCCTCCCCAGTACAGCCAGAGGGAGATGGAAGGCAAGGAGACGGAGCCAAAGAAGGTCGACTACAACAACCTGGTGAAAATGGGAGCCACGCTGGTGATGGTGCCTGCCCAGAGCCGGGCCTTCCAGACCGTGTGACCCCCGGGAGGCTCCTGCCGCCCAGAAACACTTCACACACCACCAGCCACGTAGGAGTTGTTAGATTAGCTAATTATCTTCCTGGTCAGCTTCATTTTAATCACTCGTGATTATTCACACCACAAGAAGCCCTCCCACTTAACTCTCCATCTTCCAGCACTGAGGTTATGATACAGGATTTTCTTTTATTGAAGTTCCGATACGGGATTTTCTTTTATTGAAGAAAGATACATTTGATGGAAAAAGGAGCCATTTGAGGGGAAAAAGGAGCCATTTGAGGGAAAAGGGAGCCACTTGAGGGAAATGGGAGCTTCTTTTTAAATTATCTCTTATTGTTTGTTTTTGTTTTTTTTTTGGAAATGGAACACTGAGCATTTAAAAACTGCAACAGCAAAGCGCTGGGCAGGTGAAAAGAAACCAAACCTCAGGATTTTTTAAAAGGGATCAACAGAGACATAAAGATGCATAATGTGCCAGAGGGAGGTTTTGTGGGGAGGGAGGAGTCTCTTGTACTGGTTTTGGAGAACTTTCTCAAAGATGCATGGTCTCACCTGAAGATTTTGAGGGCAGGCTGGTGTCCAGCCTCAAAGGGGACTGAAGGTGCTTCATGTTTTCTCCATTCAGTCTTCTAGTGAAATGCTTTTGGAGGCTGGAACTGAAGTGGAAATGAAAGGATCACTCCAACAGGTCAGGAGATGCAGTATTAAGGCAAGTGTCTGAACTGAACTCTGTATGAAAGAGAAAGGACCTTTTATGTCAAGAAAACAGAGGTGCTTTAATCGCCAGAATAAACTTACTGGTGCACCCAGAGACACGGCCTGGAGCCTGCTCTGCTTTCATGGCCAGCACTGCAAAGCCACAGAAACCCCTCTGGAATGGGGTCTGTGGCTAATGAGCCTTAGTGACATGAGAACTGGGCCCTGAATCCAGAAAGGAGGCAGTTCCTCAGAAGGGGAGGGCCACCAATCTACCAAAAAGCCTGGATGAAGCATTTGGAAGATATTTGTCCTTGGCAGGTGGTGAGTTCCCCAGTTTTGGGGTGAGCTGTGCTGGAGAAGCCTTATGGAGAGCTCTTCCCAAGCCTGAACCAACAGCACTCTTGAGGTGGCCTCCAGGTAAGACTGAAGGACATGAGGAAAACACACCTGGGACAGGTAAACCAGCACAATGCTGCTTCCACTAGGAGATATTTGTGTGCATTGTCCCATTCCTACACCAAATGCTGGGCCACATGCTATAGCTGAGGCTTAGACCTTTAGCAAGGTTCTTTAAAAACTGCAAGAAATGTAAAGAATATTTTTTGTGATTAACCAGACTAAACATTTGCAAGGAATATAAAGTCTTACACTTCAAGTTGAAGGCCAATAGGAAAGGATGGGAGACAGATGCAGAGTTCTGTCATTTGTATTTTCCTCTGAAGGACTTGGCTCTGACCACTGCTACACACAAGACACTGAGCTTGTAGGTTTTAGACTCCTGTATTCCTGGACTGATGATTTTCTGTTAAAAAAAAAAAAAGAGGGTGGATTTTTTTTTTTTTCCATTTGAGGGGAGGGAAGGTTTTCTTCAATTTGTGGGGTGAGTCTATAGAAGATGGACCTGCACAGAAAAACCACAGATCTATAATTCTTTCACTCCAGGACTGTAATTTATCTCCTTTTTTGACTGAGGGTTGGAATTATAACTTCCTCACTTGAGATCTTAAACAACCTGATCAAAGCCAAGCCCTGCTTGGGCTGCTTCCATATGGGAAATAGATTTCAAACTTCCCCTATATTATATGAGAAACTCTTTTCCTAGGAGTAGTCACCCATTTTCATCAGATGTACCAAAATTTCACTCGCTTTCTCTACCCCTGAGTCAACCCTTGGCAGGACAAAGTGCTGATGTTGTGCAGGGAAGACAATCCTGAGTCACGGGTTGAAGCAAAGGAGAGCTGGTGTGAGGTGTTTGATAAGCTGCTGCTCCCATGGTGTTGGATCCTGGTGTTGGATCCTCTGTCATTTTACCCAGAGAGCTTCCCTGGCGGCTCCAGGAGCACATTCCTGATCAGCTGTTTGCTGCAGCAGCTGTAAGTGCCTGTGATTCCTGTGCAGTTGCTCTTTTCCTGAGCCCTGGGGGAATCCCAAGAGCAGGAACAGGATGGCTGAAGCAGTTTGGGGCTTCTCCTGTGGCTGCCTATTGTGCTTCATGTCAGCTGTGCTGCAGCTGAGGATCCTCACTCTGTGCACACAAACCCCTGAGTGCTTCTCTCCTGCCTGGGCAAGCAGGAGCTCCTCAGCACAAACTGAGGGGGACAATTCCAACAGCTCAGCTGGTCCCAGCCTGAGAACCAAAGGCTGGCTTTGAGTCACGGGCCAGACTTGTAATTATTAGGGAGGAGGATCCTCTGTCTGCAGCCTGGAGGCTCGGAGAATGCACAGCCTGCTCCTGGCAGAGTTTCTGGAGGCCTTTGGGAATTAGCTGCAGGACAGATCAGCTGAGGCAACCCTCTCCTGGTGTCCCAACCCTCCTGGAGCAGAGAAGTCACTCCTTGCCCTATGAGTGACTGCAGGGACTGAGAGGTTTATGAGCCTTTTGGTGAAGGTCAGCTGGAGGAATGGCTGAAGCCTGGAATGTGTGATCATTCCTGGCTGTTCCAAGCCCTGTTGGGAAGCAGTTCAGGTACCTGCTTTCCAGGTATCTGCATAGAAACCCTGCCAGAAAAAGCCCCTCTCCTGCCATGCAACAAAGGTGTGTGGCCCTGCTTAGGGAACGTGGGCACCACAGTGATTTAAAATCACTAACTCTGAGACACTGAGGTGCTTTCCAGCCCCCACATCAGAGATCTCCCAGGGGAACACAAAGTCAGTGCTGCACTTCTGCTGCCAGCAGGAAACCCAGAGGGAAAATTTATTACTCAAAGGGAACAGGAGAAAGAGATCATTCCAAAGGTATTCTATTTTCAGGAGTTGCACAAGGGAAGCAAATGAACCATAAGCCAAACTCTTTGTAAAATAGTGTATTAAAGCATTTACTGTCATATACCAGTTATTACTTGTGTGATTAAATGCAGACCATGTTATGTAGCTTTCTTTTTGTTTCTCAGCAGCTGAACTAAGCTTCCATCTCTTCTACCTGCTATAATTGGTGTACTTGTACTGTGTCCGAACAGCTCAGAGGAAAGCAAATATTTATTATTGATTCCTTTGAATCAATGATTTCATAATTTTTTTTTTGTTTGGTTGTTTTATAAATAAAGGTGCTGCAGCTAAAGTGCTGCAGCTCAACTCAACTTGCACAGTGCTCCATCTTCTGTGGTGTGATGTGTTACAGGTTGTCAAGCTGAATCCAAGGGAAAAAATACAGAGTTAAAAATACCATTTTTAAGCCAATGAGGACTATTTGCATATTTGCATGGAAACATGGAGAAGCTGGGTGTTTTCCTGAGTATTTTTCAGTCTAAATTACAGGCCACAGTATGAAATGTGTGAGACCTTGGGTGTACAGAGTGAACAGTGTTTTGTCTTCCATGGAGCTCTTCCACCTGAGATATTCTGGCTGAGGATGGAGGTGGGAAATAGTGCCAGCACAGATATAAACCCTGGTGACATTATCCTCCCACTCCTGTGACCTTACTGCTGAACCAGCCAGTGTTTCACTGATCTCACAGGCTGTGAGGTGACAAAGAAACCTGGAGCAACCACCTGACCCGTGCTCAGACAGTTCAGATCTTCTCTGCAGATGAACAGTTTGAGGCAGCCAACAGGAATCTCCAGTGTTGAAGCTGGAGGTGGGATTTTAAGGGGAATTAAACGTCATTGTGCTTGATTTCTCTCAGCCTCCTCTCCCCGAGGGTGTTTTGCAGAGGTCTCCCCACATCAGCAGTGCTCCTTACTGAAATCTGGGAGTAAAAATTGCAACATAACCAGACAGGATTTAAAACAACGCAGTGGACTCATAGGTGTGTCCTGGCTGTCCCTGATTCATGAGAAAACGCTGTCACTGGCTCCCACTGGAGTTGGTGACATTAAAAATCCTGATTAGGGATTTTCAGAGTGGAGCAGTTGCATACTTTTGTACAGTATCAGGAATCTGGGGTTATTTTTAACCTGGATCCGTTTGTACTGACACACTGGAGGGGGAGAATGTGGTGGGAGAGGGAAGGGATGGCCTTGCAAATGTGTGATTTTCAAACTTCAGCCAGGGAGTGCAGATGCAAGTGTTGTATAAATAAATGTTGCTGCTGTGAGCAGGAGGAATGTCTTTGATAATCTCTATTCTCCTCCCAATTCTGTTTTAAACTCTTAAAGGAGAAGCAGTGCTTGATCCCTAACATACTAAATTCATGTCCAGAAATAACTGGAATCAGTAATTTGAAGAAACTCTACACAAAATACTTAACAGTGTCCAGCCTGCCAAGCCTTAATTTTTCTGATACACAGTAAATGAGCTACTTTGGTCCAGTTGGTTAACAGCCTTTAATTCCTAATGTAATGAGTCATTTGCCCTCCTCCCTGCACTGACTCACTGCTGTTCCAGGCTCCCTTCACTTGCTATCACTCTGCTCTGCCAAGTGTGGTTGCACATCTAAATGTCACTGTGGAATTTCGAGGTGCAGGTGCTGCTATTCTTAGGTCCTACTGGAATTCTGCTGATGATTTACAAACAAAAAAAACCTCCAAAGGCTAACAGCACTGCACCTGTGTGTGGAGTGTTGAGTGTGAGTTACACCGAGGAGCATCTCTGGTGTAATATGGGAGCAGGGTGTGCTCTGGACAGGGTGAGGTGTACCCGGTCAGGGTTCACGCTGAGAGCTCTTATCTTGTGTTCCCTCCTCCTGGTGACTCCCTGACTTTTCCACTTGCCCTTTATGCCGTGTAAACACTGGACTGAGTCCTCAGCCTGACCTCAGGTGATTCCTGACCTCTGCTCCAGCCTCAGGTGCTGGGACCATCCCAGTGTTTGTGGTGTCCACGTGCTCCCCGGATCCCAAGGGATGTGGGACAGCCTGCTTTCCACATTATTTCCATGATTTCCACAGAAATAATCCCTGCTGGGAGCTGCAAGTGAGCAGCAGAGACGTGCCAATGTGGGGGAACACCCTGTGCCTTGGCTTGCTTTGGAGCTGCTGATGGATAAGGACAGTTGGGATGGATTATGGAGCAGGGAGACGCTGAGGTGGATTTTGCTCTGTGGAAAAATCCCGTGTCACCCTAAACCACCACAAACGTGGTTTCCTGGGAGAGAAAGAGGGCGCGGGGATAAATCCGGGAGCCTTGTTGAAGGGAACATGGAGGACGGTGATTATTGTACCGGGGAGATCAGTGAGCACACACTGCGGGGAAGGCTGTGGGGAGGGGCTGCGAGCACAGCAACGGGAAATGCCGCCATTCCCGGGGGGGGCAGGAGGGAATTCTGAGGGCACAGCGGGATCCCGGGGGCACAGGATCTCTTAATTATTAACGCTCATTAACCCCACAGGACCTCTGTGGTCCCTGCCCCTCATGGCGCCGCCATCTTCTCGTCCCCCCCCCTTTCCGCTCTCCCTCTATGCAAATCACCCTCCATGCCCGCGCTCCCATTGGCCCCGTTGCGAAATATGCAAACGAAACCCGGGCGCGCCGCGCGCCGATTGGCTGCCGCCCCTTCCCTGTCCCCGCCCCCGGGGGTCGTCACC
>NW_021940545.1:3853152-3864154 GCF_001715985.3 Manacus vitellinus
TATTTCAACGACTCCCAGCGCCAGGCTACGAAAGATGCTGGAACCATTGCAGGGCTCAACGTCCTGAGAATTATCAATGAGCCCACAGCAGCTGCCATTGCCTATGGGCTGGACAAAAAGGTATGGTGTGGTGTTAAATCAGGTCTGAGTTAGGAGAAATAGTTCTAGACAATTTTGAGTAGAGAAGAGTAGAAAGCAGTTCTTACATCACAGCACTTCAGGTGCACTTGCACACACCACAGTGTAGGCCTTAATATCTTTGTAACTATATCTAATTAATATTTGAATATTAAATCATTGGTTGTACCCAGCCCAAAATTGTTTGCCTCATCAGACTTCCCTCAGACACCTCTCCCCTGACTGACAAGCAGTCACAAAGACCTCTTCTTCCTCTTCATCCTCCTCTTTACCATCTTCTGTCCTCCTTGGAACAGCTTCAAGGTTTCTGAGTCCTCTGAGCAGCTTTGACTCAGTTATATCAAGAAATGTGCCTGTTAATGTCTTTTTTTAAGTATGTTTTCTACAGATAAAATGTTCTAAAAGTCTTTATCTGTTGGAATCCCTGACCAGAAATATTAAAACAATGCTTCAGGAATGTAGTGCAAAAGGTGCTTAGCTAAGGGTTCTACTTAATTGCTAAAAGCTGTAGTACAATCTACAATATGTATTTTAAATGTTTTAAAAGTCTTTATCCATTGGAATCGTTGACAAGAAATATTAATATTTCTGGAAGTCAGTAGAAAAGGTGCTTAGGTAAAAGTTCTGTTCTATAATTGTTTAAAGCTATGGTGAAATCTGTTTAACTGTCTGATGGGCAAATAGAAAAGTTGTTGACCCCCCAGCAGGAGGTGAATTAAAGACATTGCTCTGTCTCCTCCAGGTGGGTGCTGAGAGGAACGTCCTCATCTTCGACCTGGGCGGCGGCACCTTCGACGTGTCCATCCTGACCATCGAGGATGGCATCTTTGAGGTGAAATCCACTGCTGGGGACACCCACCTGGGCGGGGAGGACTTCGACAACCGCATGGTGAACCACTTCATCGCCGAGTTCAAGCGCAAGCACAAGAAGGACATCAGCGAGAACAAGCGCGCCGTGCGCCGCCTGCGCACCGCCTGCGAGCGCGCCAAGCGCACCCTGTCCTCCTCCACCCAGGCCAGCATCGAGATCGACTCCCTCTACGAGGGCATCGACTTCTACACCTCCATCACCAGGGCTCGCTTCGAGGAGCTCAATGCCGACCTGTTCCGGGGCACCCTGGACCCCGTGGAGAAGGCCCTGAGGGACGCCAAGCTCGACAAGTCCCAGATCCACGACATCGTGCTGGTGGGCGGCTCCACGCGCATCCCCAAGATCCAGAAGCTGCTGCAGGACTTCTTCAATGGCAAAGAGCTCAACAAGAGCATCAACCCTGATGAGGCCGTGGCCTACGGTGCAGGTAACTATGTTAATATAACTCACAGTGTGGGAGGTGGTGGTACAAACTGCCACCTGAGTTCAAGTCTCAGAGCAGTACAGGGTGTATGTAGGCCCTTTGTTTACCACCTGGATGACTAAAGCTCTCCAAATCAGTAAATCTTCTTGGACTTGCAATGATGAATCAGATTCCAAAGCCATTCGTAGTTTCCACCAGAAGTCTCCTAATGATGGCCAAAGTCTTCCTTGGATGTCTGAGCGAGCCATGTGCCTGACTGTAGTGTACAGTTTATCTGTAGCATTATCTGGCTCCTAACACTTCCCCTTTCTCTCCCCAGCTGTGCAAGCTGCTATTCTGTCTGGAGACAAGTCTGAGAACGTGCAGGACCTGCTGCTGCTGGATGTGACCCCGCTGTCCCTGGGCATTGAGACAGCTGGAGGTGTCATGACAGTGCTGATCAAGCGCAACACCACCATCCCCACCAAGCAGACCCAGACCTTCACCACCTACTCTGACAACCAGCCCGGGGTGCTGATCCAGGTGAGCACAGAGCTCTGGGCTGAGGTGATAAGATGCTTGCAGTAACTCTTAGGCCAGGGGTGGTGTGTCCTTGCAGTCTGTAAATCCCTGGTTGCTGTGATGAAAGTGATTCCAAAGCCATTCGTAGTTTCCACCAGAAGTCGAAAGACTTGTGTTGGTCCAAGTTCCTTCCTTGGATGTCTGAGCGACCATGTCCCCTCAGGATAATTAATAGCTCATTATGGTTTAATAATGTCAACCTTAATGACATAACTGGATGGTTTTGCTCACTAGGTGTACGAAGGAGAACGTGCTATGACTAAGGACAACAACTTGCTGGGCAAGTTTGAGCTGACTGGCATTCCCCCTGCTCCCAGAGGTGTCCCTCAGATTGAAGTAACCTTTGATATTGATGCCAATGGCATCCTGAACGTGTCTGCTGTGGACAAGAGCACTGGCAAGGAGAACAAGATCACCATCACAAATGACAAGGGTAAGGACCTGTGTGTTCCTGAGGGTGGGAGGCTGAAGAGCTCTGAAGTGTGCTTTTTATTTTAATCACAATTTGGCTGTAATTGGCACTTTCACACTGATTATAGTTGTGAGCCTTGGTTTGCTGCTGGTGCAGTAGTTCATGAGTTCCTAAGAAAGCACATTCTGGGCCTCTTCTGCCTGCCCAAACTAACTAGAAATGTGTGATTTTTAACTCCTGGGAATTTGTGACTGAGCACAAACCATGCCCTGTGTTCTGCAGGCCGGCTGAGCAAGGAGGACATCGAGAGGATGGTGCAGGAGGCAGAGAAGTACAAGGCAGAGGATGAGAAGCAAAGGGATAAGGTGTCCTCCAAGAACTCCCTGGAGTCCTATGCCTTCAACATGAAAGCAACTGTGGAGGATGAGAAGCTCCAGGGCAAGATCTCTGACGAGGACAAGCAGAAAATCCTGGACAAATGCAATGAGATCATCAACTGGCTGGACAAGAATCAGGTAGGTCACATTCCATGGTCCTGGTGTCCATGTCCATGGGCTGGGCTCGTCCAGGAGGCTGGAGAAGCTCTGGTTGCTGTGATGAAAGTGACTCCAAAGCCATTCGTAGTTTCCACCAGAAGTCGCAAGACTTGTGTTGGTCCAAGTTCCTTCCTTGGATGTCTGAGCGACCACAGCTTCCAAACCCTCCTTTTTCCAGCTGGAATTCTCCCAGGAGTGTTCTGACCTCATGTGTTGCTCCTGGAGCAGCAGGACCTTAAGATTAAAGAGTGATAGAAGTACTAGGTAGTGTTGAAACTAGACCGAGCAAAAGTTACTTTACATCTGTGGTGGGGCTGAGCATAAGCAAAAATAATAATAATAATGATCTGGACTAAATATAAGCCTAGATTCTTAGAATATATAATCCTGGTTTCTTCTTGGGTTGTGTCCATGAGTGAGAGCAACACTAACTGAGCTTTGTGTTTTCCAGACGGCCGAGAAGGAGGAGTTTGAGCACCAGCAGAAGGAGCTGGAGAAGGTTTGCAACCCCATCATCACCAAGCTGTACCAGAGCGCTGGAGGGATGCCGGGTGGGATGCCTGGAGGATTCCCAGGTGGTGGAGCTCCTCCCTCTGGTGGAGCCTCTTCTGGACCAACCATCGAGGAGGTGGATTAAGGACACTGGGAAATGCATTCCACTAGCAGTTAGTGTTGGAGGACCCCCAGGTGGGGGGTAGAGTGAAGGACCCAAACCTGTAGGCACATCTGGGTTGGTTTTGCCAGATTAAAACTCCATAACTCAGCTGCTGTAAAAAGAAAACAAAAATTCAAGAGAAAAAAGAAACATTTTCTGGGCATTTTAAATACTTGAAAGTGTGCACAGGAGGGAGATGAAACCATTGCACTTTACAGTACTGTAATGAGTGGAAATGCAGTTCATGTCCTAAAGAATAAAAACTATTTAATGGGCATCACACTGTCTCTGTCTTCACTTCTTTGTATTTGTAGATGAAGGGAAAAGAAAGTAAACTTCAGGGTAAATAAAGATATTAATGATACCTAAACATGATCCAGGTGGGTGCTGGAGTAGGGAAGGGAGCCAGATGCTGCCTGGGAATTATGGTCTGGATGCATTTTTATGGAAGAACTTAAAAGCTGATTATCATAGATGTTGGCCAATAAATGGCATTTTTAAAGTAGACACAGAAAATGATTTGGTCTTTAAAAGCATTTATGAGCTGAAGCATCTGGCTTGCAGGAAGGGCAGAGTCAGAGGTGGCTTGAAGTCTGGAGAAGCCATTGCTGGGTGGGAGGTGGTTTTGGGTGGCCTTTTCAGCAATAATGGGCAGTAATGCTGTGTATTTTGTGGAAACTGCTGATATATTAATGTTAAATATCAATTTATATAGCAGCAGTCTGCTCCCAGTGAAGCCTGGAGCAGAGGAGTGGCAGTTCCCAGTTCCAGGTGCAGTCCATGAAAAGCTCTAGGCCAGGATCAGTTGGAAGGAAGTTGGAGAGATCATCCAGTCCAGCTGCCTGAGCAGGGCTGAAAGACCCGGTGTTAAAACCACAGGCAAAGGACTGACCTGGGACATCACCTCTGGAATTCTTTGCAGTGTTTGCCCCTCTCTCAGGAAGGAAGCATTTCCCTGTCTAGTCTGACCCTGCAGCACAGCTTGGAGCTGTTCCTGTGCATCCTGCCACTGGATCCCAGGCAGGGATCATGTTCCCTCCAAATGCAAACCCAGCTCCCTCAGCTGCCTGTGGCATTCAAATTCCTACACTTCATTTTTGGGTTGCAGTGCCAGAGCTGTGAGTGGTACTTGGGGGCACAGCAATGCTGAGAGAGCCCGGGGGGTGACACAGAGCTTAACTGGTGATGGGAAAGCAAAACAAGGGATTTATTTTTCCATCACACCTGATGGTGACCAGGGAGGAAAAATCCCATCCCTGTCTCCCCTTCTTCTTCCTTCCCCCAGCTCTTTATGCTGATGACCCCACAGGGTCTGGGGGATCCCTTGGGATCACCTGGCTGTGTCCCCTTGTGCCCCCCCAGCCTCCCCTGGTGGGATGAGGAGCAGAAGAGGCCTCTGTGCCAGCCCTGCTCAGCAGGAACTGAACCATCCCCGTGTGCTCATCCCTGTTTTCATCACAGACCCCAATCACAGCCCTGGGCAAACCACCGAACAAATAAACCTGTCCCAGGTGACCTTGGCATAGGACAGACTGTCCCTCAGTGTCCCCTCAGCCTGTGCCTGCTGATTGCAACATCCCCTGCACTGCCAGCTGTTATGGTCCCCTGATAATAATTAGGGGAATAACCACAACGTTAATTAATCCCACGAAATTGAGTGGGAAATAAGTGTTGCACTGCAGGGTTTAAATTCCTTTCGGTTTGGGGGGGCCCTGCTGGCACTGCTGGTGCTGGGCCACCAGATAGCAGCACCTGACCATGGAATGGCACAGAGGCACCTTTTTTGGTTGCCCCTCTAAGGTTTTGAATGATGTCACCCAAAAATATTTGTGGCATTTAATTGGATCTGTGGTAGCACCTCCCATGAATGGTGTGTGATGCCTTTGTTGCCCTAAGGGATACCAAGTGGAAATGGGGGTGGGAAAGTGGTATTTTAGGATCAGTGGGTTAAACCAGCACAGGTCTCACAGGAGGGTGTTGGTGGGGACTGTCAGAGCTCTGGTTCAAATCCACCAGCCTGGTCAGGCTCAGGGAGGAGGTTTCTGAATCCTAAACAAGCACAGGTACAGGCTGAGAGGGTCTGGCCACAGGGATGTGAGACCCAGAGCGGGACAGAAGGGGCTGCTGCAGAGTTCTGCAGTTTTTGTGAACAAATGAGTGAAAACAATGTCAAATTTATGAGATTTTCCATTAACGGTGGCACAGAAACCTAAAGAGTTGTCTGCAAAACAGGGGAGCAAAATAAGGGATACCCACCAAAACAAAGCATTTCTCAGGGTCCATCCACCTGCATTTCACGTGTCAGGGGGAACACTTCGACATTTAAAAGCAGCAACAGGGCACCTAAACCTGTGCCTGGGAGCAAGTGCAGGTACTGTGTGAGGGTACAGGAACGAGTGAGTGTCTGGACAAGTGAATTCCTGGATGAGTGAATCCCTGAACAAGTGAGTACCTGGACAGGTGAGTACCTTGTATTGTTTTTGCAGTACAGGTGCAGGTACTTGTATTGTTTTTCTCATCACCTCTGCC
Source organism: Manacus vitellinus (assembly GCF_001715985.3). Lineage (NCBI taxonomy): Eukaryota > Metazoa > Chordata > Aves > Passeriformes > Pipridae > Manacus > Manacus vitellinus. The sequence goes on from NW_021940545.1 coordinate 3,859,279, forward strand.
CCATCACTGCATTTATTTGATTTATTTGTCCCACTGCCTTTACCCAGCAGACACGGGGACACACCAGCCCTCCTCCTGCCCTCACACCTTCCCTGCTCTTCTTCCCCTCTCCCACATCATCACCCTCATCACCCCTTTCCTGTTGATTTTCCACCAACGCCCAGCTCTCCTGCCTGGAATGATTTCCCACCGGGCAGTGGTTTATTTCAGTCGTCAAATCTCGCCTGAAATCTTTAGCCATGAAATATTTAGCCCGGCACCAGCAAACCACACATAGTGTTAACGTGTCACAGGCTGCCTGGAGACAACATTAGGCTGTAATTTGAAAGTGAGTGAAGTGATAATGCCACGAGCCCTGCTTTTGTGAGCCTGCATTAATGCAGCTTCTGCCAGCACCAGGCATCGACAGCACATCGACTCCCACTAATAGTGGGAGGGAAGGTGGCAAAATTGGGGCTGATGCGGAAAATAAAGCGTATTGACCAGCCCACTGCAGCGCCACAGCGGCCCTTAATCCATGAGTGCCCTTGATGGGGGGGTTTTAATGCAACTTTCCAGTCAATCTCATTTGTGGGCTCACACTCTGCCTGCTGGGGAGCACTGGGAAAATGGCAGAACTCGGGTCATGCTGTTGCTCAGAGCTCATAGTTATTGATCCCGGCCGGGCTCAGGAGTCTGGGTTATAATTATTTCATTAAACCACTTAATGGTTATCAAATATGAACCCTTTCCACCCTTCCATTTCGGGAGTGTGGCGAGCTTTAAGTTTTATTGCTAATCCATGTGGAGCTTATTCTTCTCAAATTGGCTGATGCTCCCAAGTGGTCGCTGTTCCACTCCCAAAGCTCCCTGTGCAGTGATCCCAGGAGAGCCCCTCTCACGTGGCACAGGGAGCTGGGGTTATGTGTGATTGTCATCCCAAATTAAAACTGGACACCCTGGTCCCCTCTCTGACCCGTTTTTGCCATGGTGGGGTCACTCTCAGGCTGCCACAGTGAAGACACTGAGTCTTTCCCTCACACCAGGATCTGAGGGAATGGCTGGAGTTCTGTCAGGAGAGGGTTAGGGTGGATATTAGGAAAAGATTCCTCCCCTAGAGGGTGGTTGGGCACTGACCAGGCTCCCCAGGGCAGTTTGGCTCCCCAGGTTCCCCAGAGCTCCAGGAGGGTTTGGACAATGCTCTGAGGGACAGGTGGGATTGTTGGGGTGTCTGTGCTGGACTGGATGACCCTTGAGGGTCCCTTCCAGCTCGGGATTCTCTGATTCTATAATTCTTATGGAAGACATTTTGTGCCTCAGTTTCCCCATGTCTAAGTTTCCTGCTTCACCAGTGGAGTTATTTGATTTTTTTCACTCATTTGGGCCTCAGGGAAAATTATGACCAAAATCCTCCCCTTACTCAAAGACAGGCTTCTTGTCCCTGTAAAGGAGGGAGAAAAACCCCCTTCCAAAGCGTTCTTGGTTTCTTTCTGAGAATGAAAACAATTCTGTTGTTTTCCTCATCTAACCACACCATGGCTGCATCCCAGTTGGTCCCAAATGTTTGAGGCAGCCTTTAGAGCATGGCAAGAAAAACACAGGCTGTTGCTGCAACCCTGGCATGGAGCATTTCCCTCTTCCCTGGGTATATTGTCCTCCATCTGGCAACTCAGAGTACCTCGTACTGGAGTGATTTTGGGAGGCTCCTCAACCTCTAGAGGTGCTCCAGGCACTGCCAGGCACCACCTCTGTGGGCTTTGGGGTTGGTTTGTTCTATTACAGTGACCCGAGTTATCCAAAATCCTCTTCCTTTCACTTTTCCTCCTCGTGAGTGGCAGATCAGGTCAGGGGTTAATTCCTGTAACTGGAAAACCCCAGAGGAACCGTAGGAATCCCAGGGACTCTCATCAGCTGCCCCAGGGCACCTCCTGCCCTCTCTGACACCCCAGTGCCTTTCAAAAATCCCACAGAACTCATGGAGAGAACTGGATGTGCCCAGGCCTGGGGGAACAGGGAGGAAACACCTGGGAAGGCATTTGTATTCCAGATCCATTGGAAGCCTGTATTCGTCGGCACCTTTCCATTAAAACCTTGGATGCTCTGGAAAAGCTCTATCTTAATTTGAACAAACTGATTCCTGTTTCTGTGGGCAGGCAGCACAGTTCCTGCAGAGTCCTTTATCAGTATTCTGTGCTGCCTTCTGGCAGCTGCTCATTTGCTGTTGCCTCAACCTGTGCTGACCTCATTTTCTGTCACAGAGCAGTGAAGGATTTGGTAAAAATTAGTTATATTAGTAGCTCCCCATACAGCCAGTTTATTTGTGATATGACAAATATTTCAGCCATTAGGATCTTTCCATCTCTTAGCAGCTTAAATGCACTCACTTATATTCCAAATCACTGCTTAATTTAAAAGCCTATTTGTGTAGATTGTTGCAGGCATGAAAAAAAAACCCAACAACTGTGGAACACTTACCCTTTCAAATAGGCCTGTGCAGAGCTGGAGTTGTGGCTGTGATTGGATCTCCCACTCCATAACTTCACACTCTCACTAATCACTGGGTGCACAGCAGCAGCAGCACAGCAATTCCAGGCAGGAAGGGAGGGTGTGATGCCCAGGAGGAGGGGTTGGATTGCTGCTGGCTCCTGCCCTGCTGGGATTCACTGTGCCTCAGTTTCCCCACCTGGGATTTTGGTGGGTCTCTGGAGCCACACAGGAACCCACCAGTTTGGGAATGCCCTGTGTGGGAGGGCAAGGAAGTCACTGCAGGGGTAGGGAAGGGCAGGAGGGATCCAAAGCACCTCCTGTAGTGCAGAATTCCAGAATGATTTGGCTTGGAAAGGACCTTAAAGCTCATCTAGTCCACCCCCTGTCATGGGCAGGGACACTTTCCACTATCCCAGGTTGCTCCAGCCTGGCCCTGGACACTTCCAGGGAATATGTGCTGTTTATACTTAGGGGGGTTTCATGTTTCCCATGACCCTAAAATAAAGATACTCATGTCTTCAACCTTGCTGGCCTCAATCCTCCACTTCAGGGAGGGAAGATGTTGGGATGCCCCTTCCTTGGTGCTGCCCCTCCTTAAATTCCTCCTGTCACTCAGCTGGGATATTTCTCCAGGCTTTTTTTTTGTCCACACCCAGGAGGCTTCAATGCTTCTTTCAGAGGCTTCAGTGCTTCTTTTAGAGGCTCTGTACCTTTTTATTTGTTGGAGGTAACATCAGGATGTAACTCCAGGGTTGCTTTAAGGAAGGTGCACCATCTCTTGCAAAGATCACAGTCAAATCCCAGGAGCTCTGGCACTCCTGTGGGATGGTGGCTGGATCAGCCAGGCTGTCCTTGTGTTTATTCCCCTGGGAACTTCTCAGTGGCCCTTTGAGGGTTTTTTTCACCCAAAATGCAGGTTGTGTGATGCGTTTTTTTGCCTCTTCTGCCACCCCACTCCCCCTGGATCTCAGCTGTCCCTGTTGGGATGAGACACACCAGACATTTCCCTCTGACTTTTAGGAGATGAGATTGAAATTTGGAGTTGATTTTGGAGGAATAAAGGATCCACAGGTTATCCCAGTGAATTCTGCCTCCAGGGCTCTGCAGAAGAACCAGTTCCAAGCCTTTTCCTGAGTGTTATTCCTGCCCCTGGTTTTCCCTCTCCTCCTCCCAGGTGGGCAGCTGCTGTTCCTGGATCCCACCTCGCTGGATTTGATGGATTGCAGAGCACTGGGAAGAGCAGGAATTCACCAGCTCTAAAAGGCAATGGCCCAAAGTGTCATTGGCTTTAGAGGGAAGGTTTTGTGCTCGTGGCATTTGTCCCTCAGGTTCACAGGCATTGCCTGCTGCTGATAATTCTTCAGGGGCCTGAGAAGGGGTAAAAAAAGGGAATTTAAAAGTTAAATGCTGCAATTACTGCAGTTGATTATGTCAAAAATATCCATTAAAAAAAAGTTTTACAGTGGGTGATGGCTGAGGATTCTGGCTAAAAAAAATTATCCTCAGCAACCAAGTCTTGATAAATTCTCCTGCACCTTTCACAATGAAGGAGTTGTGATGGAGGCACATTTAATTGCTGGGAAAAGCCTCACAAACCCAGAGCAAACTGTAATTCTTGCTTGCCTTCACTATTCAACTTGCAAGACTCTGGGAGTTCAGATGCTGATGGAAGTGTATCGATTTTGCCCTATATTGAATGCTTCCAAAAAAAAAAAGAAAACCTCAACAAAAAAAAAACCCACCCAGCCTCCCGTGATGCAAGTCCCATGGTTCCAATTAAAATCACCTGTTAACTTAAAAAGGTCTCTTTTTAAAAAGGCTTTAAAAGATTTTCATTTAATTGATTCAATGTAAAATGCCCTTTACAATTACCACTATAAACTACTTGTTTCCCACTGAGTAAGACCCAATTTGAGATGTTTATCAAGACTTTGCACTCTTTCCACTCTTCATACTGAGTTCTTAAATTCCTTATTGACAGCTTGCATCTGTCAGCAATGGATATTTTTAGTTGGTTGCAAGAAAGCTTTTAAAAAGGTTGTAATGGCTTGATTTTGTCTCTGTGATCTCAGGGAATAAATCAGCCCTGAATGGCCTCATAAGTGTGGCCAGTGCTGGGCTCCCCTGATTTCAGAGCAGTAAATTGACTTGATTTAACAAATTTCTCCTTTCCTTGCTCCAAGTTTGTCCATAAAGACAGTGGGTTTAGTGCAAATATCACACCCCTTGTTCTACTTTAATTTTTGTCTCTTACATGAACTAATAAATGTTGTGGCACTGGTTGGGTTCTGCTGAAGTCTGTGGGGCTTATTTAGAACTTCAGGGGTGTCCTGTGCAGGGTCAGAATGTTCCTTGTGGGTCCTTCCAAGTCAGGATATTCTCTGATTTGTCCTCAGAAGACTGATGACCC
>NW_021940545.1:3864749-3866291 GCF_001715985.3 Manacus vitellinus
TATAAATATAAAGGCAGCTCTCCTTTCCTTTCTCTCTCCCCCCCTCTTCTCCTAAACCCAAGGGGGTTTAAGTCTTGCAGTGCCTTGAGAAATCAAGTCATTCCTGTAACCCCAGCTCTCTGGGCATGTGAAATAGGAGCATTTTAGCAGCAAAAAAACCCTTCCTTTGCAGTTTTACGCCTGATCCCACAGGTTCCCTGCAAGGGCAGGCACCAGGGAAGGGTCTTTCTGCAGAGGGGACTCCAGGGGGCTGCTGGAAAAGGGGTTTTCCTCAGGAAAGCCAGCAGCTCCTCTGGATCTGTGAGTCCTTCAGTCCTTCCTCCCTGGCAGTCAGCACGGACGGAATTTAGCAACTACCAAGCCTAGGAGAGGCATTTTCCCCTGCAAACCCATTTTTGTGTCCATTAAAGGAGGTGCTCTGGGAGGAAGGAAAGCACTTCCACTGCAACACGTGCACCTTCCCCCAGCACAGAACAGTGAAACACAACCCCTAAAAACAGGGGCTGGCATCTCATGCAGTTTGCTCTGGCTGGATTTCAGCCTTTCTCCACATCTTTTTTTTTCTTTTTGGGAGGGAAAAAAGGGCCAAGTTTGTGCTGCTCAGCAGCGACGCTGCAATTTGTCTTTATTAAAATACACTCAGACTCACCTAAGTGTGCTTAAACCCAGGCCAGCTTTCTGACCTGGGCTTGCTGCTCATAAAAACCCTCCTAAATTACCCCAATTACAGGTTCACAAACAGAGAGTTTGTTTCCACACTTTCAATTCAAACCTCACCTCTACTGGGGGGGGGGAGGTATAAAAAAAATTAAAGCCCCCAACGCTAATTACAAACCACAACAGGTTAAAGTGCCCAGCACAAAGGTGATAAATACGGGCATAATTATGGGTTATTGCAGGAGCTTAATTAGGATAGCTGTAATTAGCCTATTTTTCCCAATTTTCAATGAGCAGCAAACAAAAATCAAATGGAAAATATTTTAATTTAAAAGGCGGTCTCAGCGCGGGGTTACTAGGAGAGACTTAATTATTCATTGATAACAATAAGGGGGAGAAATCAACTCTTTTGTGCCAGGAGTGATAAAAAACGAGGCTCTCAGCCAAAAAAAATAATCCCCAGCAGGTTTAACCCTGGAATTTAGGTTCTAGTCCCAGTCTGGGAGTCCTCAGCTTCACTTCAGTCAGGCTTAACTTGCAAACTGGCACCAACACCTTCCTGGAAAGGTCTCTCTGGTCTTTTTTTTGGGTGAGGGGGTGCTGAGCAGTGCCAAGGGGGTCCCAGAGCCCCCCAAATTTCCTGCCTGCTGGTACCTCCAGCTGCTTGGCTGTATCAGGGACATCTGAGTGGGTTTAAACACCAAAGCCTTGGGACTGAGCTTCCCTCTTCCCAACACCCTTAAAAGGAAAGAGGGGAAGAAGGGGCAGGTTTAAGAGGCAGGTTCTAGAGGTGGGTTTAGCAGTAAAGGGGCAGGAGAAGAGTAGGTTTAAATTCAGGTGCCCAGGGGCTAATTAAGTCCTTCTTTGAGACATTTGTGCTGTCAG
>NW_021940545.1:3868017-3871807 GCF_001715985.3 Manacus vitellinus
TATAAATGCATCATATATATAAGGAATTGAAGCACAGACTATAGATAATATATATAAATATATATATTATATATATAAATAAATATAAATATGAGAACCTGAAGCCCAAAATTAAACCCTGTTACCCAGAGTTAACCCATCCCTGAGCAGACCCAAACATCCCGTGCAGGGTCAGTCCCTCCACAGCCCAAAACTGAAAAGAGATCTCAGAATTTGTGGAATTCTGGGATCTTTCCCTCCCACCCCAGCAGTGCCCAGGGATGCTGCACATCCAGGGGAAGAGTCCTGAATCTGGTGGGAGCAACTTATTAGTTAATAAAATTAGTTAATAAAATTAGTTAATCAAACTTGTGAAACAAACCCTTCCCTAAAAATCCCAGCTCCAGGAATTGATGGATGTGTTTGTGTGTGGGAAGGGAGCAGCACAGGAGGAACCAGGTTTCCTGTCCTTTTAGGGTTGGATGGCAATAACCTCCTGACTATGACAGCTAAATTAGCCAAGATGGCTTTCCATAATTTCTCCAAACAATCACTTAATGGGAGCGGTGTAATTCCACGAAATAGGTGAATGGAGTAGTGATCCATTTTATGGAGCCATCAATAAACTAAACCTTGCCTGCTTTTAAGATTAAACTGGAAAAAAAAAAAAAGCCAAAAAAACCAAAACAAAACAACCCCCAAACCCTACAGCCAGTGAGAGGAGAAAAAAAAAAAAGAGTATTTATCTTTACACAGAAAATTTGTGTGCTAGTAAAGTGCAGGCAGTGACAGGAATTTCAATTATTTAATCAAAAAGAAAATGAAAGTGGCTTTAAGTGTTGTGATTTGAGCCAGTGAAATCTAATGTGGGCTCACATTGAATATGAGGAAAATGGGAAGAAAATTAAAGCTGCTCCTACTTAAATCATGTGGTTACAAATGGTAAATTAGTTTCTCGATGTTTTCATTTAAGTGTTTAAGTGGAAGGTTTTATTCTTAATGTAGTGTTGTGACACAGAATAAAAACCTTATCTGTCTCTATGGCTTTTTTTCTTCCCCCCTCCGTGTTGCTGCCTTAGAAGGCAAAAGGGGAAAAAGCTGCAGCAGTATTAGACTGCTTTTGTTAAAATTGGGAGGCAATATGCTTTCACCACAAGCTCATTAAGGTAATAGATGAATAATGCCTATTAAAAATGCACTAGGCTAAATGAATTTAATGTGTGTTGCATTTGCCAGAGGATACAAACTGGAAAATTCTCTTTTTTTTTTTTCTTTTTGTACTTATTTGGAGGCTCAAGGACTGATCTCGGCTGGGCAGAAATGCACCAACAAGCACACACACACATTTTATGTGATTTTATGATTATTATTTATGTTCTATATATATTATAGACACCTCTCTTATATAAGAAAACACACAGGCTTATAAAATTCTAAAATCCCCCCTATTCTGAGGACATTTTCTATGATCTGTTTGTTTCCCACTCTCTCCAAGCTTATTTTACTTGACCTGTTGGACTTGCAGGTTTAATTTTCCACCTACCACAACAAATGGCAAACTCCTTTGGCAAGACTCCTTTGGGCTGCTGAATTCCAAGTCTTGATCCCCCTCCAAAGTCAAAAAAATACCCAAAATTTGGGCAGAAAACTAAGATTTTCTTTGCACTGGTGAACCTGGTGATTACATTGAATTGAGTGTTTCTCTGTTTGAAGAGCAGAAAATGAATTTATGGACTAAGAAGCCCCATAACTCATTGTTAAAAATAACAGATGGGTGGAAGCTAAATCAACACCTAAAAATATCAAATTTGTGTGTTTCCTCAGCAAGAAATCAGAGTGTTTTTAAGTCTGGGCAGTTTTCCATCACCTTTCTGGTCTAAAAAACAAATGCCAAAGTCACCACAGTGATTTTCAGGCTCACACTGACACAATGGAGTTGCTGCCTTCTCTCCAGCCACTTAATTATGAAATATTTGGGGCAAAATGTATGTTTGAGGCTGCTAATTGTCCAACTACTTTGACTGGATTTGATTGCTCTGTTAAAACCACGGTAAGGGGTAAAAGGAGAGTTGGAGAGGGATGTACGAGGCTCACTTTTGTTTGAGCAGGAAATCATATTAAAATAAAATATCAGAAAGAGCAAGGAATAGCTGGGTTGAATCAAACATTGCAGAACTAAATAAATGGGGTTTATTTTTTAAGCATGGCCAAATCATGGAAATGTTACCTCACTGATTTGTAACCCACCTGCATCACCACTTGTTTCAGATGACTTAGAGCATTTTAATGCTTCCCTTTAAAAATTATACTGACAGATGTGAGGGAGTGTTCTTAACATTAAGCAATATTCCCTTCCATTTGAATACCTCACCCTTGGAAAGGGACAAAATCCCATTTCAGAAGGTAATTTCCAGTTTTAAAGCGTTATTTGAAGATGCATTTGCGAGATGCTGACTGGATTCTGTCCTTATTTTTCTTTTTCTTTTCCTCCCTCCCCTCCCAGACCTGTCATCCACTTCTGGAGTGCTTAAAATAAAGTGCACAGATACAGAGTAAGCTGAAACAGTCAAGAAGCCATATAATACAAAAATGTTTCGAGTAAAGTGTGTTACTCAGATCTTTCTAAAGTACATTTCTGCCTTTATTCTGAAGGCCACAGCACAGGCAACTCTGACTAATGCAAGTAATGGAACCAATCTCTGCCTTTGATCATCAAAAAAGGTTATCTTTTTCCTTTTTTTTTTGTAAACTAGGTCCAACTAGTTTTGCAATCTGTTTGGAGTAAACATGAAAGGGAAAAGGTTTAATTGTCTTTCAACCAAGGACAATTCCTTTTCTTTGCACAAAGTGCCTGGGTTTGGGCCCATCCCTGTGCCACACACACCTGAGTCGTGACATTTGTGTGCCTCAGGTGATACAACCATTTGTGTGTTTAAAGCAGGAGGAAAAACCAGCCCTAACTGATTTATAAAATCCTCTTTCCAGTAGAATTGACCTTTTAACTGGAGGCTGAATGGTGTTTACAGGGGCTGAGTGTGGTTTGGAGATAATTTTCAGGGGAGCTGCTCAAAATATAAAATATAAACATGGACCTGAGGGCCTTGATAGAGATCTGGGGGTGAGAGAAAGCTGCTCCTTCACCCTGTTTATAAACACTTATTTCCTCTGCATACACTGTGATTCAAACTATAAATTTAAAGACTTAGAAAACTGGGGTTTTTGTTCCACAGGCTGCCAAGGTTGGATGTTTTCTCCGTGTCTGATACAGGAGGTCAGCCTGGATGGTCATAACAGCTCCCTCTGACCTCAGAGTGCATCATCATTTGTCTGCTTTTTGGTTTTAAGGCTTCAAAACGAGACACTTTAAGGTTGGAAAGCGAAGAGTGGAATTGGAAAGAAAATCAAAGTATTTGAGTCATTTTGGTTTCTGTGCTCTGCTGGTTTTTATTTAAGTTACTTCTCACTCACTCCAGCCTGAGCTCAAGCTTGGGGGTTGTATATTCAGTGTTTCTCCAAGTGGAAAAGGGATATGAGGTTTTCATGAGGAAAACCACGAAGAAAAGTAGGGAGACAATGGGAATAAAATCAAGGTTGAGTGGATAAGAAAGGGAAAAGGAGGATTATCCTGCCCCAGAGGTTAAAAGCAAGGACGTACACGGTTCAGACATCACGAAATTGGGGAAACAAGGGAGGTCCCGAGCCATTAATGCAGAAAAGTGACTCAAAATGTTGGGTTGTGCAGATGCTTGTTACACAGCTGGAATGAAAGAGCACCAGTGAGCATTAATGTGCTAAAGGCAACAACAAAGCA
>NW_021940545.1:3872197-3876677 GCF_001715985.3 Manacus vitellinus
AAAACAAATGTTAGAGAATTAAAAAGGTCTTGGTTAATAAGAATCACTATTTTATGGAAGTGTTTAGACCAAACCTGCCAATGCTAGCACTTTCATTCTCTTTCTGCAAGTTCCCTGCCTTCAGAAAATGCTCAGGATTTCCAGCTAATGAGGCCAATTTTTGGCACAGAGATAAAATTCTGGATCTAGGAATAGAACCCCCGAGCTCGTGCACACACAGTTGGGTTTGGGAGGTGTGGAAGGAAGCTGCAGTCTGGTTTTACACTTTAAATTTCATTTTGCCCCTCAGTGATGCCATACCTCCTTTTATCCCTGAGATTCTTGCAGTTATTGGTAGTGATACAAACCTCAAAAATGCCTTCCTGTCTCAACACCTTCTTAATGTGGCATCAGCCACCCTTCCATCCCCTGTGCTTTTCACCTGGAACTACAGCCCTGAAATTATTGTGCTGTTCATGGGGAGATTCGGTGATTCTGTGAGAATAACACAGACCCAGCTTTTGACCTGAGTGTTTCTTGTCAGGGGATAAAATAACAGGCTGATTTCTTCTCTGTTTCTCACTCTGCCTCCTCTTCCTCTCAGCACAGACGAAGGACAGGGCCATGGGATGACACATTTCTGAGGCAGCAAAAGCCAAGGGGGAGTTCTGACTCTTGGAAAACTCTGAATCTTCTCCTGGTTAGGAGTTAAACCCCTCTTTGATGCTCCTTTCCCCACCCACCCTCTCTCAGCCCCGGGACAACCTCCCAGGCCCTGTGGTTTCAGGCAGCACTTCACCTCAAAGCCCATCCACCACATCCTCCTTGGGCTGGTGCCAAGGCACAGCAGAGGATTTCCAATAAACACTAAAATATTCATGGAATCACTGAATATTCCAAGCTGGACCCACAGAGAGCCCAGCTCCTGATTCTCTGTGGCAATGCTGACACGCCAGAAGAAGCCTCTGGTGCAGACCCAAGCTGGTGCTCAGGGGGTTCCCACCACTGCCTTTGTCTTGTGCCAGCTGAGCTGAATTTTATAAAATCACAGCATCCCTGCTCCTGGGTGGATTTTCCACAGCCTGCAGGGTGGTGGGAAGCAGGGTTGGGTGCCAGGTGTAGGCACAGGTAGGTGGGGTGTGGAAGGGCAGAGGGGCTGGAGCAAGACAGGAGTGTTTTTGCCTCTCCCCAGCAGCACCACAGGTCAGGGGCACCTGCTCCTGCAGGGTGGGAAGTGGTTTTTGCCTGAAGCACCAGGATGGAACATTCTCCATTAAGCCATGCTTTGTGTTCAAAAGACCTCTCTCTATGTTACGTGTGTGGCTACTCAACCTGAGCTCTTCAGACCTCTTTCCTGCAGCCAGCCTCCCATTTCGAGCATATCAGGGCTGTCTGGTTTTAATTTAACCCTTCCTTTTGGAGTGGATTTGTCTTGAAAGGCATGAAAAGGCCGGGCTCCCGAGCTACCTCACCTCTTCAAGAGCCACAGGAAGGTAAGTGCATGTATTTTTAAACTGCACCAAACTTATCCCTAATGCAGCACACTGAAACAAAGCTGCCAACATCAGCGTGGCTGCACCGGCCTTTTAAATGACCCCCGAGGTTTTGAGTCAAATAAATTTCTGTTTTCCTGGGCAAAATTCTCCCTGTGATACCTTGAAATGATCTGAAGCGTGCAAGTAATGATGGCTGGGGTTTATCTAAGCAAAGCACACGTGTTACATGTGTTATTAAATCATGAAAGGGAGAGGTGTGTACATACACGGGGAGGATGTGTTTGTAAAAGTTAATAAAGCTCTTTGAGCCTGTAAGAATCATTTTATTTTATTGAAGAAACAGCAAACAAACTCCACAGCAGTGTGGCTGCCTGGGTTAGGTATCGACCATGAGGTTTGGGGGTCCAACCCCCTAAGGTGTAAAAGTGCAGCTTCAAGGGGCAATTCTGCTCCTCCCAAACGGGGAGGGAAACACAGAGGGAGTAAAACAGCCAAACCTGCAGCTTCTCCCTGCCTTGCCCTCTTGTTTTCCCTCCTAGATGTGTCCCTCAGCCCAGCAGAACCTCAGCTTCTGCCCAGCTTTGGGGCAGCTGCTGCTGAATTTGGTGAAAAGCCATGGGAGCCCCTCACCAGGAGCCCCTGCCCTGCTCACCCAGGAGGTTGGCAGCAAAAGGGGTGATGTGTGCTTGCAAAAACCCCCAGGAATACCTGCTGTGGGCATGTCTGGCCAGCAAAAAGGGCCAGCCTGGCATCTGGGGGCTGCTCCTTGGGGAGGGCACGTTTGGGGGTCCCTGGGTGAGATCCATCCTGCTGGTCCCCCCCACCCCAGGGACCTGCAGGAGAGGGGCAAAAGGAGAAAAGAGGTAAGAGACTTCTGGGGCAAAGAGGGTGGGAAGCCCCTGGCACCCCATTTCTGTCCCAAAAAGCCACGAAATGTTAAATTTAAAACATCCCTGGGTGTGAGGGCTGCAGGGCAGAGGTCCCTCCTTCCTGGAGCCTTTCCCTTCTCCACAGATGGGGGTTATCACCTCTGCAGGTGAAGTGCCTGAAGTGCCACTGCCTGGTTTGGGGATGGGTTTTGCTGCTGTTGTTGCAAGAAAACATCAAAAGAGGACTCCAACCCCCCCTCTCCTTTATTTCTCTGTACCCTAAACAAAGAGGGACCCCAAAAAGCAGCCCCTCTCAGTGTGGTTTCAGGCAAGAAGCTCTTACCTGAGTCCCAGGGCTGCCACCCAATCTGGCTGAAGCAACACAACTTTAATCTTTCAGATCTGCTTTAAATAAATATATTTATGGGCTGAGTAAAGCCCCAGCCCTCCCAGAGAAGAAATCTCAGCTGATGAAATGGCCAGTCAAGCAGCTTATACACTCCGTGTTGGGCTTTAGACCCTTTTAATCACTGTTAATTCATTTACTCATTTGCTCCTCAGAGAAAGTTGTTGGCATGTTTTTAAACCCCCAGCCAAAACCCCGGGGTGATGCTGAAATGGGCATTTGAGGAGGGGACACCACGACAGATTTGTTACATTTATCTATTTATTTATCTTTTCATACGTCTATCAATTTATTTATTTATTCTTCCCAGAGAAAAAGAGGGAGTTTTGTGGACAGCACAGGGAGGGGAGAGATTTTTCCCCCAGTTCTGAGGGGCTGCTTCTGCTTCTCTGAATTAGTGCACCTGCATCCACACTCTGCAGGCAAGAGTTTATATCTATATCTATATATCTATATAGATATATATCTATATATCTATATACCTATATATCTATATATCTATATATCTATATATCTATATATCTATATATAATATATATAAGAATACAATACAATATATGATATAAATATAATGATCGGCATAAATATATAGATATACAAAATATACAATATAAGAATACACAGTAATATATAAATATACAAAATATACAATATGAGAATATTATACAATATATAAATATAATAAGTAAAATAAATTTAAAAATATATATTAAATACGTATATATGTTGTTTAAGTGAGTGCTGACTGCCTGCACGTGGGCACTACAGGGGTAAAACAAGGCGTGTGGGTGGCTCTAACACACACAGGGTGAAAAACGCCCGCGTGGGTTTTCCCGGTGGGATGGGGAGCTCTCTGCTCCCCCCCGAGTTTTGGCACTGCTGCAGGAGCCACATCTTCATCCCACCCCCGCGTGTCCGTGCCCGGCGGTGGTGGAGAATCGACGGCGTGGCACATTCATTAAAGCCCGACGGTTGCCATTTCTATTCTTTTAAAGCTTTTTCCTCATCTATTTACCGTTTACCAGCTCATCCATATGGAAGACATGGCTTACACTTCCCTGAGAACTGTACTTTTAGGACTAATTGATTCGGGTAATTAATTTGTTCTACCTGCTGGATCAGATGGAAGCGCTGTCCGTGTGCCCAAGGATTAGCACTTGCCTTTCTAACATCTTTCTTAATTATCTAATAGCATGGGTTGTGCGAATTCTGGCTCTATTAGAACACTTTTACTATTAACGGTAGTGATTGGAATTGTGATGACAACTCGATTTCAACAAATTAGAGCTTAAAATCAGGAGATGAAGGAGAAGCGCCTTCTTTTAATTTCCCTGAGTTTAACATCAATAATTAGAGCAATTTTCCGAGATGCGAACCGAAATTACCTCGGCTATGATGTGGTGTATCACCCTCATTTTAGCAAATTGACTCCGGGGAAATGAATGTTACAGATTAGAGGGAAAAAAAAAAAAAAAAAAAAAAGACAAACAGAGGAAAGAACCCCCCAAAAAAGTCGTGGCTCAACAGAGAGCGGGGAAGGGACGGGAACAAAACCCCAACGGGGTGAGAAGCTGAGCGGGAAGGGAGAACCTGCGTGCGCGGGGACAGGTCAGGGGAGCTTTAGGATCGGGTTTAACCGCTAATTTATTTTCCCCGAAGTTTTCTCTTTTTAAAAATAAGGGGGGGAAAAGGAGATAACACTGAGATTTGGGAAAACGCTCCGAGGGGGC
>NW_021940545.1:3879007-3880618 GCF_001715985.3 Manacus vitellinus
GCGGGGGGAGCCCCCTCCCCTCCCCGGGGTGAAGGCAGTACCGCCGGTTCCTTCCCGCATCGCCCCAAGCCTGAGGTTTGCTTGGAAATCTGATGTTGGGGTGGAGGGGGGAGTAAACTAAGCCGAGTTTCCTTTAGGTTTCCCCTTCCCCTCGAGATGTCGGACTATTCCCCGTTCCCCGAACTTTCCCGGAGTTTCAAATAAATGTATAACTCGTGGCAGCATGTTGTCGTTCCTGGGAGCGGCAGGCAGGGCAAGCCCTAACCCCATTCCCCGAATCCCTAAATCCTCGCCGCTCTTTCCACGCGCTGGGCTCGCCGCCTCCATCCCTAAAGCTGAGCCCGGGCAGAGCTTCCAGGACATGCACACACTCAAACGAAAAAGAATTGCAGAAAAGCCCTCCAAAGAAACAGGTAAGAGCGGAATTACGGTTTATTTGATTCCGGTGTGGACAAGGGAGAGGGGGAGCATCGCCAAGAACTCGATCCTGCCGGGGATGCTCGGAGCAAACGCGCTCCCACCGAGCAAAAGGGATTTTCTACAGCTTGGAGAAACACCTGCGCTGGCAGCCTGATTCCTTCACGGCTTCCAGGTGGGAATCAGCTCCCGGATATTCCCTTTTCCTCTCAAATAGCCCCGGAGCTGCTCCCGCTCCAGGTTTGGCTCCTGTTCCCCCTCTCCTGCCTCTCCCCCCGGCTCCCTGCGCTCCGTGTCGCGGTCACACGGAGCAGCCACCGGCCGCCCTCGCTTTGCCTTCATCTTCCCGCCGGGGAAATGGTTTTAATTTCCAGGTAAATTAAGCTTTTTATCATTTATTTTTGTGAGCGGCCGGCTGGGAAACGCGGAGCCTCCGCCGCGCTCCCAGGGTATCTTCGGGGGGGAGATGGTGGGATTGGGGATTTCCTCCATAAAAACCTGGAGCAGAGGCTGTTCTGGCTCAGAAATCACCTGTGCAGCCCCCGCTGCACAACAACCCGCTGGCACGTCGGTGTCTCGTTACGTTATTTAATTTATTTTCCTTACGTTTTTTGATTTAATCGGGAATTTAATTTTGGTTGTCTGGCGTTATCAGCACTTTCAGGGTATTTTGGATTACGGGACGTGTCGTTTTGTGAGGGGGAAATGAGTCCCGGTTTAATATGTAAAATATAGATGATTGAAAAGTGTACGTTTGCTTCCTTTTTGTGGGTTTTTCTTTTTTTTTTTTTTTTACATGTAAAATAATAAAAGTTACACGTTGTGGGGAGGAAAAAAAATCCCAGCTATCCAGAAAAAGCTTTTAATGTGGTGTTGGCGAATACTTTCAGGGCAATAATTTTCACCAACAAAACGCCACCCTAAAAATCATGATTCAGAAGGTAAATCAACCACTTTCCTCCCGCAGCCTTACTGTGGTTTGAAGCAGCTCAGGGAGCCAAGGGCAGGTCCAGCAGGTCACTTCCCACCTCTGGCTGGAAATGCTGCTCCCAGCTCTTCTCTTCTCCCAACACGTGCAGGGATGCGATGGAAACTGCCTCAAAATCCTTTCGATTTGACGCTGTTTTTCCACGTCTGCCCGTCGAGGATTTTGTTTGCTTTGCTCTGCGCTCATTGTCGGCCTCCCCCGAGCGT
>NW_021940545.1:3880685-3889322 GCF_001715985.3 Manacus vitellinus
CCAACAAAACGCCACCCTAAAAATCATGATTCAGAAGGTAAATCAACCACTTTCCTCCCGCAGCCTTGCTGTGGTTTGAGGCAGCTCAGGGAGCCAAGGGCAGGTCCAGCAGGTCACTTCCCACCTCTGGCTGGAAATGCTGCTCCCAGCTCTTCCCTTCTCCCAACACGTGCAGGGATGCGATGGAAACTGCCTCAAAATCCTTTCGATTTGACGCTGTTTTTCCACGTCTGCCCGTCGAGGATTTTGTTTGCTTTGCTCTGCGCTCATTGTCGGCCTCCCCCGAGCGTGTGCTTGGCTGGGAACTGCTAAAAATGATAGAAAAGAGAAGCTCTGCCGTGATATTTTCACGATCGTGTTTTCCTGACCGTGTTCCCAGGGTTGGGAGCAGCCTGTGGAATGCACACAGCTCAGGGCTGGCCTGGCTCTGCTCTGGGGGGCTGCGATGTGCCAGGAAGGGGCAGAATGTGACCCAAATAACACTCAAGTCTCTGCCGTTTCTCCCCCCGCCACTACAGGAACTCTCTTCCCGAAGTTTTTATGCTGATCAATAAAATAAAACCCCACAACCGCCCGCCCATCTCCACCTCTCTGTGCTTTTAGGCACTTTTGGGATGGTGTTCAAAGCTGCAACCGTATTATTTAGAACCAAAGCCACTGATTTCTGGCGACCTCAGTGACAAACGCGGGCAGAATGGGACAACCCCAGGGATGTCCCCATCCCAGCGGTGAGCACCGAGCCTTGCAGGCAACGGGAGGATTTGGGAACAGGCTGTTTATCCCGGGAAGTTTGCAGCGAAAAACCCTGAGATTGAGACAGTTGAAGGAATTAGTCACTGCCTGAGACATTCCCTCTGGTCCCAGCCAGCTCCTTCCCAGCTGGGAAGCGATTCCTGCCAGGCTGGTGTTGGGAAGATGCAGCTTCTAGACAGGGACAGCAAGATTTTGGGAAGAGCTCCTTGCGTGTTTGGAGGGTGGAGATGGCCCTGGGAAGAAGGAAGGGCTGGGGAGGTGTTTTATTTGTTCATTGCAACGATTTTTCTCTTAATTAATTTTTTATTACTGGGTCCTTGCTCATTCCATGACAACGGCCCGACTTTTTCCTGCTCTCCCCAAAAGCTTGAGGAGTAGGGGAGAGATTGTTTAGAGCTGCCTCTTTCTCTCTCTTTTTAAAAGAATATTTAATGTCTTCATTTGGGAAATGCTGGAGTGGAAGTGGCTTGCAGGAAATAATTGGTGGATTTCCTATTTTTCAAGAAATCCATTGAAGATTGATTTTCATTCAAATTCTCCAGTGAGGTGTTGTTTGGTTTTTTTTTAAAATGAAATTGTTTTCTGTTAATTTATTTAACACCTAAGTGGTTAATGGTTTTCTTGTGGTTTTCCTTACAGAAAATCAAACAGCAGCCTAAAATCCTTCCATGAACCTTTGCTGTTTGGATGTTAAACACTCTCCCGTTCGCTGCCCTAAACATTTTTAACTTTTTTTGGATCTGGAAAGCGAATTTTTTCATTCAGTGGCCAGAGCTACATAAAAGCAGATCAGATATGCAGGTTGTGTGGGCAGTTATAAAGCGAATAATTTGCAAAGCCTTGCTGTTAAATATGTGTAGGGGCAGCTTTGACTTTGCTCTTCCTCACTTCTGGTCACAATAACAAACAGCCCCACCTTAATTAACTGCAAACTCCTGCTTGGATGGTCTTACAGGGCTTAAAAAGTGGTTGATTTCTGTCTTGGAATTATCTTATTTCTAAGGAATTATAAGCTTAGATGAGACCCTTCCAGGTCCACTGCCAGGGGTGGGTGCAGCTCCTCACAGGATTAATGCAGTTGTGGCAATACTTGGTCAAGGTAGGTGGGTGTAAAGGATGTTTTTGGGAGACCAGAGTCACTCCTTTCTTCACATTCCTGCTTTTCCTCACGCAGAAAGCACTCGGGTTTGGGGAAAATGATAAAATAAACCCAGCAAAATGATAAAATAAAAAGCAAAAATAAGCACAATAAAATAAACAAGCTAAATAATAAAATAGTAATTAAAAAAAGGGCATATTCTTTGTGCCACTGTAGTTTATTGTAGAATTTACCCTACTAGGAGTTGATAACAATCAAATGCTTGGCTTGTGGGCTGCTGGACATCAGAGCTTGTTCAAGTATTTAATGACTGCAGGAGTTGGACAGAGCCTTGTCTGGTTTACCTTTTGTCTTTAGAGACGTGATGATGGAACGTGGCTTTGAGGTTCTGCCTTATTTGATGTTTTTAACTGATAAACCACCTTTTTTGGGGGGTCAGCAGCCTGTCCATGCCTTTGGTGAGGTGCTGATGTTGCTGCAGCAACGTTGCTCCTAAATAGAAGTGACCCCAGGTCTTTGACCCCTGAAGGTTCTCTGGGCTGCAACACTCCCAGAAGCCAAAATATTTAGAAATTATGGCCCTACAAAGGGCCTACCAAGTAAATATTGGGAATTTCCATGGGATGATGCACACAAATGCCTCTCTGCCCCGTGTTGGACCATGGGAGCAGCAGACATTTTTTATATAGAAATTTACATATATTTCTGCCTGGACAACTGAAGTGCCTTTGTTATCTGAGTGAAACACTTTTCCCAGCAATTGGAATCAAAATCAAAAGGACAGTTCATTATTTATATTATCAAAAAATGTTTTACTTCTTTCTTTCAAACTGATCCCTAAGTAACTGCCCTTACTCTAATTAAAATAATTAAAATAAAGTCTAGGTTAGTCAGGTTCTGCTCCAGCTCAACCCCTCCTTCAACATTTAATGCCACATTCAAGGCCTGTTTCCCATTGAAATTCCTTGTCTTCCTGATGTGAAAGGCACGAAGGTTTGGCCTTTGCTTTCCAGCAGATGGATGCTCATCTTTTACTTGTGTGGTCCCTCTTTGTGCCACCAGACCTGCTGGGTGCAGGAAAAAACGTCTGCTGGTATTGGGGGAGATCAAAAAGATTTTCTTTGCACCTATGCTGCAAATTTTGGGAAGAAACCCCCCCAAACAACACCCCAACAAAGAGACTTTTCTGAATTTTTGTGAGATGACCAGTGTTTATAAAGAAACCTCCTCCCTCCCCCAGGAGCAGCTTCACATCCAGGGCTTTTATTTTAGTAGGAAGTTCATTGTTTCCTTCAAAAAGCCCCAAACCCAGAGAGATTCCCCCTAATTTATGGGAGCTTTAAAAGGTAGTGGGATGCCAGATAGGGAGGAAGGTGATCAATTAAGACATTAAGCATTTTGTACCACATGGGTGCATCTGCATGGCAGCCAAATAATAAGGCCATCAGCTCATTTTCAGGGGGCTGTTGCCTACTTCAACTCAATCCTCAGATCAAAGAGAAAATGTCTGCTCGCATTTTCTAATCAGAAAAGGGATGCTAATTTAGGTTCCTTAATGTGTGGTGATAAGAGACTTCTTCAATTAACTGGATTCTATAGCTGGGAAAATAAAAAAAAAGGGGGATACAAAGGGAGTCAGGCTGGAAAGGCAGAAGTTCTCATTAAATCAAAGGTCCAATATTCATTACCTCCAGCATCTGGGGCTAAACACTAAACATGGAGATCATCAAAGGGGGTTTAATGGGTTAAATTGAGAATATAATCTAATTAAAATATTAGATACGAGTAAATAGCTCTTTGATATTCATCTGAAGGTTTCATTAAAATAGGCACTTGAGGTTTGTATTAAGGGGGGATTATCACTTTTAAGCAGAAACAACAAGTTGAGGTTCCCTGAGCAGAAATGCTTCCAAGTGCTACCATTTGGCTTCAAAATGAAAAGTAGGAAAGCAGCGGTTGGCAGAGCATGGGATCATTTTTCCAGCTGGGATGGGTGGATTTTTACCACCTTCCACAGGGAGAGGGGGCACAGGCAGTGCCTGAGGGTGAGGAGAAGGGAGGCTGAGGCAGAGGATGGAAGTGGAAATATTCCCTGAGGTGCCAAACATCCCCCCTGCAGCCTCACCCCTCTGGGAAGGTGATCCTTGCACAGCATCCTCCCCGTGCTCCAAGGTGCTTCTCCCACCAAGCTCTCCCCAAATGTTATGTGTGTCCCAAACTTCCAGCTGCCAAGCCCAGTTCAGCAGGAGGCAAAAAGAGACCTAACAAATCGGACAGAGCAATTGCACACAACCACGAGGGGGTTGGTTATTTATTTTCCTTGGAACCAGCCTGTTTTCTCAGAGATTTTAGTCAAAATTCCCTTACTGTGAGTTCCAATCACATCTCACGTGTTGACTTAATTCATAATTTACCAAGTTAAAGGAATGGAACCACCATAAGCAACCCATCTGTTTGTTGTTATTTTTATGGACTTAATCTGTTAAAAGCTGTTTCCTCTCCAACATGTAGCTCTCAATTATCCTCAGTCACCCAATACATTTTCCAACTGCTTCTGGCTAATAACAGATTGTCTGCCTGCTCAGCCAGGACTTGGTTGGAGTTTTCTTGTCCCAGATGAAGCTTCAAAATTTTGGTCTTAATGTGACAACTATTCCCTAATAAATAACAGAGTAATATTTGAATAATTAGTATTATTACCAACTGCTGGGTTTGGTGCATATTTTTGTTTTTATTCCCCTTACCAGCAATGGCTTATTTTTGGCTTTGTTTCTGGACAGTTTGCCAAAATCTCCTCTGCACTTCAAAAAGAGAAATATTGATGGTGTTAAGATCATCCTGTGAAGCAGAAGTTCATTTTTAATGCTTTGTAGATGTGTCCATGTGTTTGACGTGTCCAAAAATGATCCAGCTGTGACAAGCCAACAGCTGAATAGTCTGAAAGATGCAACTGCTAGGTCAGTTATTTTAAAGAAACGTAACAGATAAGACCATATATAAAATGCTACACATGCAAAGGTTTATTTTATTTAAAAAAAAAGGTATGGTAGAACAGAGTCCAAAATTTATCAGTGATTAAACTTGAGCCACTTCGTATTTCAGTGGGCTGGTAAATCAATATGTGATGGTCAGAGCTCCTAATTAAATAGTTTGGGCATTTTTGATTTGAAGACATCCCCAATATTTCCAGATGTATCCCTTATAGGATGTGAAGGGCTTTGAAAGCAGCCACAACCTCCTTCTCCTTCTCGTGTCTGCTCCGCAGAGCTTCCAGGGATGGGATTTTGGGGAAGCTGCTTCCCTCTGAAGTCTGGGACAGAACTTCCTCTTTCACCTCTTTGTCTGATGGTCTTGTCATGAAAGTCTTTGGCCTTGGAATCTTCTTGGCATATTCCAGGGCCTAAAACCAGGAAAACTGGGGTAACTGATGGGGAGAAAACCTGACCAACGTTTCCAAGAGCACTTAGGTGGGTTTATGCTGAGTCCAATTAATATTTCCCCTAATTCCTGATGTTGTTTCTGACAGAATTCAACAGCAGATGGTTCAGTGGTGACTGCCAAGTAACCCACCCCAAGGAGTTTTGCTTTCTGGCACTACTGGAAGCCACCTCAGACACTGAAAGAGTGTTTTAGTGTTAAAAAGGAAAGAGCAACACGAGTCTATTAAGGTTATAAATGTATTTTTCCCAGTGTCCAGTAGTAAGGAATGATGTCTGGAACCTGAAGGCTGTCTTGCAGAGGGAATGGGAACAGGATTGCAGAAATCCTGGATCTGAGAGAGCCCTGGTTTAACCTGGGATGTGTTTTGGTGTCTGTGTTTGCTGCATGAACTGGGAAAACACCTGTTATGCCCCAAGTGGAAGCTGCATATTCGTGGTCAAAGAGTGTGTGGGAAGCCTTTTGAAGGAATCCAAAGCCCTTCTGACACTCAGTTTTGTCACTTTGTGGTTCATGTGAAGTTTGGAAATAACTGCAGGTACCTGAGGAATTCAGCTGACATCAAACCCCCCAGCTTTGTTCCTGAAGCCTGCAGGTCCCCCTTTGTCCCCTTGGAGAAACACCTCCCTAGGCAGGTGAGCTCCTGCAGAACTGGTGGCTCAAAAGATGTTATTTCCAGAGCTTTGTTAATTCCTGCAATGAGGAAAAGGTGCTCCCTTGGTCTGTGTGTGTGGGTGCAATGCCAGGGAGTCCCTCATTGCTCATTTGGGCTGTTTTTGGAGGCCAGTGAAGGCTGAAGTGACGTGTGGGCTTGAAAAATCAGAGTAATTACTGTAGCTATGGGACTGATGGGCAGGTGGATAATAATTAACAAGAGGAAATCTGTGATTCATGGAGCTGTTAAAAGGAAAATCAAAGTGGAGAAACTATTTTAGCCCACTCTGAGTTAAATTTATTCCCTTTTCTCTGTGCAAAGCCCAGAATCTCTCCCTGGGTGTATTTTAAAGGGAATCTGTTCTTACCTTCTGTCTCGACACTGAAGATGTGACCTGAGGTTTTGTAGGTAACTTCTGAACCAAAGTAATATTTTTCATATTGTATTCCTTAATCTGCCTTGAATATTCCTTTTGCAGCTTTAACTTCTTCTTCTGAAAGAAAAAAGAAAAAAAGGGAAAAAAGGGTTTGTCATTGAATGTCTCAGTGGATCCATCAATGAACCACTTTTTCCACCAAGCCTTCCATTTACACCTCTGCTGCTGTTTAACCTGGCCAGGCCATTGATCCCCCCTCAGCAGAACACAACAGGAAACCCTGATAAATGGCACAGCTTTTTTTTTTTTTAGTTGCTTTTCATTTTTAAGAGCTTTTCCTTGGGCTGAGGATAGAGCTCAGCAGAAAGGTGACATGTGAGTGTTCTGAACAATCTGCCTCCCTTTCAGCAGAGTATAAATGTGCATCCAGCTGTTTGCTTCTGTTCACACACAACTGGTTTTACTTCCACTGGGAAGGCTGGGCAGACCTTCAGCACTGGGAATGACACTGGGAATGACAGTGCAACTCGAGTCACATGGCTGGATAATTTACTGAGGAGTTCTGTGAGCTACTCCCTGCTTCTGGAACTACAAAATCAGAGGCTTAAAATCACCCAGTTATCTGAATTTCCCTTCAGGATCTCAAGGCAGACCCAGAGCCAAGGACAGGAAGCACCAAACAACCACAAGTTGCTTCCCAGCAGTGATTTCTCTGCCTATGAAATCACTTTGCACAGCTGAAAAGCAGGGCAGGTAACAGGGATTTACTCACTTTCTCTTTGATTGCCTCATAGTCAGGTCCAAGGCCCCCAAGCTTCACATTGAGGTTTATGCAGACTTTGGGGCCACATGGCTGAAAAACAAACAGCAGGGAGAGATTTTTCCTTCCTCTGGGTTCACAGAGAGAATAATTAAAGCAGGAGTGGGGCTCAAACGGGGTCTCAGCCTTACCCCTGGCATAGCTCATTTTAAATGAGTGACCAACAAGACTGAGCTAATTGCACAAGGCAAAGGACACTGTATTTCCTTTGAATCTTGGTGGGAAATTGCCAATTATCCGAATCACAAAGCAGTAATTTCTCAGTCAAAACTGACCTCTTGTGAGCTTTATTTTTAAACAGCTTCAAGTGACCCCTTTGACTGTTATAAGAGACTCCAAAGGAGGTGTTGTAAGAGGAGCAGATAAAAGTACCTGATTTTGGTGGTAAAAAAATGAGGCAAACGTTGATAGCAATAGTAACCTTTCTTTGTTCTCAAAACTGCAATGGAAAATTATCCACAGGCAGCTGAAAAATCCATGCCTTGAGCACAGCAAAAGCTTCACAAGTGCATGGGAAGAGAGGAGTGATGGGTGATGCCACTTCAATCCTTCTTTATATAAAGATCCCAATGCTTCCAGAATATTCTAATGAAAAGATTCTTTAGTACAAAGTGCTTTTTAAATATAAACTGTGATGAAAAGTGCTCTTTTGAGAGTACCAGATTGATTTTTAGAAGTGAACTATGTTTTAAAAACTCCTCCTTATGATCAGCTCTGTAGTAATTTTAATCATGGAGTAAAGCAGAAGCACCAAGACATTTCTATATGCAAGTAAAATATGCATTTATTGAAAACTCAACTGCAGAGAAACTAATTCAATGCACTGAATTTTCTGTCTGAGGTTTCTCTGTGTCAGCTACCCCTATGATATAAATTACTAACTTTTAATTTTAGCTGCTGTGAGGAGTTAATCCTTTAGCTGCCTACAGTAAAATCAGGGTTTTCTCACTTCAGATGATGAGTAGAATTGCATTTGTTTATTAGGAAAAGCTGGATTTTCCTGTGAGACACAAACACTCTTATTCTCTGGGCATTCCTCACATGTGAAGCGTGAGAAAACCACTGAAAATACAGGATACAAGCAATGGTTTGAGCTCAGGGGAGCAGAAAGGGAAGGAAATCTGCCCTTCAGTTACTATCATAATCCTGCTAATTCTTCTTAGAGGCATCCAAGCAGCAAGACCCAGATGAAACACAGCAATAATTATTCCAGCTTAAGTTTGTCTGCCCCGAGACTTGGAGCAAACTTCTTAAACGTTTAATTTGTCATGGACACACAGGGATCCCTTTATGCTGTTCCACTGCATCCCTGTTAACTGGTTCCACTGTGAAACTGGACACACAGAGGAGACAAAAAGAGACAAAAAGACCCAAATGGGATCATCAGGAGGCTTGGAGTTGTGTTTATGCCGTTAGCTTTGCAAATCCCCCGAGTTTGGGGCTGTTCCCTGGGAATCCCTTGGAAAGCAGGAGATTTGGGCTGGCCAGCAAATGAG
>NW_021940545.1:3890667-3894402 GCF_001715985.3 Manacus vitellinus
TATATTTTATTGCATATATTTTTTATATACAGCTGGTAGCTCAACAAGCAACCTGCACATGGAACATACTGGGAGCATGAAGATGGAAAAATGGGTATCTCCCAGTGACTGACTTTGCTTGCACAGTGTATGGAAACTGCTTAAAATAAGTGGAAAAACCTATAGATGGGGAGATTTCAGCCTGATGCAAAGTTACCTAAAGGCAAGGAAAGCTGCTTTTAAATGGTTTTGGGTCAGGTCCACTGAGCACTGAAATAAATCCCACATAACTGAGGATTTTCCTGCTCTTTCCCACAGGCAGGGAGCCAGAATTGGCACTGGACTGACTCTGGATATCCACCTGGAAGGCCAGGGTTGGTTTATGCACAAATTCTCTTTCCTATCTATATTTTAAACTTTTCCTTCTAGAACCTTCCAGCTGTGGGAAGTTCTCTGCCTGGAACTGTCCTTTGCCAATGTGCCATATTTAAAAATCAATATCTACAAAGAATCTTAAGTTAATAATAATCTACAGTGGCAGGCTTATAGCAGAATAACTTTATACTTTGGGTGTAAATCATTTTATTGTCCATTTCTATATATTTTGGGCATCACAGTGCTATAATAATACTCTTTCAACACTTATATCCTTACCATAAACTACTGATATCATAGTTCTGGTACCTTTTATCCTCATGAACATGTTTCTTGCAGTCCTGAAGTGGGATTTGATCCTTCAATTCTTGAAAACTGGCATTAAAAGCAGATGAAATGTTTGAAATGTTTGAAATGTTCCTCTGTTTTGGATTTGCTTGGCCACTGGTCCTTGCAAAATGCTGCCCAGGGATGTGGTGGGGTGAATGTGGAATTCCAGGTGGAGATTCTTGCTGATATTTCTTGTTCTCCTTGCTGGTGTCTGCTGGGCTGCAGTGCTGGGATGTGGGATGAGCAGGCCAGGGAGATGTGGGAAAGCCTTGGTTAACAAAATGTCTCGAATTTGGGGAATTATTGAAGCCAGTGTTGGATTTTGCTGCTGGATCAGCAGCAGGATTGGGGTGCAGACATTCCTGCAGGGCAGTGTCCTTGTCCTGCTCCTCTGCACTGGGAGCAGCCTGAAATCCTGGTGTTTGCTGGGAATTGTGGTGCCAAGGCTTTGGTTCTGCTGCTCTCCCTGGTGCTTGTTGGCTGCCATTCCTTGGAAAATCCTTGCCATCGAGACTCCAGGTGGGTTTTGTTTTCTCTTTCTGGGAGAACTTATTGTGCTGATCCTGAAACAAGTCACCAAAAGTGGGGTGAGCTTCAGTTTAGGTGTTCAACAGGAGCCCTTAAATGCACAGGACTGCCTCTTCCCAACCCTGGGGACTGTCAACCTAGAGAAAATCATTCAAAAATCAAAGCAACTCTTGGATTTTGTTCCCTAACGAAAGTAAACTGTCCCAAATTTCAGGGAAAGATGGCTTTGTACAAAGCAAACTGTCCCAAATTTCAGGGAAAGGTGGCTTTGTAGAAAGCAAACTGTCCCAAATTTCAGGGAAAGGTGGCTTTGTACAAAGCAAACTGTCCCAAATTTCAGGGAAAGATGGCTTTGTACAAAGCAAACTGTCCCAAATTTCAGGGAAAGGTGGCTTTGTACAAAGTAAACTGTCCAATATTTTGTGAAAGATGGCTTTGTACAAAGCAAACTGTCCCAAATTTCAGGGAAATATGGCTTTCTACACACTATTAGACTGATCCACAGCAGGAACAGACTGATGTCAATCATATGAATGATTTTATTTCTAAACCTCCTCCCTGCCTGTACCCCACAAAACATAACCCAGATGATAAGAAACCATTTCAGAGTTTAACCACCCCAGGGCTGCTGTTGTGAGCTGAACTGCCCTGCTCTAAATCTGGAGTTTATTTAAGATTTATCCCTTTCCAATTACAGCGTCAGGTGTTGCCCACTTGGAGGGAAGACACGGGGACACACAAATCCATTCTCAGCCCATTTAATCTTTGTCGGGGCTGAAATCCTCCATTTCATCCTCCTGTCTCTCCAGGGTTCTTTTGTCAGCAACACTTGCAGTCAGCACATGGCATATGCACTCAGAATAACTGCTTAATGGTAGGAATTAAATCCACATATAGACCAGGGGGGTTTGGTGAAAGCTTTAGCACTGGGCAGTCCTGCCTCCTGCAGCCCACGGGGTGGATTTGTTAGCTCAACCTTTACTCTGACAATCCACGTCGTGCCACTGCTGCCAAACTGGGAGCAGGCCAAAGTTTTCCCATTTAAACACCCTGAAATTCCAGATATATGAAGCAGATCTGTCCAGATGAACAGCAGCCTAAAAATCCTGTTTGTGCTTTGCAGAGGTGCAGCCTCCAGTGTGAACAGCTGGGAATTTAAGCAGTGCCTGGATTACCTCAAATAGTTGAGAATAACCAGGTTTGCCAGAAATAATGGCAGTTGGCTGGTTCTGGAGCTCCTCTTTTGTCATCAGTGATCAGAACCTGGTCTCTTCAGTGCTCCAAAGACTCACAGTGCATTGGTTTAAAGCCAGCAGAAAACAGATTTATGTGTACAGAGGAGGTGAGTCCAACTACTTCTACTTGTAGCATTTTCTGGTTTGTGGTGACTTTTGATTTTCATAGAGATTTTAGGGGACAAATAAGGCAGCAGTGACTGAGTTCTAGCTCAGAATCCTCATAAACCATCAAGCATGACCATGTACCATTGTGATTTTGCATTATTATCAACTAAATAATGTCATAAATCAACTAAATAATGCCATAAATAGGCGAAATTCTTTAAGCTCAGAATTCCTTGGTATTTGGGATCCCTTTTGCTTTAAAAATATTCACTCCATAAAGCACATGCACTAAATTTTGGTGATTACCTATTGATAAATATTCAGGGATTTACAGTCAGTCATCAGTACTTTAAAAGTAACAAGGTGACAGCTTTAAATATCCAAACTTCAATGATTTTACATATATATTTCAGTAATTAAATTCTATCCAAACGGAACCTTGAGCTGCTGTCCTTTCAGGTTGTCTTCAGGCTTCTTTTTCACAGTCTGGGGTGGTGGTTCTTCCTCATCAACTGTTTTAGGATCTGTAACCTGAAAATTGAGAATGTTTATGGCAACAGCCCAAAGAAATGAAAGGCTTTAAAAGTCTAGGGGAAAGAATGAGCAATAATTCACCCCCTATTAAAACTAAAATGCTGAAGTTAGGCATTATATAATAGGCAACAAGAAAACAAATGGTTAGAAGAGAAAAGGAAGCAAAAATCCTGTTAACAGTGGTGTGGTATTAGGGAGTGCTCCTTCTACTTTTAAGGGGAAGAGAGGAAAAGAAAATTGCAGGAAGTTTGCAGCACAGAAACCTCCTTGTGAGCCTCCAGTGTCTGGGCTGCTCCATTTCTAGGAGTGGATGCACCTAATGACAGAAAAACAACCAGAAACCATCCCTGGCCAAGCAATCAGACACTGATGGATGATACACCCCCCCTCTGCCAGGGCCTGAGCAAGTCCTGCAGAAAGAGATGGCAAAACACAGTAATAGTGGGAGGAAAGGGCAGGGGGAGATGCAGGAATAAAGCATCCAACACATGTAACCTGGCAAAATAAGCTCACAGACAAGAACACCTTCACGTGGCCACAGCTGGGGGAGCAGGATGGGAGCTGCAAATCTGATTTGAACCATTTTTTGCCCGGTGATGCCCTTGTAAATGCAGCAATAATGAACATTTTCCTTGAAAGCATCATT
>NW_021940545.1:3896103-3900784 GCF_001715985.3 Manacus vitellinus
TATTTTAACTCCAGTATTTTAACTCCAGTATTTTAACTCCAATATTTTAACTCCAATATTTTAACTCCAATATTTTAACTCCAATATTTTAACTCCAATATTTTAACTAACTCCGAAGTACTGACTTCAGTGTAAACACTGTTTCATTACCACAGCACCAGTGGCATATCAATAGAAATATCCTATCAATAAAACCAGCTTCAACCCCCTGCAAAGCTCAAATGAATCCAGTTTAGGAAACAACAGCTTGGATGCCTCAGCAGAGGCTGTGGCTTGTTTGCTTCTTCACATCCTTGGTGTTTTTGTACTTTGTGGTAAAGTTTTCCAGGTGAGGTGACCAAAGTTTGCTCATGGGCCAACAAGATGCTTCCTTCAGGACTTCTTTCACCCCTTCCAACAAGATGGAGCAATGAATTAAGGACATGAGAGGTAAGTGCTTCCTCCTGTGCAGCAAATGCATGGGTGGTGATGCTGCTCCTAGAATCCCAGAATTCCAGAACTGGCTTGGAAGGGACCTCAAGGATCACCTAGTTCAGCCCCCCTGCCTTGATCAGGGACACCTTCCACCAGCCCAGGTTGCTCCCAGCCCTGTCCAGCCTGGCCTTGGACACTTCCAGGGATGGGGAGTCCACCCCCTCTGCTGTTGTGGCTGTATCAAGTTTTTGATGGAAGAAACACCCTTTCCTGCACATCACAGCTCTGCTGTCCCCATGGCCCCTTCAGCAAGGAAATCTTATATCACAGCCCTGATGTTAACCCTTTTTTCCTATTACATATCTTTGAATAGTGCCAACACAATGGAGTCCTGGTCCCTGGCTCCAAGACTCAGATATGAAAGATTTTCAGAACTCCCTGGACAGCAAACATAATCATACCAACACAGCTTTAATTAGCAGCAATCTGCACTAATTATTTTTGCCATCAGCCAAATTATAACTGGAAGAAAAGAAGTGCTCTTAATAGCCCTGCTAGAAGAAAGCCTGTCCACTGTTCCTGTCAGAGGAATGGAGTCACCACACGCCCTCTAATGTTGTGTCAACTGCTCATTAGCCCTGGGAAGCAGAAGTTTCACTCCAAGCACAAAGTCCCAGTGATTTTCCAAGCTTAGAATTTTCTATCCCACAACTCCTGGAGCGACCCAGTGATTCCCACCTTCCCATTAGGCACAGTAAGTAGCAAGTAAAAGCAACAAACTCCTGTGTAATGGTTCATTAGGAGCTGTAATTACGTTTCCACTTCAGCCTTCACACAAGTTGGCTGAGATTTCACAGTCCCAGGAAAACCAATTGGTATTTTCTGCAGTGAACAAGACTAGGAATTTGCTATTAGCAGAGATCATCATCATCAAATTCATGCTGGCCAAGCAGGAAAAAATCAGAGGCAGCAAAGAAAGAACCACTGAGAAGGGGCAGTGTAGAACCAGTATTTCTTTAGCATCAAGATTAAAAACTAGTGTGAGATCACCTCTGGGACACCTTCATGGCCAAGAACACACGTGGCTTTACTGGGCTTGTAATGTGGCCATTGCTGGGGTTGTTACTGGACTTGGCAATTCTTCCATAGGGAACAAGATTCTCCCTGGAAATTCCAATTTATCAGTTGCATGGCAGGTTGCAAATCTCCTTATCTCCTCTGCAAACCTCCCCATGCATTGCATTTCAACACTAGACAGTCCTCAATTTATAAAAATATGTAAAAATCACCCACCTGCTCTTGAAGACCTTGTTGTTTTTTCTTGTGTAACTCCAGATAGGAATTTATCCTCTCTGAGGGCAATCCTAAAGTCTGCTTATTTTTTTTCACAAAGTTTTTCTTTGCTCTCTGTGGTCGATCCTTGGGCTGAAAACCATCTCCAGATTCCTTCTTTTTGGTTTGGAGCCCAAGGGGTTCATTGCTGACCAGGATATTTGGTTCAGGAAAGCTTAAAAATTCTGAACCGAATTCTAAGGATGAATTTTGTGGGTTTGCCTCCTCTTGACTCTTTTCTTCTGAGGAGCCACTGGAATGGAGGTAAAATGACCCTTGTGAAAAGTCCACACTGCTTCCTCCAACTTGAGATGCTTTTCCTGCCTTTCTTGTGTTCTTCCAGTTAGGATTGTACCTTAGGCTGGAATATTTGTCCACAGACTGGCTTTTCCTATTTAAAAAACAAACACCCAATTATTCTGCACAAATTGTACAAATTTTTTATTATTTCATTTTGCAGTTGGAGCCAACAAACGTCCTGCAAATATGGCCAATTGACTTAGTGCACAGAGGAATTGGGATTGGAATCAGAACAGTTTTATCCAACATTTTTTAGGAGAAAATTTTGGCAGGACCTTCTCTTCATTTTTCATTTGCATTACCAGTGAATGATAAATTGGTCTAACATCCAGATCACAGTTGAATACAATCATTATCCTAAATTCAGCATAGAAATCACAAGTAGCAGTGGTAGGATCAGCTAAAAGTTGAAGTGATATCTTATATTGCTTCTGTTGTTTCCTTAAAAATCACGTGGCCCACAAAAGGCAGTGTGTGTTTCTCCTTCTTCAGAGACTCTGCTGAGTGAAATAAAAGTGATATTCCTGGTAAAATCACTCTCTCAAGTGTCCTTTTGAGACTGTCCAAGCAGGAACAGCCTCCAGCTCTGTATTTTTATTTTCTCTTCTCGTTCCTATGAAACACCATGATATTGCAATAAAAAACTCTTTCTGTGAAAGACTTAAAATAACTTTTCATTAAAAGATAAGCATAGAAAAACATGAACAAGAGAGGGCTGTGGGTTTGCCTATTTTTTTAACAAGTGGCCAAATCAGTGCTCTGAATTACATTTGTCATGAAGCAAACACAGATGCTCTGCTTTAAAAAAAATCCACAATTGGTTCAATTTATGACTTATGATCTGATCCAACGGGAGGAAAACCAACTGCAGGAGCCAAATACACAAAAAGTGGCTTCCAGGAGATGTGGAGGAAGCAGCAGGAGTAAGAAATGTGGGAGGAAAAAGCTTTTAAGACTGTTTTTATTTCACTGGACCTGCAGTACAGCCCTGGTTTCTTGGCCACTGCCATGATGAGTCTTTCAGAGTGAAACCTGGTTGACTCTTCAGCCTCTGTTAAAAGAAATGTCCTGATGTGCTGGATTCTCCAAAGTGTGGCCTAGTTAATCCTATTACCATTTCCA
Organism: Manacus vitellinus; assembly: GCF_001715985.3. Taxonomy (NCBI): domain Eukaryota; kingdom Metazoa; phylum Chordata; class Aves; order Passeriformes; family Pipridae; genus Manacus; species Manacus vitellinus. The sequence goes on from NW_021940545.1 coordinate 3,899,272, forward strand.
TAAGCCATTTATTCACGTTTCTAAATGAGTGACATGCCTTTGCCTGGCAAAGTGGCTCCTGACAACACCAAAATAACGTTTCATTTTCGTTTCAGGTAACCACTGGTGTGCCATGTCCTGGAGAAGGAGGTGATTTGATTTACCCCGGGGGAAAATAGGATTATTTCCCGTTGCCAAGCGCTGCAGGCAAACAGAAATGGGCGAGCACATTTGGAAATGAGTACAGAAATATGTGATATAATTGCAGTGATTCAGAGGATAATGCTAAAGAGCCCCATTGTGCTGAAATAGGGGCTCAATTGCGGGCTCCAGCCCGGGTCACTGCACGGGGATAAAATGAGTGTGAAGAGCCCCTTCAGCCCTAATCATCCCCCAGACAAAAAGGGCACCTTTTATTCCTCCTCCCTCCCAGCCCCAACTGGAGAGGAAGGTTAGATGGACTCAGCTCCTCCACAAAAGTGGGGTGTGCAGACAACAGATGCAGCACTTCCTCTTCAAATTCCAGGGTTAGTAATGGATGTAGAAGGGGGTTTTATATGTACATGCTGTGATATTTACTCTGGTTAATGGACTGGGTTGGAGTACTTACTGGGCTAAGTTCAAACAAAATAAAATCAAATTTCCATTTAATGAAGAGCCTCACATTCAGTGCAGTATTCAGTCAAAAAAATTACTAAAAATTAGAGCATGTTTCTAGTACAATTAACATAATTTGCACTCACAATAAAATATTCAATAACTGGCCATTTTGCTTGTTGAGGAGGTGAATAAAAGCATGCTATTAATCATTTAGCCTTCATTTGTTTGTCATTTTATTTTAAGTAGACAATTAAATTGAAACTGCACATTATTATTACTTTGGGTTTAATTTAATCCCTCTAAACTTGAGAATTATTCCCAATTCATAGAGGGTTAAACCTTTCATGTGCACTGCAGCAAATTAAATTTCATTTTATGTACCAAGTTAACGCTTTCTAAAGGATGTTTAAAGCTGACAGTAACCCTGGACATTTTTAGATTTACACAGCCATGAGGACAAAACTGCATTTATTCAAGCCATTAATTTTTGCCTGTAAGTTTTCTAACAGAAGTGGCCTGGTTTGTTCAGCACTTTTTGTAAGGAATGAGAAGAGGAGGGCTCAGTACTGAGTCTTGTTTTCTTCCTCTCTTGTCTTGCTCTCCAAGTTCTCCCTGCAAGCAGTGACTGGAGAATCACAGAATTATGGAATATCTTGGGTTGGAAGGGATCATAAAGATCATAAAGTCCAACCCCTGGTGATGCCCCCCAGGACAATGGATGTCCCTCATGGTTGCTGGGCGACTGTGACTCATATTTAACTTGCCCAAAGATTTGTGAGGGATGTTTTCTTCTCTGTCTTATCCTCCTGGACTGGTCATAGGTCATTTTGTGTTTCAGCCAACATAGTAAAAGTTGATGTTATATGCTGAGAAATGGGCATAGTAATTATGAATGTAAGATGAAATAGTACATCTTGGTGTGTGACTATGTCTG
>NW_021940545.1:3901224-3915024 GCF_001715985.3 Manacus vitellinus
GCATCAGTGCCATGGGCTGGGAACCACGGTGGGGTTGGATCAAGGGTTGGACTTGATGATCTCAGAGGTCCCTTCCAACCCAGCTGATTCTGTGATTCTACGATTCTATGAACTGTTCTGCTCACCTACTGAAATCTAAGCCTTACCTTCCATTCTTCTGTGTTCCCTTTGGACTGGTCTCTTCTTCTGAGCTCACCTCCTCCAGGCTGTCCTCTTCCAGGCTGTCACTGTCCAGCTCCTCAGAGCCCAGTCCCAGCAGCTCCTCATTCTCCAGGATCCTCTGCTGGAGCCCCAGCTGGTCCTGCCCCTCCTCAGGAAGGCTCTCTGAGTCCGAGTCCTGGGAGTCCTGGGGGCTGGAGGCAGATCCCCCTTCCCTCACAGTCACCCTTTGCCATTTGGGAGGGTGGAAAACGGGCGGCACGAGGACTTTTGGAGGCACGTGGATTTTATTCACGGTGCGAGAGTGGGGAGAAAACACTGCAGTGTATTTCAGGGCTGAGGGTTTCATGCCGTGCTTTATTTACACCAGCCCTGTGTTTGGAAAACAGAGCGAACAAAAAGGGTTGTTGGCCTTATAATAATGATAATATTTATGAAAAGCTGCGGTTGTGGGTACTATTGTTGGCTAAGGCTCAGAATCTAGCTTTTATTGTTCAAGAATTCTTTATCCTCATCTGTCACACTCATGTTTCATTAAGCAGTTAATATCAAGGTCCCTATGCAGCAACTGCTATGAAATCCACCTTAAGCTACTGGTGGTCATAAATAATGCATAACCAGCTTTTGAAAAGGAAAATGAAGCTGAGACAAAGCAACAAGATGTTATCTGTTAACTTTTGAGAGTTCAAATGAATTCTGGATGTTCTCTTTATTCGACTTGATACCATCTTGACATGACATGCAAAACCAGCAAGGAAGTGTGACAGGGAACAACACAGTGAAAAGAACTGGAACATTCTAAATTAGGACGAGAGTTTCTTTACATTTGATTGAAGTGTTCAGAAGTCCTTAAGGTAAAGTGTCTGGGAGTGAGGAAAAAGGCTGGTTTATGGTAAAAGGTACATTAGTCACAGCACATACGTGGGTAAAGGTGCACAGGGAGTGTCACCTTAGCACGTGGGTGATAAACAATTCCTAATTTTTCAGGTGAGACCAGCAGTGCTAACCCTGACACCTGGACAGACACCTGTGCCCATTGGTCCATCACTGGTCACCCACACAGCCTGGAGGGCAAAGCCCAGGGCGGGCAAGGAAGGTGGAATCTCACTGAGAATTGCCTCTCCCTCCACAGTGTCCAAGAGGGAGGTGAGACCCTGCCTGCAACCCCTGTCCCAGGTCCCTCGGGGGTCAAAGCAGGACCTCAGTCCCTGGAGAAAAGCCAGGCCAGATGTGTGTTCCCCGAGGTGTCCCCAGTCCCATGTTCCCATCCCCTGTCCTCTCACCCTGGTTCCCTTTCCCAATCCCCCATCCACTGTCCCTGTCCCATTTCCCTGCTCCCTTCACACTGGTCCCTTGTCCTGGTCCCCTCTCCCAGTTCCTCACCCCATTTCCCCTCTCCCCAGTCCCCTGTTCCCAGCCCTGTCTCCCTGTCCCTGGTCCCCTCACCCCCATCCCCTTTTCCATGTCCCCTGTCCCCATCCCTTTTCCCATGTCCCTTCACCCACCCCCCTGTCCCACGTCTTCTGTCCCCAACCTCCTCTCTTCATCCCCTGTCCCCAACCCCTCAGCCCCTGTCCTTGTCCCAGTTCTTCCCCTTCCCTTGTCCCCATCCCCAGTCCCCGTCCCCAGTTCCATGTCCTTTCTCCTTGTCCCCAGTCCTGTTCATTGCGGTCCCCTCTCCCTGTCCCTGTCCCCCCACCCGTGTCCCCTCTCCCTGTCCCTTGTCCCGTTCCTTCCCTTCCCCTCTCCCGGTGCCCTGTCCCCATCCCCTGTCCCCATCCCCTGTCCCACGGCTCCCATCCCCTCTCACCCTCTCAGTTCCCGGCTCATTCCCGGTCCCATTCCCGGCCGTTCCCCCCGTTGCCATGGTAACCGGGAGGACGCGCTCGGCACGTACCAAGCGCGGGGGGAGCGGGGGGAGCTCGTTCTCCCCCCCCCCGGGCGGGGCTGTGGTAGCGCCCGGGAGGAGCCGCTTTTCCACCGAAAAACGGGATTATTTCCATCCCTCCCACTCCCCCGGGAACCGAAAGGGATATTTCTCTCATTAGACATTCAAACCCGCTTTGCATCGTTTTTTTTTTCTAGCGAGAAATAACGAATTCGAACGGCAAAACCGCCGCTTTCTGTTGTCATGTGTGTGTCCTTTATTTCAGGCGTTCGGTTTTACCCTCCTGCGACAGGAAAGGATGCTGTGGCAGAGCTCTGCGGGTGTCAAGTCCTGGCGAAGCTCCCACCTTGCCTGCTGGCAGGGCAGTGACTCCATTCCTGGATTTGGGGGGAGTCCCACGTGTAACATCCTGAATCCCCTTCACGTTCACAGAAGCATAAAATCATAGAATGGTTTGGCTTGGAAGGGACCTTAAAGGACATCCATCTTCTCTATAACACCCCTGGGATCTTAGGTGATGTGGGAGACTGTAACTGGTGATGTTGTGCACAGCAGGGAGGGATGTTATCCTTGGGCAGGTGAGAAATGTTATCCTGGGACAGGTGAGAAATGTTATCCTGGGACAGGTGAGGAACTGAGGCAGAAGTCCTAGAGAGGGGCAATAACCTTCTTTTTTTAACCCCCTGCTTGGTTAAATCCAGCTGGAGGTCCATGTCTGGAGGCAGAATGAGATCATACAAGGTTTGCAGCACCTTGGATTTCCTGCTCAGTCCTGTGGTCACTGGAGCAGTACATTAATATTTTTGTATGGACTGAATATCTTCAGAGGACCCCAGTTGCTGGTGGGATCTGGGATGGGATTGATGAGCTCTATTTCTGGCAGTGGTTAATGGAATCCTCTGAGGATTACAGGTGAACCAGTCCATGGCTGACAGGTTTTCAGGAGCACCAGTCCCATCTACCTGTCCTGCTGTTTAATAAAAGCAGTCCCAGTTGGCTTTTGGATGGAAAGCAGCTGCTGCTGCTCCTGCTCCTTGAAATCATGAGACCTGAGATCTTTGACATGAGGAAAAAGGGAGGTTTCTGCACATGGAACAGGTTTCCCATTGCTATACATCTGTTTCCTTTCCACATGCAAACGTTTTCTCACTTATTGCAGTGGTTTTGTCACTTGGATTCTTCAGGGTGGTTTCCCCATATCCTTCTGCTACATATTGCAGGTTGGGCTTGTGATTGGCAACTGAAACACAAACACACATTTATTATTATTATTATTATTATTATTATTATTATTATTATTATTATTATTACTACTATCATCTGCAGAAATGCCCCAAAGGGATTAGTTTATGTTGGTTAAAGCTTTTTACCTTGTCCATTCTTCTCGTGGCCTGGACTGTCTTCATTAGATCTGGATTTATAACTCTCCAGTGTCTGCTCTGAAACATCATTTTCTGCACAGAAAACAAGTGTAATTATGAGAATGATTTTTTTCCCACAACTCTTTCTCACCCTTTGCCTTGAGCATTCTGAGGGCCTAGTTATGAAATGGGGGTTCAATCAACCTGACCAGCTCAGAGACAGGCTTAACACAGCAATTCCATGGTCAATATTCCAGGGCCTTCACCCACCTCTCTTCCACACTCCATGAGCTTTTTTCAGCTTCATCATGAAGAGCAGGACAATGATGAGCAGCACAAAAATCAGGGCAGCCACCAGGATTGGCAGCAAGAGGTCCTTCTCCTTCTTTATGATGCCTTTGGATTTGGGATCTTGCTCTGGAACAGAGGCAAGGGGGTGTTTGTCTTGTGAAATGTCCTGTGAGCCTCTGGTAATTAGCACAATAACCTGGACCAGGCCAGATGAACATGATAGAGGAGCAGAATTCACCTTATTTGACTTAATTTTAGGATATGAGGTCAATATTTTTATTGTGTGAATAAGAAAAAACCGATTGAAATCGGTGGACTTGTGCTCTGGCACAACAAATAGCAAAATTTAGCTTTTTTTCCCCCTAGATGATACAAATGGCTGTGTTTCTGTGGTCTCCCCCAGAATTACAAGCCTTACAAACGTTACCCTGGTTCGGAGGGGGAAATGTGGTCAGAGAGACCCAGCCCGGTGTCAGAAAGCTCCTTTCATGTTTGGAAGCTCATTAAGGAGTTCCTACCAGCAGTGAGGGTGGAAGTCACAGTGGTGTTTTCACGTGGCCGTGGGGCTTCTGTCCTGGGAAGTTCCTCTGCTGTGACATTTCCTTTGGATGCTGTCTCAGTCCCTGGAGGAATGGAAAGAACAATATTTCTCTGAAGGACCAAGAGATGCTTAAGAAATGCGTATTTTCCCAGCAGCTTTGAAGCACCTGGGACTTCCCCTGACTTAGAGTTTTCTGCTCACTCCCCTGATTCTGGATTTTGTTTAAATGTTGTGAACAGAAAAGCCTCAGAGTCTCTTACACATTCTGGAACTCAATGATTCCCCTTTACAGCCAAATTAGAACAAAGCTGAGCTTTGACTCTTTGGTCATTTGGGGCCTTTCCCTGTCCATCAGTTTGCTTCCTTTGCTGGGAAAACCAGGAGTGAGTGCGTATCCTTCTTCTTAAAGGAGATATTTTGGTGTTCATATCCCTGGCTACTCCTTTAGTGTCTTCACAGCCCCCAGTGGTGCAGTCCCAGGGTGACAATCCCTGTCCTTTGCCATCACCCCCCCGTGTCTGATGATGTAAATCGTACCACTGGGGTCACCATAACCCGAGGAACCTCCCACTTCTTCATCTCCTGATGAAGCTGCTGATCCTTCAGGCCCTGCACAGACAGAGAGACGAGTTCTGACTTTCTTATGGGCATAGACAATATATCCTTGTGTAATTTACTTTGATTTGTAAAGCTAAAATGATGATGATGCACCAAAACTTTGCATTTTCCTCCCTCTCAGGTGGGTGAGCACACCTTGTGAAAGCCACACAATCACAGAGTGGTTTGGGGTTGGAAAAGACCTTAAAGACCAACTAGTTCCACCCTTAAAAGATTCAGGCTCCCCTTCCATGTGTGTTTATCAACACATGTATGAATTGTTTATCGTTCTGTGGTGTTTGTAATCAGCGATGTAGCGCTTTTGAACAAAAATAAACAAAGAGTTCGTGCATTTCTAAAGCAGCAATTGACTTTTCACCGCAGGGGCCTCTCATGCCAGGCAGGCACAAAACCCTTGGTGGGGTTTGGCCAACTTCTTTGGGCAGTGGAGCTCTTGATTCTGCTGGAAAGACCTCGGTAAGTGCAGCCTGGTGCAGGCACAGGTTTGTGTTGTTGCACAGTGCCATCTAGTGCAACCCATCCAGAGGATCCCAGCCTGGATCCCACCATCCTGCTGCATCTGAGGAGAGAGGCTTTGGCTGCCTGCATGGCTGGAAACTGGGAAAGCAAGTGATAAATGCTGTGTTTAATGTTCCACAGCTCTTTGCAACGTGGGATGTGTGGCAGTTTGGCCTGGCTCTCCTGCTGTCCTTGCAGCATTTCCACCCCTGTTCAATAAATTCATGGGACAGAGACCAAACTTACAATCAGATGTGAGATCTGGTGGGAGGCTTTGCTGGGTTGGTGTTGGTGCTGAGCTGGAACCTGCTGGACTCTCTGGTGCTGCAGGAGGGCTGGTTGGTTGTTTGGATCCTAAAGGAAGCCCCCCCCAAACACGACAGAAATCAGAAGACACACTTTGTCACTTGAATGATCCTGGAAAAGCTAAACCTGCCCTACAAGCTCCATGCTCTGGGCTGTTTGGGTTCTCTGTCTGATTTGGGGTCACACTCACAGTCCTACTCTCCCACCCTCAGTTTCTCTGCTCTCTGAGTATATTTAATGCTACGAAATGAGGAATAAAATGAAGATGAAGCACTATTATGTGTGTTTTTAGAGCAGAGGCTGTGCTGCTGTTCAGACCTGACCCCGAGGAAGAACTCCAAATTCTTTTTGCCCCAGGGAACCTTCTCCTTTAAAAACAGATTCCACACACAGGGCAGCAGACTCTGGGCTTTGGCTTCCCCTGTGTATATGTGCAATTCTGACCCCCTCAGAGCAGTAGGATGGGAAGGAGCTTGGAAGGAGCTTGGAGTACCTGTCCTGGGGAGGTCCTGGAAGTGGAAAGATGCCATCAGCTTCTCTTCCCTCAGGGCTGGGTGGTGGATGATGCAGCTGGTTGTGGCGTTGGGCCCGTAGGAGAGGACTGTCAACGTGCTGGTTGTGCTCCATTTCTTCCCATCAGACCCCAGCTCGTGCTTGGTGTCACCTGAGCATTTCAGAAAACATTGAAGTGCTTTCTAGCCGAGGGCAATTGGATGAAAACCCCTCCAGGGCCAATCTGCTTCACCTTGCCGTGCTGAAGCAGCTCCTGCTCGCTGTGCACGAGTGGTTTGTTGTGCAAATGGATTTCAGGGGAGCCCAAAGGTCAGGTTTTCTTCCTCCCAGCTGTTTTAAGTGCAGGCCTGGCTGCACTTCCTCTGCTCAACCCAAACCCCAAACCTCTGCTCGTGCCGTGACTCACACGGGGAAATTCCCCACACACCATCTGGGGGGAAATGTTCACACACCCACTGGCAATTCTGGGCCTTACCAGACACAATAAATTGCTTTTTGTGGGACTCTGGGGAGTCTCAGTGTCAGACAATATTCCCAGACTCTTTTCAGTGGTGCCCAGTGGCAGGATGAGGAGCAGTGGACATAAACTGAGCACAAAGTTCCACTTCAACATGAGGAAGAACTTCTTTCCATGGAGGTGGCAGAGCCTGGAACAGCTGCCCAGGGAGGGTATGGAGTCTCCCCCTCTGGAGACATCCCAAACGCACCCAGATGTGTCCCTGTGTCACCTGCTCAGGGCGACCCTGCCTTGGCCTGGATGCTCTGCAGAGATCCCTTCCCACCCCAGCTATTCTGGGATTCTCTGTGCTCTGCAGCACAACTGAGATTGAGAAGATTTTCAATTCTATGTGACACCCAGTGGCATTGAATTTGTGTTTTAGCAGCTGTGCATTTGTTCCCCAACCACAAAAATAAAAAAACCCCGATTTTTGTGCAATATTTGTGCACATTGAAAAACGTGCACAGTTAACAGTGATGGGCAACAGTTACATTTGCACTAAATAAATATTTCTGTAACAGTTCTCCATCATCCCTGCAGTGCAGGTTTGACTTTTCTCCTTTTCCAGCTGGGGGAAGTCAAACACAAAGATTCATTGCCTTGCCAGAATGAATTAGGGAGAGCCGTGGAACCTGTCTGATGTAGCTCCTACCCCTCCAGGTAATACTGACTGTGTTTATATGATCTGGGAAAAGAAACATGTATTTCATGTGACACAGAGATGTGTTTGAACAGCCCTGGTGGAGAGGGAGGTATTTTAGATGTGGTGGCACAATAATTTCAACTGTCTGTTTATAATGTGGAGGTTCTGATGCTTTCCCTTGATCCCTTAAATGAAAGAAATTCCTTGTTTCCAAATCAGCCTTTGCAAATAATTCACTGTATCACTCAGACCAGTATTTCCCAACCCTCTTTTCCATCCCCAGAAGGGTCATGGAAGAGCTCCAAAGGCTTTCAGAGTGGTTTTTGCTGGGAAGGAACTAATCTTTGTCAGCAACAGCTCAGTAATTACAGCTGATTTGCCCCTGCTGGGCCCTGGTGGAACTCAGGTGATGCTCGTAATTAAGATTTATTAGCTGTTTTCTGATTGGTATAAATATTTGCAGTAAGTGATTAAAGCTGAGGATGGAGGGGAGGTCATTTCAGGCCTTCAAGAAGGAAGAGCAAGGAGAGTCACTCCAGGCCTTCAAGAAGGAAGAGCACAACTGTTAAAGTAAGTGGAGAAATGCTTTGTTGGATTTATGGAGATGTTTACTGTCTGTGTTGTGATGCCACAAATAATTCACTGTATCAGGCCAGGACTGAGGTTGTTTCTAGTTTGAGGAAACCCCTGGTTTTAGAAAAACACTGTGAAAAACATACATGAAAGCTCAGGGGTGGTGTGTTGCTTCCCTGAGCACTTTATTTGTGTTAATGCCTTTGTGTCTGGTAGCCTGGTTTTTTTTTTTATTCACTCCTGATTTCTCTCTATGTTCAGGCCAGCACACTTCCCTGTTGTTTTCTTGAGCCTTAGTTACAAAAAAGCCCATCTTGGGGGCAGAGGAATATTAGAGGCTAAGCTTTGAATATGTTGCTTGATGATGCAAAATATGAGTTAATGTGTGAAAGAAAATACATTTGCATCTGGGAGTGTTTTTCTCACACTTTGATACAGTTGTGCACCAGAGATGATAAGGCAGTGATTTTTAGAATAGTGCTATTTATAGTGATCTGAGAATAGCAGCTCTTTATATAGTTAAATGAGCAGAAGGGCTGCTGGTGTGTGTGAGCTGCTCAGCAAAGCTGAGGCAAATCTGGCTGCTGGTTCCAACAGAGAAATGTAGTTATAATGGATTTGTTAACAGACTTTGTACTGGGGGGTTGAAAACTGTGTCTCCAGGGGTTTGGGCTCATTTCATTCCAGTGGAATTTCTTGCTCTCCAGGGGGTTTTGGTGCCAGGTGTTGCTGTTTTGTGCTGAGTTTGAGTGAGGCAGAGGAGCCTCTCCCTTGCACAGACACTGGGATTTAGTGCTGACCAGGCTCCCAACCTGCCCCAGGTTGTACTAAAGGAGTAGTAGGGGATGAGCAGTGGTCCAAACTGATGTGTTGCAGAAGGTGTTTCCCCCTCCAGTGTTTTTAAGCTGCCCAAGGCTGGTAAGAAGGAATTGTTGGTGATCAGCCCTGGTCCTTGAGCACTTACCTGGGAGCTCCATCCCGTTGTCCAACAGCCAGGTGACCCGGGGCTGGGGTTTGCATCCTTGGGTGTAGCAGGACAGTGTAATGCCTCCTTCTGTGTCTTGGGATACTTCCAGTACTGGATTAGAAGGGGCAGCTGTGGCAGGAAGATTTAGAGTCAGTATTGGGGCATCTTTCTCAGTTTTCTGAGTGGCTGCACACAGAGCATCGTCTGGGAGGGCTCAGCTGAGACCAGGATTGTGTTAAGCACCATTAAAATTCCATGTAAAACTGAAGGCTTGGAGTTGAGGAGCTGGCTCTGTTGTCCTGCTCCTCTGGAACAAGCAGGGGAAGGGACTTACCCAGTACCTCAACAGGCTGGGCCTTGCTTTGGAAGGGTTTGCCATAGTAGAAGCAGCTGTAGGAGCCTTCGTCGTGCACTGTGACCTGGGACAGCTGGATGGATAATTCATCCTTGGAATAATGGATGAGTTTGTACCTCTTGTCTCTTAAAACTGTAAGGAAAACAAAACCCAGCGTGCCATGTGTGTTGGTACATGAGAGAAAGGCAAATAATCAAAGCAGTGGTGAATGAGGACAGTTTTTATAACTGAATTTTTAAAATTCCTCACTTGATTTACCAGAGCAGTTTTTAATGAAAATATCTCCTAAGATATCTCTACTCTGCTGTACAGTTCCCTTTCTCTCTCTTGACTTTCTAATCTTTTTTTCATCCCTCCTGGCTGATTTAGAGGAGCCCTCAAGGTCAGACCAATTTCCTGGACTTTTCCCACCATTGCAGCACAGAAACTGTAACTTTCTGCCCTTAAAATGAACTGAAACTGGGAGTGTGCACCAGTCACGGGGAGAAAAAGACCTCAAAAGCTATCTTTTTATTTTTACTAATTTTTTTTTCAGCTGAGGTTTTTGTAAAAATACGGAGCCTGTGAGAAAATCACAGCACTTCCAAAGCGATTAAATACTAAACGATTCTGAGATAACCAGGATGTGTTGTGTTTGTAGCTGCAATGAGGCTGGAGGGAACTAATTCACAAAGTGGTTTATTGGAGAAGCCACGAGACAGAGGCTCCCTGTGGTGACTCAGAATGAAAAATGAAAACTTCCATGTGCAGGGTCAGCTTTGGTTTCTCCTTAAACAGGGACTGGTTTTTTTTGTAATACGAAAGGAGAATATTTTGTGTGCCTGACTTATCCAGGATCCAAATGCTTTGCAAACTCTGGTCCTTGTGGGTGTTGTATCATGTGTCTGACTGAAGGGTAATTGTGGGATGTTGGATTTATGGGGGGAATCCTCAGGTGATGGAAGTTTTGTTCCCTTGGGTTAAAATCTGCTGCTGTAGGCACCCATGGACATGTCCTTTCCCTACCCTTATTAAACTGTCAGCTCAGAAACACTCAAGCATCAAAAGGGCTGAAGCTTAAAAGGTGCAGATGCTTAAAACTGGAGATGGACAGAATCAAGTGTCTTGGTCCAAAATTGCTTAGAAAGAGTTTGTGGACATAAAGAACCTGGGTAAATAAAGGGGTTTTGCTACCCTTGCCTACCTCTGTGGTGTAAAATAGCAAGAATACAGATATATGTCAAAAATAGAGATAATTGATGGAGAGAGGATTTCCCTCCAGGTTTGCAGACTAACAGACTGCAGGAGGGGAGAGGAACCCTTGCCCTTAGGCTGTTGGGATTTTGGGGACCTGGATGTCCAAGCAGCACAGGGTGGGTTGCAAAAGCCCCATTTCCCACCTGGATTAGCTGTCAGGGGCTCAGCACAGAGTTGTTTTGGATCCCATTTAAACCTGAGGGTTCACACCCTGAGAATACTGAACCTGGGATCTTGGGTTCCCCAGGGAACAGTTCCACATCCATACAGGGGTGAGTCACTTCAAATGGCTAATGGGCACTCATCCCACTTGCTCTTGTAGCTGAATAAATAGGAACAACAGTTACTCATGGCATTTTCTGTTTAGAAACATTGGCAATATTTAAAGGAAGCATCAGTGAGCTGGTTCGGTGTGGGTGTGACAAGACCTGGTGGCTGTGATTCCCAGAGCAACCTATTGGGCAGTTTCAGTGGGCATTGGGTACCCAATTTGGATAAATCCCAGCCATTATTATCATTAAAACATACAGGATTTAACAAGGAATGTTTAACAAGGAATGCTGGCTGGGTACTGTGCAAATAGGGAAGGCCAAAGCAGTGCTCATCTTGCAGAGCTGTTTGCTCCAAGAGGAGGAGAGACAGGGACAGAGGGAGGTGAGGTGCAGGGAGGGGAAGGGAATGCAGTAACTGTAGCTTTGGCTTTGTCAGCACATCTAAGAAATCACTGCTTGTTTCTAAAAACTTTCTCTTGGTGCACTCCATCCAACTCCCTGGTGAGCAGGAGGGTGCCCAGGGCTTTCAGACACGTCCACCTCTGTCTCTCCTGTGGGACCAGGGTGGGGTTTAGTGCTGAGCTCTGGGTGCTGGGGGGAACTTCAGTTCACTGCTAAAAGCTCCAGTGCCAGACCCCTCCTGGGGGGGTTTCCATCTCATCCCCTTCCTGCCAGAAAGGGCTGCACTGTGAAAGCCCCTGGAGGGGTTGGGTGGTGGGTGAGTCAGACCAGGAGCTGGGACAGCCCACCCCGAGTGCCCCCCACCCCCGTGGAGGGTGGAACAGCAGCTCCTCACACTCACCCTGCTGGCTGTTGAGAAAAATGGTGAAACCACGAGGGTTCAGCCACTGCAGAGCAGAGCTGGGGGCAGCGCTGGGGGGGCTGAAGGTGCAGTGCAGGGTCAGGTCTTCTCCTTCCTTCACAGTCACAGTTTCACTGCCAGCCCCTGGAAACCCCCCTGCCACAGCTTGGGGGGGAAAAAAACCACCTCTTAAAGTGTGACAATAAACTTCACAATGTTTTGTACACAGTAATACTGCAACTGTCCTTTTTCCCGAGGGGTTTTTCTGCCCTGGGCAACTTGCCAGTGTGGTTGTACTGATATAAATTCATCACAGCCATTAGAGAGGTCAGTGGGGACTTGTACCAAAGGTTTGTGATCAGCACAACCAGATTTAGTTATTAAATGTTATTAACCATCAAAGGATTGGTAGTAGACCCATTTAATGCACTTGCTCCCTGCATGTTAAAACAGACATTCATTTCCTTTATTCCATTATTGGAACTCCATGATCTTTGAGGTCCCTTCCAACCCAAACCATTCTGTGACTCTGTAATTCTGTGTTTCACTGAGGAGCTGTTGAATCTGGTTTGCAAGTGTGTGAGACTGAGCAATGAAGGATTTTTTTTCAGCACCTCTGAAAAACGAGGCTTTTTTATTCAGAAATCATGGTGCTGCAACTGCTTGGAAACTTCTTGCCAAGATAAGATCCACAAACCTGGCCTGGCACAGGTTACTAAAATGAAATTTCATTCTCTTCTCTCAGTTCATTTTACAGTAAAATGTCTTTTGCTCTCTCCAGACATTCTAAGATATATAATGTATTCTGTGAAGATATTTGACCTGGAATGAATTACCTTCTCCAGAAAAAAAGCAAGCCCTGGAGAAATTACTAAGAGCAGTGCCTGGGTTGGAGTTAAGTAAATAGGCAGTAAGAGGGTTTTGCTTTTCATGCCCTTTTTATGTGTTTTGATTTTATTTTCCGGGCAGCTCTTTGCTGCAAGTTCCTACTGCAGTTTGGGGAAATGAATCTTTCTGGGCTTTGGGAAAGCTTTTCATGTTCTTGAAGATGTTAAATATATCAGAAATGAAGCTTTTGTAGAGCATTGTTGCTGGAAACTGTTATTTTCCCACTGGAAACAGGGGAAGGACTTGTCCCCCTGTAAGACAGTTGTTTCCCAGGGGGTTTGTGGCCCTTGTGGAAGGAGGTGCAGTGTTGTTTGAGTGGCAGGGGAGGGTTGTCTGTGGTTTTCCACGGGGCCTTTCTTCATCATGATGGTTTCCCGTCACCCCCAGCAGTGTGGGGTCTTTTCAAATCACACCTCTGGAGGTGAGAACAGCAAGACTGAGCCAGAAATGGGGGTGTTGTTTGCTTTTCTGAAGCAGAGCATACATGTAATTTCCATGGGAGCCCATGGCTTTGCTCAGCCCATGACTCACAGGTCAAATCTTCCCTGCACAGGGGGCAGTTGGAACTGGTTGTGATCTTCAGTCACTGGGGGGTGGGAGATGCTCCTGTGCCAGCTCCAGGGGAGGGGGGTTCTTGTACCACGTGTGCCCCACTTGGAAAAGCAAGTCTGGCATCAAATACGGTGAAATATCCACTTTCTGGGCAAGAAAGAGCAACAATTTTGTGCTAGAAATTGCAGGGTGCACTGAGCAGAGTAATTCATGCCTCTGGTTGCTGTCCTAAGAGCCCCCAGGAAGTGCACTGAGAGCTCAGTGCTTTGAGATGTGCACTCAGAGCAGAGCTCTTTGAACCTGTGGCCCACACAGACACCCTGTTTAAAGGGTTATTTTTGACCTGTGAGTGGAGCTTGAGTGACTTGTGCTGCCCAAAGCAGCCAGTGGTGGTCAGCAAATCCAGGTTCATCCTTCAGGAGTCTGGCAGTGAGGGGGGACAGGGTTTGTACTCTGAGCAGAAGCTTCTGAGGGCATTAGCAAAGTATCAGCAGCAGCCCTGCTGTGGTTTCTGCTCCAGGAACTAATAAGGGAGAGGGACCACACATTCATTCCTCCTGCACAGCTCAGGAGTGAAGCCTGCAGGAATCCTGAGCAAGGATCACTGTCCTGCTGGTTTTTTCCTTAAATCTTTCCCTGTCTGACACAGTCAAATATGAATCTCTCACACTCTCCTGTGTACGAAAGACAGGAGATTAGCAAAGCAAGTATAAGCTACATCCTCTAGCAGGAGCAAGGAGACTGAGCATTTAAAGTGCTTTGCTTTTTGCAAAGTACTTTGCAAGTGCTTTTTAAATTATTCTGACTTTTATCAGCCTCTTTTTCCGCAATGCACACA
>NW_021940545.1:3916149-3921528 GCF_001715985.3 Manacus vitellinus
ACTGCCCAAAATTTAGTGTAAATGGCTATTACTGTCCAAATAAACTGACTTTAATAAGGTCAGAATTATGGCTTAAAAGCTGTGTGCACTTGCAGGATGTGGGCTTGAGGGAAGTGGACAAAATGGTTAATTATAAATGCATTACTGGTTTGGCTTCTAATTTATTAGAAACTGTTTCCATTAAACTTTTAGGTGCAGGGAAGTGCATCATTCTATTAGTGTACATTTGATTTATGAAAGTTATGGCTTCTATGTTAATCATAATATAATCAATTTTACCGGGGTACAGAGCTGCAGGTCATGAATTCATGGAGTTGGTTTGAAAGGGAAGAGTCTCTCTGGCTGATAAAACCATTGCTGGATTAAAAAAAAATCCATATTAAAGTTAGCAGCGCTTTGGGTTTAGAAGTTGTGCTTCCATTCCACACACGAAATAAGTCTGGGGGGGAAAAGGCAACAAAGGAGTTGAGACTCCAGGGAAAACCACACTCGAGAGGGTTTTGTGCCATCTGCTGTCAAACGCATGAACTTCACCATCAGTGCAGGGAACAAAAACGTGGCTCAAATTCCAACACGCTCCAGAGGAAAACTGGAATAGGAAGGGTGTTTGGCATCTTTATTAAATCACCCATGAGACTTTTTTTTTCTTTTTTGTCGGACTTCCGAGAAATCCATTTAATGTCAGAAGCGAATTAAACTGCAGTGGTTGTTTTAACAGTTGTTAGCACTCGAAACTGAGATTAAAAACAACCAACCAACCCCCACCCCTCCCGCCCCCAAAATAAAAAAATACAGATGTCACAGGTAATTACAGCTATTTTTGGCAATACAATTATTGGGTTTTTTAAAACAGCAAACATTTTTTTCCCCCTCAAATAAATACAATCTGCTCACACTAAAAAAAACCAAAAAACCCCAACAACATAATAAACAGAATGCTACAACAGGTTGAAAATGAAACACCAGGAGAGTTGATAACATCAAGTTTGAAGGGATGTCACCGAGTGAAACTTCAGAAAATACGTTTGAATGGGAAATAATAAAGGGACTGGCTGTGTGTTTTCTGTCAGGAAGCATGTGCAGGTCATGAATATTCCCCAGGGAACAAGTATTTGAGGAAGTGGTGAGCAGCAAGTAGCAATTTAGGGTGTTTGCAGCCAATCACACCAACTGCTTAATTAGATTTGTTTTCTTCATTGATTCACCGTTTCAAGCATGTCTGCCCCCACCATCTCATGTGTATTTTTAACTTAAAAATAATTTCTTCTGTGCTCAGGCTCTTTTTTTTTTTAAGAAACAAAGCAAACCACAAACCAAACTCGTTCTTTGGTGATAAAAATTATCACCCTCACGGTAACATTGACACTAAAATGTAATATCAGAGGGGAGAAGGAGGCTCCTGCTCTCAGCCAACTTCTTCCTGAAACTGTTCAATCTGAGAGAAAAGGGAAATAACTGTGGCTTTTTTAAGTTATTATGGTCTGGATCCTCATTTTGCATAAAAAATCAAAGCTCTGTGATTTCAGTTGACAGTGTCAATTTGACTCTTTTATTTTTCTAACCCAACCCATGAGTTGCAATTAACAAAAATACTGGATTAACAATTTATTCTTGGCAGCTTTATTCCTTAATTAGGGAAAAATCTGGGAACTATTTGCCTCCTCCAACCTGATGAGACTGTTGGGATCTGATGCAGCTCAAAGTGAAGGCAAGGGAAAGACTTGACATAGATCAAGTCTAAATTTAGGACAAAACACTTAAATACACATTAATGAGCAGCAATGGAGTGAAAGTGAAGCAGCAATTGTTTTGTACCCTTAATTTCTCAATTAAAAATTTAAAAGGAACACATTTTTATTCTTTTTTCCCCGCCCCCCTAAATAAACCTTATCAACATGAGACAACACAAAACCCCAAAGAGAAATCAAAATGCTAGAAGAAAATAAGATTTTTTCTTTCTTTCTTGACACCTAGTTTGAGACAAGACTACAATTGTCAAAATACTTTCCCAAACATCAAAAAATATACTTTTTTTTTTCTTTAAGAAGAGAGTATTTTACCACTACCTTCTCCAACAGAACATTCTTCTATATCACTATATGCAAAGAGCAGCTTGTACACTATTCAAATTGTGCACTCAGGTTTTGTTCCCTCTCTGTTTCATGCTTCTGCTTAAAAAAAAAAACAACCTTCTTTTAATGTCACTTAACTGCAGCAGGGCCTGAGCAGCCTCCACTGCTTTGTACAGGCAATAAATACTATAATATAATGATTTTATTGCCTCCACTGCTTTGTACAGGCAATAGATATTATAATATAATAATATTTATTGCCCAAATTACATCTGGCTGGCCACCCAGCATGAAACAAAAAGCAATCTGGAGAATTCCACATCAGGAACCAAATCTCTTTTGGTGTGATTGTCAACTACTTAGTTTTTAAGCGTGGAGGAAAACAAGCCAGAAATGCTCTTCAGGATGTCTTTGCACAGCCCAAACCAGTTTAAATTACAATTAAAAATTAAACCTGACAGTGATAAACCTGCCCAGGAGCAGTTTGCTCTCTCAGCCCATGAATTATCTCCCTGACTTTGCAGTTACATCCCTGGGATAATAATGCACTTACAAGTGGCCCAGGGTGTGTCACACAGGCAGAAAGGTCCAAATCCCAGAATATTCCTGTGGGTGGTGACAGTGGACAGGATTTTGCACAGGATGAGCTCTTTGCTGGCTGGAAATATGTACAGAATCTGGTGGTCAAGCTTGATTTAAACCCAGAGGCAAGCTGAGCTTGTCTGAGTCTGGTGACATCTGAGTCTGGTGCATCCCAGTTTTGCCTCGTTTAGGAAGAGGGAATTGCAGTTTGTGACTCCTGCTTCGTTCTGGCTGCTGGAAGGGCAGCTTGGATGTGTCCTGGTGGAGGTGGGACCAGTCCTGCTGAAGGCTGGATGGCTTAAAATAAATCAACACGAAGGCAACTCTGATCTAGGAATACTAAACCTACATCAAGTTGGACCTGTGTTGACCCATTCACACATTTCAAATGAGGGCTCTGACACTTTCTGCAGAGGAAAAGCAGGACAGAAGGATGCTGGAATGTCTCCCTGGTACATCTGAATGTGCCTTTATGTTATTTTTTTTTGTTGTTACCTTGTTTTTACTCTTTGTTGCCCAGTGAAATTGTTGATGGCCCATCCCTGGGAGTGTCCAAGGCCAGGCTGGATGCTGGTCCAGTGGAAGGTGTCCCTGGCCATGGCAGGGGGGTGGAATGAGATGAGCTTTAAGGTCCCTTCCAACGCAAACCATTCTGGGATGATTCTATTTCTGGGAATACTCAGATTTATGGCTCAAACCAAGACAGGGCTATGCCTAAATAGCCTAAATCTCTATCATCCCACTTCAACACATTTTTAAGTACCTTCTGACAGTGATGAGATCCATACAAGAGTCTGCAGCAACATTTTCATCCAAGGCTGATGACTTAGATAATTCTAATCCAACCCCCCCCGCTCTGATGCCACTTTATTCTCTAAACTACCCACTGTGATGTATTTTGCATTCTCCTGTGACCCAGCTGGCACTGGCATCCTGCAGACTCTTGCACCAGGAGGACCCCTCTTGTGATTGCAAAGATTTTAGTTAAAGATGGAAACTCTCCTCTTCCCCTTCTCCCAAAATCCTAACCCTCCCCCCACTGGATAAATAGCATCTTCATAGGCCAAAGCATGTTTCTCCTAAATTTAAGTGTACTGGGTTTATTTTTTTTTTTTCAGCTGCTTTGTCTTTATGACAGATGGCACTTGGGAATTAAGGATAAGGAAGCAAAGCACTGAATTCCAGCATCTTTTTGAGTTTCATCATTCCCTCCTGGAGAAAGCTGCTTACTGCAGAATCTCACCAGGGCTAGCAAAAAAAAAATAGCTCCCAGGGGACAGAAAGCCACCCCTGTGTGAATGACCAGCACAAAATCTCAGTATAAAAGGAAAACCCCTTTTCTGAAGGGAATTGAAATGGCACAAATGCTTTAGGCTGTGTCTGTGCACAGGGATGGATTTCAATAATCAAATTCACCAACCCTGAACTTTCTAAATCCTCCAGGTTTGGTTGAAATAGGTTTATTTTATCTCCCCATAAAAGAAACTGCTCCCAGTCTCTGTTCACAACAACTTTTGATGCTCAAACTTCACCTGTAACTGATGGGAAATTTGGGATTGTCCTGTGGTGCAGGTCAACAATCCCTCAACCTCTGCATCCAGCACAACACCCACCACAGTGCTCAGACACAGGAGAGGAACAACCTGCTGCTGGACCCTCCTTTGCAGCTGGTGGTGATGAAAAGGTGCTGAGAATTTGGGGGCTGTGAGTGCAGCCCCTGCTCACACGTGGGGCTGGAGGAGCCTGCTAATGCTCTGCAAAAATAGTAGTGGAAAAAAACCAGCCCCAGCCTCCTGAATGCTCCACTGACACAGGGCTGGGTGTTCCTAACGGGGTGCAGATGGCAGTGAAAGTGTCACCAGGGCTCCCTCTGAGGTGGGAATGTGGCTCAGCACAGACTCTGTGCTGTGCAAGACCTTCAAACCTGTATTTTAATACCTTTTTTCCCCCTGAAATCAGTCCCTTTTTGCATTTTAGCCGTAGATGAGACTCTTTGTGTGACTGTGGCTGTGTGAGATAGACCAGGACAGCTGCTTGGGTGACCCCCTGGGCATGGGATGACTGTTTTTTCCACTGTCAATAAAACACAAGAGAGAAGAGACATTCTCCAACGCTTCCAAAGGCCATGGGTTGGGTTTTCCTGGCTGGGGTGGCTTTGCCTATTCCTGCAGTAAGGTTTCTCTCCAGTTAAAGCCTCCAGTGGGTCCATGTGTGAGAGGGAGGATGGGGGGGTCTGTGAGCTGCCAAACACCCGTGTCTCCCAGTTCTTCACAGGAGCAAAACCCCAGGTATGGAATCTGTGGGAAGAGAGATGGAAAGAGGGGTAACAATAAGCAGGGATTGAGCTGAGCTGCCTTCAGAGGTGAAGTCCTGCTGTGCTGCTGAATCATTTCACCACCACCTCTCTTTCCCTCTTCCCAAAGCCCTTTTTCAGAAGGGGATTGCAGGACTCAGGTGTGACAGACACTGTGCATCTTTGTGTGTGGAAAACGCTGGGAAAGACAGATTACAGCCTTGTATCTTGGTTTAAATACAGGCCAGGAATCAGATGTGATTGACTGTGCACCTTTTTATGTGCAAAATTCTGGGAAAGACAGATTATAGCCTTATAGTTTGGTTTAAATATGAGTCAGGAATCAGCTGTGATTGACTGTGCACCTTTTTATGTGCAGAACTCTGGGAAAGACAGATTATAGCCTTGTATCTTGGTTTAAATACAGGCCAG
>NW_021940545.1:3921835-3931117 GCF_001715985.3 Manacus vitellinus
TGGAGCTGGGCACCTGATCCCACAGTGACAGCAGGGATGCTCTCAGACCATCAGCCTCTCAAATCAACATTCTGCACTCCCCTGACTGCTGAAATGAGGGGAAACTTGGGCAGAACCAAGTGTCTCTGCCTGGCAGAGCAGATTTCAAACTGCTTTTCCTCCTTGCAAAGCCAGAGCTTTGCCCCTTGGTGGGAATTACCTTTCGGACCATCTGCACGAAGTCCTTGGAGTTCTGTGGAGACAGCCCTTGGAGCTGGCAGGTACAGGCCTCCAGGGAGGATGCATGGGCCACTATCAGGATGTTATTTCCTGAAATAAAGGGAGAAAAACAGGTTAAAGAGGGAGATGAAGCCAAATTCAGGCACTGGTGCACAAGATCAAGCAGACCATTAAAAAAAAACAGTTTCAACTTATCACATAACAACACATCAAGCTGTGTATTAGGGAGGAAAAACGTGATTTATTAACATATTTAAAGCATTTCTCAATTTTCAGGATGATGGTTAACTCAGTGCTACTTAGTTTTTGATGCTTTCTGAAGAAAACAAGAATTGCAGTGAGATTTCAGCTGTCTTGGGAAGCAGGTGCTTTTTGCCTACACAAACATCAATTCCTGTTCCAACAAACACTTTAATTTCTCTTGCTGCTTTTCCACTGTGGTAATTTCACATTTCCATTTCCAAGCTCCTTTACAACCAATGCCCCACTGTGCTGTTGAAGTTTTGTGTGCAAACTATTAAAGCAAAAGCTTAGAGGCAGATCAGTGAAATGAAATGAGTAGAAACACCAGACCTTAGAAACATCCCATTTCTATGTTGTGAATGAAAAATAACAGCTAGAGGTCTGGGTTTTTTTTTTTAAATCTCAATATTGTGCTTGGAGAAACGTTTTAAGGTCTTTCTGGGGGATATAATTCAGAGGAGGAGCTCAGATAGGGGAGGGATGATGCTGGGAACAGACTGCAGAGTGCACAAATAGCTCATTTATTCCCTTGGGTTGGGCAGCAATCCCTAAAATACCTTGTTATTTAAGTTTATGGACCTTTCTCATAAGGTGAATTCATTTCAACTCGTAGCTCTGACACTTGCAGGAGTTTCCAGTGTCTCTGGGAGAGGGATGAGAGGTCCATGTCTGGGAATTCCCCCTCTTAGGAGGGAAAGGCTGGTCAGGAATATTGGCCTTCACATCCCAGCCAGCCTGGCTTGTTTTTTCAGCCCCTCTGCAGCACTTACCTTTGCCTTTACATTCACTGATGATTTCCTTTGTTACTTGGTAGCTTCTGCTTATGTAGGTGTCATAAGATTCAGAAACCACCAACTTGCTGACAGGAATATGAGGTCTGTGAGCACAAAAACACACACAGTAAACTGGAAGAAGCAATAAAGTTCTAAAGTGCAGGTTATGATTCATCTCAAGGTATCTGTTCTTTAACTCTCCCCTTTCCCTCAGTCCCCAGAACTTGTGCCAGGACTGCTGTGATGATTTTTAAACTTCAAGAAGGAATTTAAAAAAGAATGCTTTGAGATAATTGGGGGAAATGATAATTGTTTCCTCTGATGGGGATCACTTAGTGAAGGCAGCTGGGTGTGCTTGTGTTCCTCCTGCAGTAGAGATGCTCCTTTGTGTTTCTTTAGGCAGGTGTGTGGAAAAAATTCGGTTTATAATGAGCCATTTGCACATCACGTTCAGCCCAGCAGCCTGGAACCTGCTCTGAGTTTATTTTGGGACCTCAGCAGCTCTTCCAGGCACTGCCTAAACTTGAAAAAGACCCTTTCCCCTCCCCTTTTCTGCTACCTGTAGGTTGTATCAACGCTTAGAGTAGCTGCAGCTAAATCCACAGGGGGGATCCAGGCAGGTAGTGTGTTCCCAGAGACCCACTTGGTCCACTCAAACAAGCCTGGCTCTATCCGGATTTTCAGGTTGTTCTCCTGCTGCATACCTGGAAGAGGGAGAGAAGAGGCCAGGGATCAATGGAAGCAGCTGGGGAGGGAGGCAGCAAGACTTGGCAGCTTTAACAGTTCAGTTTGATTGTTTGTGAATTGTTTTAGTCAGTTGACCTATGGCAGGTATGGAAGATGAAGTATTTAATATATAAGGTAGGATATGCCAGGGAATATAAACCTCTGGCTGGCAGCTGCATTAAAATTAAATGGCAATTAAAGAAGGGTTCTTTTGTGCTATATAAAATATAATCCTCACCCTGAATTCCCCTTCCCCTGGGTCTCCCATATGAGTGTTTTACCCAGAAAGTGAGAGGAATGTTGTGTGTTCTCACCTTTCAGGATGTTGTGTGCTGTCTGCACACACCTCAGGGATGGGGAGCTGTAGATGTAGTCTACAATGGTATTAGTTTCTAGCAAGGCTTCACCTGCAAGGAAGTTTTAACTCCTGTGAGTAAAATCAGACAAGTGGCACTGCAACATCAACAACAACCTGCAGCCACCCAGCAAGGAGCTGCTCAGGTTCTGCCTCCCCTGGGTCCAGCCAAAAAGCAACCAGAGTGCTCAGAAAAACTGGGGAGGGCTTGGATTTGATTTGATTTCATTTATAAGCCATAAATCAGAGCGATTCAACAAAACTCAAACCCAACTTAATTCAATTGGCTCAACTCTAGTATAAATTACCATTTCATTACACAGGTGGGAGATCACTGAAAATTAGATAAGAATCAGCTCCACTCTCAGGGTTATTAATATTCTTGCAATGCCTCAGGGAAACAAAGGAGAACAGGGATGTGCACAGGCTTGTAGGAAGCAAGAATTACATTTTTGCTCTGTTTGAAGAGGCAGGACAAAGGAGTGGGAGCAAGAAGGGGTCACTAACCCTGGCTCCATGGCAAGGTCTGTAAATCTCTTGAGAGAAGTGGGGTAATTTAGAAGGAGTAGGGTAATTTAGGAGGGATCTACCACCCCTCCCTCCCAGGGAAGCTGCTCTTTGGCTTCAGTCATCAGAGGAATTCTGGCTCCAGCACCACAAGGTCACACTTGCAGCTGCAGTTTTGTCCTCAGCCCCCTCCAGTGCCACCAGCAAAGTGTGCTCAGACTGCCCTGCTGTCATGGGCATATTGCAAACCCTGGTGCCATGTGGAGCCCGAGCATCCTGCTGCTGCACGGGGATTTATTTCTGTTTAAAGAAGCAAGTGTAATTTTAGCTGCCCTACTTTGGCTGTGACCAAGGGGAAGGATCTGAAGAATCTGAGTCTGAGGAAATGCTGAGTGCTGAGGCTCGTGTCTTTGTGGGGCTGGGCTCCTCTAATCACAGCACTCTTTGGCCACCAAAAGGTTTTCTGTCTATGCACAAAGAGGCTCAGAATTCAGGGACAAGGATGGGGGGCGTGGGAGAACACTGGAAATAATTTTGACTTGATAATTTATGGTTTTGATGACACAAAGCCAGGCAGCTCGAGAAAAGAATATTAGGGAGGCAAAGGAAGATGGTGAAAGTCAAGGCAGGAGCATATTTTGCATAAGGTGACTGTCACCCTGCTGGTAATAACAGTGTATTCCAAAGGAAACCCATCCTGCTGATGGCTCCCATTTCATCCCATGCCCCAGATTTCCTGCTTTGCCTTTTTCCTCAGCTGCAGCAGCTGAAGGAGAAAAGGTTTCCTTTGAAAGAGGGAAAAATTGCTGGGGAAGGTGAAGGGACTTTGTAAAGCTCCTGGAAACGTCAAAATCTCGTTTGTTCAGGGCACTCAATTCATTTTTTATTGCCTTGCACTTTATCTTTCTCTTGGCTGAGTGTGTGGGAGGAAGACAGCAAAGCTTCCTGGGTAAGATCTCCACAGGATCCTGGAATGGTTTGGGTTGGAAGGGACCTCAAAGCTCATTCAGTGCCACCCCCTGCCATGGGCAGGGACACCTTCCACCAGCCCAGGTTGCTCCAAGCCCTGTCCAACCCAGCCTTGGACACTTCCAGGGATGGGGCAGCCACAGCTTCTCTGGGAATTCCAGCCCAGTCCCTCACCACCCTCATAGGGAAGATTCCTTCCCAATATCCCATCTATCCCTGCCCTCTGGCAGTGGGAAGCCATTCCCTGTGTCCTGTCCCTCCATCCCTTGTCCCAGGTCCCTCCCCAGCTCTCCTGGAGCCCCTTTAGGCCCTGGAAGGGAGTCTCAGGTCTCCCTGGAGCTTTCTGTCACCCCCACCTCTCCCAGCCAGCCCCCAGAGCATCCTCAGGATCCAACAGGTCCACTTGACCCTCTTGTGCTTAAACTGGAAGGAGTTCAAGGCAGAAGAGTCGCACCCCAAAATTTCCACCTCATCCTTGTGTTTATACACCCCTCTAAGCCCTCTCCAGCCCACTCACCACCCTCACAGGGAACAATTCCTTCCTAATATCCAATCCAAACCTCCCCTCCTTCAGCTCAGACCCCTTTTCTGAGGAGGACTTACCAACCAGCCTGGCCTGCGTGCAGCCCAGCACGGTGATGGGAGCGTCCTTCTCGTAGTCCCTGAACCCACCACTCCTCTGAGGTAAATTGTGAGGCATGTTCAGGTTGCTGCGCATGTACCTTCCTGGAGGGAAAGGTTCCAGGCTGGAATTAATTCCTTCAGAGAGACACAGAAGCATCACACCTTCTTCTACCCTCTTCCACCACCCACATCCTGCAGGTGCTGCCCAGCCCTGGCTCTTGAGCAGTTTTCCCCATGTAAAAACCACCAGGAATCTCCCAAAATGAAGTGAAACGCCTTTCAGCGGTTCAAAAGCAGCAAAGGACGCTGCTGATGCTTTTATAAAAGTTATCTTTAGGACAGTTTACTCCATGGGAAAACAATTTCTGTCCCACAACAAAAGAAACCCCGAAGGTCACGCTCTTCCAGGAGGTCAAAATGTCAGAGCTCTTCTGCCAGAAGTTAGAAAGAAGGCAGTTGTGAAATCATCCTTTGGCTGTAAGATATTGCTTTTGTTTTAAATATAAAAAAGACTTTTGGGGACAAATTTCTGATCAGTTCTAACGCCAACAGAGCCTGGAGTTACAGTTTGTTAACTATACTCTGAAACTCAAGCATATTACTGGGTTGAAAACACCAAAAGCCACCCTGAGCTGTACTTTTAGTAGGGTTATTTTCATTTAGCACTGCGAGCCAGCTGTGCAAAATAAATTCCTGATGGCAGTAAGTGTTTTCACTGAACACTGATTACTAACATCATGACTACATTTGTTCTTTGGCCACCTAACTGGAGCATAATCACTCCTGCAACAGCTTCCCAAATATTAGCAAACAAACATTTCCTCCCTGGCTTGTGTTTCTGCTTCTGACTGCAGCCCTGCCACCCCAAAAAGCATCAATCTGTGTTAAGAAACCACAGGTTCTATGTAAGATTTGCCCCTCTCCTTCCTCCCTCCAAACCTGGGAGACCCCAGAGCAGACTCACCTTTGGCATCGAAACACTGGGACAGCCAGTACTTCCCAAAAACTACATCCATCCTCTCCCCGTGCCTGCAGACAAACAGGCAGCGTTTCTGAGGCCCTGGCTGGCTGGTTATCCTCAGGGGCTGGAAGGGAAATCACAGGCTGTTGGACCTTCATCAGAGTGCAAAGGGTTTGCTGAGCTCTGGGAGTCAAGACCAGGCACTTCTTGCTTTACCCACTACAGGAAAGCCTTCTGTATTTATGATTTTTATGGATTTATGAAACTCTTTATGAATTTTATAATATTGGTAAATTTATGGTTGTATAAAAGTGCTGGAGGGAGCAGGGGATGGGGCCCTGCCACACCATCTTAAGAGCCAGTTTGGGGACAGCAATGTCTTCAATGCCTGTGGTTAATTGTGTCATTCAGAAGTTTGCAGAGAACTTTACCTTGTAACTGTGGTGAAAAGAGACCAGGGGACAGGTTTTTAGGGAAAACCCAGTGGCTGGCAGCTTGTCCCTAAGGCTGTGTGGATTTAGGGGTGTGGGGGTCCCCACCTGCACGTTCTGGCAGATGATGGTGAGTGGCCCTGCATCCCCAGGTCCTTGGTCTTCCTGCTGTCTTCTCTCCAGAGCTCCATCAGTGAAGCCTTGAAGGGATGGGGAGGATGTAGTATTCAGGATTGAGTAGGACCTGCCAAAACCAGAAAGGTGTTGTTGGCTTTGGGAATGCTCTGTGTGCCCAGGCTGCACTAAGGGCATTTCTGCAGTTTTCAGGAGCTGAGGAGAATTCCTGTTGTAATGTTATTTTATTATTATTATTTCTGTTTTATTATTATTTGTGATCTACACACGTGAAGAGACAAATTCCACCTCAACAGGCTGTTTCCTTGGAAACAGTTTAGGGAACAACAGTTCCCAAACTTTGGTCTGTGAGGCTCTGAATATTCTCATGGAAGTGCCACAACCTTCCTCACCACAGGATGCTCCCTACCATCACCTGGGGACCAGCTGCATGTCACTGACTGTGGTCTTGTGGACCAAAATTCAGGGATTGAAGCCTGCAGGGAGTTTTCCCTCACCTTTGCAGCACAAGCTGTTGCTGGGGCTCAGCCCTGCTTCTCCCCCTGGGCACAAAACAGCTCCTACCCCCTGGTAGGGACCTGGCACTGTCAGCTTGGGTGGTTGTGTCTACATTTTTCAGTGCTGATTATTCTGTTTCTCACCTCCATGGGAATTTATTCCCACCAGTTCTCCCAGTTAAGTGCAGCCAAATGGATGGAATAGGTCCCACTCTGCCTCAAGGGGTTTATCTAATGATGGTGCCTCTGAATAAAGCCCAGACATGCAAGGACTTTGACCAAAACCCTTGGGACTAAACCCTGACAGGCAATTACAGAAGCTGCAGTGCCTCTCTGCTGACTCAGCACATTGGGTGGGTTACCTTTGCTTAGTCATTAAAAAAAAACCCCATTATCAGATAATGTACGTGGCCATTTGCTTTGACAGAAATAGTTGCTAGTGATTGCACTTTTCAGTGCCTTAAATATGCCAGCACTTGCTTCCTGATGGCATTTAGTTAGGATAAAATCTCAGAGGGGCTCCACAGCTGTTGAAATAACACTGAGTGCCTCTGCCAGAGGAACAAAAATAGGTCACCTGCGTTTTTGTTAAGAGCTGATTTGTGAGATCACACCATTTGCACCAGTTCAAAGGAGACAAAATGCCACCTTGTTGGTCCTGATAGTTTCTCCAGCCTCCTGCCCTCACTTCAGACCCGACCTTCTAGTTTATTTTAACTGTGTTTTATTCATGGTGAGTTTTCCCAACAAGGGCTGGCCCTGCTCCAGGGAACTTTTCCTCTCAGGCAAAGGTTCAACACAGATCCATCCTCCCTGACCCCAAAACTTGGTATCTCAATATGAGAAGAATCTCAATTTCTTAGCCAGACCCCTCTCTACTGCTGCACAAAGTGGATCTTCTTCCAGCTTCCAGCCCTTCATCCTGTCTCAGCCCTTTCCTGCTTTGCCCATGTGACAGTTTTTTAAGGACACCGCCTGAAGAACACTAAGGATTTTTTGGTTACTCCTCTTCCTTTGCCCCCAGGAGCTGCCACACAATTTCTGGGACTTTCTTTCTCTCTAAGCCCTTATTCCAAGGCACCTATTTATAGATGGGAATGATGATGAGGCAAAGGCACCCTATGTTGCTGTGTCTGGAGAAGAGCCACCAGCTTGTCTTCTACCTCCTTCATGCTGCTGCAAAACAGAAACCACTGAAGCTATTTCAGCTTAGTCATCCTCTAAGCACAGGTCATTGTTTGGAAGCTTTTCCCAAAGGGAAAAAAGAGGCAAACAGAGGCTGAAGGCAGAGAACAACATCCACTGTGTTCTGGATGATGTCTTGTCCTCACTGCTCTCTCAGGGGTATCTCTGTGGCCCTGGAGGAAAAGGCCCCTTGGAGAGAGGGGATGGTTCAAGCAGAGAATGGAGAAAGGGTCTCTGTCACAGCTGGTCCTCAGCTCTTGGTGGGAAAAGACCCCTCTGCCATATCCCTCATCATTATCCAGAGGAGAGGGATCGCTGTGGAAAATGAACCAGCCCTTGTTGCAGAACAGGAGGAAGAAAGGGTGGGGAAAAAACCTCCTCAGGTCCAAATATAGCTGGAAAAATTAGGGCTGTTTTTCCTCCCCTGGCACTTGTGCCAAGTCTGATTTCTCAGGGTTATTAAAGGGGCAGGGAATGGCTTTGGCATCTCACGAAGAGCTGAAATCGCCTGTGGTGGAACATCCACAGCACTCCTGTCCATTCTGGGGCAGAGGAGGTGACTATTTCTGGCTTTGCTGGGGAGGGAAAAGCAGTGCAGGGAACCATCCTACCATGAGTGCCGTGGTAAGCTGTCCTTAGGTTGCTGTATGGCTTTGACCACATGACATTCCATTACCTGATATTCCCTGTGGGAAGCCCCTGTGTAAAACGAGACCGTTTCTGGGTGTGTCACAATGGTTTTGGTAAATGCTCCACATTTCATGCTCCAATTCCTGATTTATAGCCTTCAGTGGCAACAAGGGAAGGGGCATTTCCTTTCTTTGCTTGCCTGGAGGCAGAGGTGCTGGAGTTAGAGAACATTTGGCTTCCCTTTTAGTTGCTGCTGCTGCAACAGTAATTCTTGCCCATGCTACTCCCTGGGCATCAAAACTCTTGCAGGCACTGTAAGAATAAAAAGCAGGCTCCACTAGAGCAGAATGTGCAGTGTGAGTGGACCTGAGAGTATTTTTTTTTTTAGGAGAAGGAAGGGTGGTCTTGCTGGATTGCAGATTGGAGGGTCTGAATTGAGTCCTGCCTTCACACAGACAGTGCAGGCAGAGGGGCAGCAAGCAGGATGTGCCTCTCCTTACATACAAACTATTCCCTGTGCTCCAGGTTTGTCAAAGGCTTTTGGCTGCTTAGATATCAACCCACTCCTTAAGCACTACTTTTTTTGTCACTGTTTAGCTAATTCCCACCAAAATCAAGGGACAAAAGGCATAATCTCATTCAAAAGGTGAGGGCTGCCTTCTCTCTGAAGCCTTCTGAAAAATCCTGCTAAGTATCTTAAGAAATGTTGCTGATCCCAAGCCCTTTTCCACAGAAGATGTCTCTTCCCAAATTAATGTTCAGATTTAAACCTTCCTGATCCTGGTCCCACCACAGAGGTGTCTCCCCAGCAGTGTCTGCAGCAGCCATCTGCTCCAGCAGTGATCCTATGAGTGATAAATAGCTGCTGTAACATCTCAGCTAAAAAAGTCACACTGTCCTCTAACCCCATGCCCAGGGGCAGCATCTGCTCTTCTTGGCTCAGGAGATGGGGCTTTGTGTGCCAGTTCCTTTCCCCCAGGGACCTTCTCAGCAGCACTGAGGAAGTGATTCTGCCCCTGGACTCAGC
>NW_021940545.1:3931662-3957585 GCF_001715985.3 Manacus vitellinus
AGCTGATCCTGTGGCTCTATGATTCTGTGATTCTATAATTCTATGATTCTCAGCAGCCCTGGGAGACTCCTCACCTACCCAGGTGAAATCCCAGCTGCTGAGCCCCTTTTCCCAGCCCTGGGGAGTGGCCTGAGCAGGTTTTTACCTACCCATGGAACACCCAGGTGCCACACTCGTCCGCCTTGGTGATGTAGTTCTCGGGCAGCAGCCCCGAGCAGCCGGTTGCGAGGGAAATGCCGTAAATCCAGCCCTCACTTGTGCTGGTTTGTTCCACTGGGGACATGAAGATGAAGTCCCCCGGGACCAGCTCCAGTTCATCGTCGTTCTGGGGGGTGTAGGGGTAGATCACCTGCAGAGTCTGGGGGAGAAACAGAAGCACAAATGAACGAGAGGGTTGTTAAGGGAAGGGAACCTCTGGCAGAGTGGGGCAGGAGCGGCCCCACACCACACCTTTAACCTCAGCAAGGTGTGAACAGCTCTCCTTGTGCTTTACCCAGGAAAGCTTCCCTTCAGGGAATTCCTGCTGCTTCCCCCTCGTTGCTGTTGGAAGGCTTTTCTAGGTATTTGCTCCTTCTTCCCTCTTTGATTTCAGTGGCATCTTTGACAACCAGGAGGGGAAGGGGGGGGGGATGATTTTTTAAATTGAGCAAAATCATGACTGTGTGCTTAGACCTGTTTAAAATGGAACTGAGTTCTTGTTGGGACCTGGAATTTAGACAGCCCTAGTGGTCAGTCACCATTTTTGATTTACCTACACATGTTTGATCTGAAAGGGCAGTTCTTGTTGCTGTTGCTTTTGAATTCAGGGCAGAGACACTGCTGGGAGGGCAACAGGTATGAATCTGTGACCTGCTGCTCTCAAAGCTGTTCATGGGAATGCACAGGAAAAAACACAGGTGATGAGAAATGTTGGCCACATTGTTTTCTTTGTATTTCCTGACACGAACAGGATTAAGTTAAAAGGTGGGAGAAAGATGAGTGAGTGTAGTTCTGTGACCTTCACTTGAGCATGAGGAATCCACATGTATTAAATGTCTACCATTAAATTTCCTTGGGAATGGCTACAAGAGTCCCCAGTTTAAAAGGGGATCAGATGTATTCTTGTCCCCTGGCCACGAATAACTTCTGGATCATTGCAGAAAAGAAGGAAACCCCTCATGTGCTGAGCAGCTCTGCTCTCCTGGTGGTGTCAGCCCTCACCAATCCTTCTAGACTGTGTGTGGCATCTTCAAAGGAAGATGGAAACAAGTTACTGTCACCTGATACCACATGGCCCAAACTTTCTCAGGTGGCTGCCTGAAGTGAGATATGCAAAGCTGGAGCTGGGTTTCAGCAGCAACTGCCTTTGCCAGCAGCAGGAGTGGTGACTGTGTGAAGCTTCTGAAGGTCACAAGGATGCTCTGGATAGGAAAGGAGGCTGTCACACAGCCTGGGCTGGCTCAGAGAGATGTCAGCTCTCCAGGAGCCTTGGCATTTGTGTGAAAAATTGCTTTTCCCCACTCTGCCACAGGTTCTGTGTGTCTGGTTCTGGGCAATGCACCTCGGTGGGGTTGATCACCCCAACCTTAGGAGCTGAGTTAAACACTTGAGCTGAGCAAGCACCCTCTGGAAGTTCCCTCCTCCAGACACTGATTCATCCTGAGATAGACATCTCAGATGGGTCAGATGTCTCGTGTTCTGGAGGTGCCTGTTTCTCTGCACTGAGCCTCAGACTACAGGTCTAACTCAGGTATTTACAGTGAGGTCAGATGAATCTCACCTTTGGTTTCTCAATGCCCAAGATCCCAATCTGTGAAATGGAATTAATATTGTTTTTCTGTGTGTTACGTGGAAAACAACATTATTAAGGAAACCATCATAAGGGACTTAAATACTGTAGTTATAGAATCCACATGAGTAATTGAAATATATGAGGAGAAATGTTTCTTACATGAAGGAACTAAGTGCTGTGGTCAATAATAAAGTCAAGGCTGTACAGCAGAACTGGATACTGGTCAGGTTAAAATACTGGTCTGGTTCTGGAGAGATCAGACCAGTTTATGTTGAGCTCAGAGGAGAGTCATTATTAGAATTAATTACTCCAGCAGGACACTGTTGCTGCAAGAAGGAAGGGATGAGGGGGGTGAAACAGCAAGTCTGGACAGCAGGAGTAAAAAGAAAAAAGAAAGGCAGTAAGGACTGTTTGTTAAGATGACTGGTTAGTTTGGGGTGGTGTTTTTTCTGAGACAAGCTCCAAACTTTACCTCGTGGTTGACGAAGCGAATGTCTCGGGAGAAGATCGCGGCCACCCAGTCACAGCCCAGCTTGACATCAATGTTCTGGGCCAGCTTCTCCAGCGTGGGCAGGTGGCTGCTCTGGAAGTGATAGGCCAGTGTCACGTGGAGCTGCTTCTTGTGGGGCTCCACGTGGACATCTGCAAGGGGAAGACGTGGGTGAGCAACCCCTGGCTGTGAGATGGGAGGTGAGATGTGCTGGGAGGGCAAATGTCACCTCTGCCAGCAGCTGGGAGATGATGGGCTTTGAGAGACACTCAGGAGGAACAAACTGCAGGGCAGTTTGAACAGGCTCTGAGGAAGTCAAATGTGAGTTCTCTGCATTGCACTTTGGATCAAATTATTAGAGGTTTGTGGTCTGGTTCAGCCCTGAGTCACCCCAGGGTGGGAGACGAGGCTTCCCTGCCCAACTGCCAAACAACTTGTTTCTGGGTGGTGTGATAACAGTTATTGCCATTCTGAACACACTGCCAAAAAAAGACACTTTTCCAGGTAACTGGTAGGCTTTCATGAGCAGCTGAGGATCTCTCCAAAATAAGCAAGTTAAAAAGCACAGTTTTTCCTCTCCCTCCTTTGTTCTCTCTGCTACACCAGCAATCACAGATCCATGGAATCTACAGGTTCATGCAAGGTGATTAAATGTTTTCCCTTGGGCATTAGTTGGATTACCAGTTTAGCCACTGAGGGTGTGAGGTATTCCCAGATTGTGGAAACAGACACTGATATAATAATGACTCAAAATGATCCTGCAGAAAAAAAACAAACAAACAAACAAAAAACACCTGCATTAGGAAAAGATTCCAGGAAGCAGAAAGGTGAAGGTGTGTGGAATATTGGGACTCTTCCAGTAGATGTGGAAATCACAGGATACATTGTTTGCATGTAATTTATTCTTGCTTATTCAACCAAAAATTGCTATTAAATTTGACTGATTGTTCAGTCAAAATTGCAGCTATTCAGAGACTTGGCTCCAAGTGCCAGCCAGGGGTAGCTTTGCAAGCTCATCCATCTTTTTTTCTTACTTTTCTTTGCTGATCAAAAAAAAAAATGTTTTGAAAAAGCCCCAGAGGCTTTAATGTGATAACCTGCCCAAGCTGTGGGGGCTGCAATGCAGAAACTGCCTTCCCCAAAAAGAACCAATTCGGTCTGAATTGGAGCAGTCACAGGGGCAGAAGTTTGTAGGAAGCCGTGGGTGCTTCCTTCTTCTGGGTCAGGGTTTGTTTTTTTGGGGTAAGAATTGCCCCTCTGACTGTGCTGGTTTGGAGGGTGTGTCTGGGGAACACTCTGGAGGGGAACATTTGTCCCTCTCTCACGTGGCTGCAGCGTCCTTGGACCTGCCCAATGTCTCTGTGCCTGTCACTGCCTAAAAAAGTGCATTTTTAAGGCTAACATTCCCTCCCTCTTCCAAAGGGAAGGAAAATTCTAGGTCATTGTTGAGTGAAAGCAATGAATTTCAGAGGTGTGGTGAACCCACAGCACATCTGGATCTCTCCTCTGTACCAGGGGCAGAGCCTTGCAGCTGTTGTGGATGGTTATGAGATGCCTGTCTAGCAAGGAAACACCCCAGGGATGCAGAATTTGCTGTATCTTGATGCATTTAAGCTCCACATTAAGCCTGTGACAGTGAAAGGCTAAACCAGTTGTGCTGTGACTAGTCCAGGCTGAGCCCTACAGTGATGGAGGGTGGGAGGATCAGTCAGGGAGCTGTTCCAGTGCAACCATGCTGTTCTGAGTTTGGGGGTCACTGGAGGACACCCAAAGAGCCTGTTCAGCAGTGGGAGCACGGGGTGCTCTGGGTACTTCCCCCTCCACAAGCAGCAGAGGAGCAGACAACAGAGCCAGAGGTGTCAGCACCGAGGTTTGAAAAGGTTCTCCCCTGGGTTGCCAGGGGTCTTGGCAGAGTCCTCTTCACACCTCAGAAATGCAGTGACAAAACAAGCATGGCCTTGAAATGGTCAAGGGGAGTTTTGTGGTGGTGGCTTGAGGCAGGGAGAGGAGCAGGAAACACTCAGCAGACAGAGAGAAAGGTTAAGGAACCACCAAATGTCAACTTCCCTTTCAGGAGATAACACTCGAGATTGAGGTGATCTTTGAGCTGAAAACACTGAAACCCAAAGCACCTGCCAGGGTGTTCCTCTCCAGGCTTTCAGTTTTCACTTAAAAAATCACCCACTGGCTTTATGAGCTTTGTTCCTTCGTGGCATCCAAAGTGAAAAAGCCCAAAATGCTGGAGCTCTTTGCAGCTCCAGCACAGCCACTCACCTGCTTTTGAAGCTGCTTCTGCAGCAAAGTCTGCAGCAAACTTCTTGAGCACCTCAGCACTCTCCTCCTTGACGAAGAGCCCGATGAAGTTGGAGGATGTGTAGAGCTCCAGGGGCAGGGGGGCAGGGAATTTGCATTTCCAGCGCATCACGGTGGCCTGCAGGGCTTCTGTGAGAGCATCCACCTTGCTGTCCTCACACTGCCGAGGCAAGGACAGGCACTTGTCAGGCAGGGGAAGAAAAGGAGTGGGTGGGTGGGTGTGAATGGCCCACCTTGGCTATAACACAGTGAGAAAAAGCACGGGGGGAGGGGGGGCACAGAAAAATCCCAGTTTAGAAATCCCCTGCCCCTCCCTCGGCCTCAGATCAGCTATCCCCAAGTGACCTTCCCAACCTCCCCCCTCATCCATTCTCGTGTTAACCATCACTTGGGATGATGAGAATTTGGTCCTCTGCTGCTGCTCTTGGCTGAAAACAACAGCTTAAAACCCAATTACCTCCTCAACAAGCCCAGGCATCAGCAAACATCCCCCCCCAGCTCCCCAAACCCTCGTGCAGGGAGCGAGGGAAGCATGCAGAGCTCCATCCTGAGCCTGGCCAGGGCTGCCCAGGAATTCATGCACAAAGGCAAGGCAGAGAGGGAGCTGGGCTTTACCATGAAGAACTGGCACAGGGTGATATGTGGGAAAATGTTGTGAGCTTTGTTCTTCCCACAGATCTGCTTTGACTGCTGCCAGAAGTCAGAGAGCTTCTGAGCCAGGGGGCCCGTGGGGCGCAGGTACAGGACGTACTCCCGGGGCAGGGGGTCGTCCAGGAACGGGTCACCCACGTGGGAGAAGAGCCTGGGGGGGAGAAACAACCGTCAGATTGTCAGATAATGGCATATTTTCTCCCAGCAAAACCAGCTTTCCCTCGTCCTCGCTCTTGTTCGTTCTCCCTCCATGGGAAGAATCCCCTCTGGCAGGTCAGGCAGGGCTGCCCTGTCTCCCTCCCAGCCCATCTCCACTCAGCAACACAGAAAATCAGGGTTTGGTTTCAGGCTGAAGATCTAACCTGGGTCACTGCTTCTGCCTTCCTGCCTTTTCAGAGTGCAAAACACAGGGGGGAGAGCACTGGAAATGGCTCAGCATCTTTGAAAAGGCAGCTCTCAGCTTTCTGTTCATCAGCTGCAGATAGTGGGGGGGTTCTTTCTCTCTCATCTGTTTCTGCTTTTACTTGAGACCACAAACTCTCTCAGACAAGGCTCTTTGCTGGATTGCTTATTTACAGCACTTAAATGGCATTCCACTAATTCTGCAGGTGTTTCTCAGATAATGCCCCTGTTTTACACCCCCCATTCTAATGGCTAAAATCTTAAATTCCCTAATTTTCTTTTACTTTTTAACATTTATTCATACCAACCAGTCGCATGCTGCTTGAACACTTCTTCCACCTGTCGATGCCAGTGCTTTTTGTCTGAGGAGAGAGCAAAATAAAGAGCATTTTAGTGTTGCTGGGTCATGTGGCTCCTGTCACAGATATTCCTTGGACCTTCCCTGTGGGAAGGGCTGTAACAGTGTGTTTGGAAACCTGTGGGATACCCTTTCCAGGTTGATTCTCTCAGCCCTGGGGCTTTTTTTTTTTCGGTTGTGCCACCTGCCAAATTGCTGCAAACTGTTTAAAGGGCAAAGTCTTTCAGCCAGGGTAAAGTATGAGACACGGACCTCTGGGCTTTCCCTGCTTCCCCAGTTTTATGGACAGTGAGACAGCAGATATTGGCATTCAGTGACCTCTTTGCTGGTCATTTCACCATGAAAACCCAAAGGTTTGGGTCTGAAAGTGCAGGCGTTGCACTGAGGACAAGAAAAATTCAACTGCCACGAGAGGGCACAAACCAGAGATTTTCAAGGTTAGAACAGTTCCCTTCCGCCCTTGCTACACGGACAGAGCTCTTCTGCTTTTTTTTCCCCCCTTCAAGACACCTCTAAATCTCTTTTCACTCCAGCTGGGAAGAGCCAGGTCTCCTGTTCTGCAAGTTTTCCAGTTGCAGGACAGATTTAACACAGTGCTGTTTAACTCCTGGATGTGGAATTGTGCTTTCCAAATGCTCGACAGCAGCACTGAAATGCAGCTGGGGATCAGGGAGGAACTCACTCAGAATCCACATGGCACAAATGCTGAGGGGGAAAATGATGAGTGGAGGAGGCAGAAAAGGACAGAAACGTTGGGGTGGTGGGGTAGCAAACAAGCTTTCAGTTGGGTAAGGGCAAAATTCCCCATGAATGGGTGATTTTAAGGCTTCTTGCTTAAGTGAAGAAGGGCAGAGTCCAGGTGGGTCTGAGATAGGGCAGTTTGGACCCTCCAGCACTTGTTGGTGTGTGACTGTGCTTCTGTCTGTCTTTCTGTCTGCAGCAATAACCCTCCAAAGCACCCTGATAACCGTGGAGAATGTTCATGCCATGTCACCCACCAGTCCTAGACATGTGCTGTTGACTCAGCTGTGTTTCAGCTCTGCCCTTGCCTTCCCCACCCCTTGAATATACATATTTTTGCTCTTTCTTAGAGCAAGAGGAAGGCAGAAAGATAAGGCTGCTGCTGTAAAAAAAAAAAGAGGGGCAAAGGGGGGCCTGTGTTGCAAATGTGTGATTATGAAAATACTTCCTCCTGAAGGGTTTTGCTGCCCTTATCTGCCAGGGGTCACTTGAGGGCACCTGCCTTCTGAAGGACAGATCTTGGGTGGTGAACACTGGAGGTTGGGGTGTTCATCTTGCTGCCCCTGCCTCAGCTGGGCTATGCAAAGCAGCCACTGCTTTGCTTTGAAAAGTAGCTCAGGGAAAGAGTGAAAAAAACCCCCCAAAAAAGCTCTTCCCAGCAACTTGCAGAGGGTGGGAACCTCTCAGGGAGGCTGGATGTTCCCTGCCCTGGTTTCTCACCCGTTGCTGTTGTGTTGCCTTTGCTCAGCTCACCTCCCCTCTTGCCTGGGTTGCTCTTTGCAACACAGGGAAATGTGTTTGAGGCGTCCAAACCATCCCTCTGCAACGTGGCTGTGTCAAACCCAGGGCAGTGAATTCCAGCTGCCCTCCCAGCAAAGCTCTGGCTTGGAAATGAGCAGTTCCTGCTGTTGCCAAGCAGGCTCTCCCTCGGGATTCCCTCTCCCCAGATCCCCAGCATGGATTTCTGGAGGAGCCACCCAAAATCCAGCAGGACAGACAGTCCTGCCACCCACCCTTGGTGACTTGTTCCCTTAATGAACTGCTGTTTCCTTGGAACAAATCACACAGTGGGAGCTCTGCTGGAATAAACTGCAGCTCCTGCAGTGCTTGGGGACCACAAAGGGCATCACAGAACATCAGGCTGGACCCTCAGACATTTGTTCATCCCTGATTTCCAAAGTTGCCTCTTTCATCCACAGGGACAAAAAAACTCCCTTTTCAATTTAATTTTCAGTGTGAGCAGGAAATGCTGCATAAAGCAACCAAAAACCAAAGTATATTTTTATCCCAGGACCTGAAACTAAGATGCTCTTCTCTTTTTTTTGTCCTTATTTTTTAATTTAGAGCAGGGAATGGTGATGGTGACTGATGGCCTCTCCATCCCTCCCCTGCAGCCAGAACTTGGAGAGGGCTCATCTTCCACCTCCCAGGCCGAGATTAACTTTTTATAAGTTGAGTACTCAAAACTAGTCACAGCTTATACAAAACTGGCCTGGTTTTCACAACTGCTGAGTGCAGTGGGAGCTGGGAGACATATTCTGCTCCTGAGAAAATCAGGTCACTTAATTAGGTGACTGGGGGCTCAGATTTACTCATGCTGGGTAGCAAATGTTGGCTGTAGCATTGTAGCAAGTGATAAAAAAAAGTGGGTTTGTGACTCAGATGAACCAGAAAACAAAAAAAGAAAAAGGGAGAAAATAACTTATTTTTCGGAATCTACCAAATGGCATCACACAGTAACCACTTCTGGCCATGCAAAAATGGCAACTGTGTTCAGGGAGCACATGAAAAGCTTTGTGCAGAATTACCAGTCCCTTGAGCCACCCCAATTCCTGCATCTCTTGACTTCTGCTGCCTCTGAGATGAAGTGCAGGGCAATCATTTAACAGCAGCACGTAATAACCCTTTGGAACAGACAGCAGGGGAGAAGATGCTCTGTTCAGCTGCAGGTCTGCAGGTGGAGACTTTAGGGCAGGGCAAAGAAAATCCTGAGAGCAGTGTCTTCCAATGCAGAGCAGCATTTGGGCCACCACAAAGAATGAGATGTATTTGATTCTTCAGCCTCTCTGTGACACTCTTGAATTGAGTATAGAAAGGAAAGTCTTTCTCTACTCAATCACTGGTTAAACAGGGCCAAAATATTGCTGGGAAGCACATCCCAGCTAAACAGTTGACCCCTTGGCACAGAACATTCCATCAAATTGGTGTTGCTGCCCTGGTTTCCATGTTAATGTGTGAGTGGTGCCCATGTTACCCCCAACCCACTGGAGGGGAGAGCACAGAGCTCTGTGTGCTGCACAGCTTAACTCCTCACCCTTGAAGGAGTTTTGGCTTCCTGCAATTTCAGGGTAGGAAATAAAAAAAATAAAAAAAGAAAGGCACAGGGGAATGTCAATTCAGCTAGGAAATATATATATATCAATAAACAGAAAGCATAATGGCCAAATCCCATTTACTTCAGAGGAAATGGCTGTAAAGGGGAATGATGCATTAACCAGAAAGAGAACCTTCAGTCTCAGAAGCACCACACAGAAACCCTCCCTCTGCTCAGAGCTCAGCTTTCTGATTTTAGTCCAGCACTTTAAAAAGGGCTCAGCTTCATTCAAGCCCAGTTTAAAAAAGGAAGGTGTGTGTGGCTGCCAGAGGCAATGAAATACTGCGTGGGAAAGTTAATGCAAACAGGGAATTAAAAGTTAATGCAAACAGTGCAAGAGCAAGGGATGGGAGGGAACTCATTTTTAAGATATTTCCTTATCTGCATTATATGTTATCACTAAAAAAGTATGCAAACTTCAGGGGGTCGATGCCCCCAGCAGGGATTTCCTTTGGCTCTTCCTTTACTTTGCCAAGCAGAGACTCCAGTTCTGCCCTGGGCAGAGCTGAGCTTTGTGTCTTTAAGGAGGACCTTATTTTGCTGTGAGTTGCTGCTCTCAGAGACAGCAGAAAATGCCAACATTTCTACCTCAGACCCACCTACAAACTGCCTGCAGAGGCACCAGGGGATTTGTGAATGAGCAATGGAAGGATGGAGGCAGCCTGTGAAAAAAAAAAAAGGGAATGACTAAATCTTCCCTTTCATTCTCAAACCCAGACAAACTTACCCAGGAACAAAAACCCCTTGGAGGGATGAATTCATCATCTTCAGTAGCCCTGAATCTCTGGCCCATAAAATATTTAGCTGAGTAAATACTGATTTTTTTTTGGAAATGGCATTAAACATGATGGAACACTTGGCTCTCCTCGTTAGGTTCTGTTCAAAGGCCTGCCTGACATGATAAGATAGGAATTACAGATCATAATTTATGCCAAGGGAGTTTGAAAGAAGGATGCTGTCACACAGAGCTTTTTTTCTTACAAATATAAAATAGGCACCTTTATTTTTGCCTGTTTGTGTGTATAAAATATGTATTTACGTAAATATGTACTTAAATAGGTATATGTATCTATTTAAAGCTTGACTTTTTCCATCTTTGTTGGTTTATGGTAAAAGAATAGACAGCAAAATGCTTGTTGGCTCCAGGGAATGGGAAAAAAATAGGGATTTTCTAGATGACTCAGTCCAGGTACAGGTCAGAAGCTCAATATTTAACTCCTCCCTTAGCTTTTGTGTCAAGCTCAGCCATGGTGTGAGAGGTCCTGAACTCAAACCCAGCAATACCTTCAGGGAAACTGTTCTAAATTCTTCACAAACAGTAAAAATTCCCAGATTTTTCTGCATATGTTTGTTTCCAACTTGCCCATCTAAGTGACCTTTACAGACTCCTGAATTTTTGCAGTTTTCCTCAATTGTTTGTGCCACCATCAGTGCAATAACAGAAACGTGGCTATTTTAGGCTTTCAATCAACAATTGCACGTTGAAGAAAAGTTCTGCCAGTGAAATTTCTGTCCCTCTCATGACCTGACTGGGGAAAGACACCCAAATTCCAAAGAGCTGACTGAATTCCACAGTTTTCCTCCCCATAAAAATGGCCCCAGTGAGGTGTCCTTCCCAAATGGTTTTCAGGGTGGGCTGTGCCCCTCGGAATTCTCCGTGTGCAGGATTCAGTTGGTCACCAAAAAATCACGTGATACCATTTCTGTTCTTATTTGGATGACCTTCCTTCTATAAATAGGGACAGCACAGGAAGATATCACCAGGGATCCAGTTCCTGTTTAGGGCAGGGGGTTGGGGATGTTCCTTTTCTGCAGGGGGAAAAAAAAAAACCCAACCAAACCCTGTGTGTTTTTTGTGAGACAAACAATTCTAATGCAAGTGTGTGGCAGAATAATTAATTTTTCTCCCTTCACTGAGCTTTGCTCGATCCTTAGAGCCCCAGCTCTGGTTCTCCTTCTGTTGTTCTCATGCTTGATGATGGACATAAAGCCCTTCTCATCTTCCGAGTGGCTCTAATTGCAGCTCTACCCCAAGGTCCCCTTTGGAACAGCCCTTTCTGTACCACATCCCTAATTTAGGCCAGGCCTATGAGCTGTGGAAAGACCCAGGTCTTGCCTGAA
Source organism: Manacus vitellinus (assembly GCF_001715985.3). NCBI lineage: Eukaryota > Metazoa > Chordata > Aves > Passeriformes > Pipridae > Manacus > Manacus vitellinus. The sequence goes on from NW_021940545.1 coordinate 3,942,884, forward strand.
ATACAGGAACTTTCAGAGGGGGGCTGGGGAAGTGTCTGAGTGCAAGATCTCAAACTGGGCCGTGTCCTGGAGGTCATGTCAGTGTTGTGGAGGGTGCTGGGGAGGGTTTCCCTTCCTCCTCCTTCCCAACTTTATACCCAGCTACTGGATATCAAACTCCAGTGATAGGAAAGAGAGAAATGGGAAATGTAATCACACACTGCTGTGTCTTCCTAGTCTCCATAATTTAAATATTCATTTTTTTGGGGGGCACAGCCCAGCTGGCAAACTGCAGCCACAGGATGATGATGATGATGATGGTTTTTAAGTGCAAACAGTGAGGGCCTGGGTGTGCCTCTGGTTTCCATGTTTGTTTTTGACAGTTATGTAAGATTCTGAAGGCGGATTTCTTTTCCCCCCTCCTTCTTCAGCACATGTGCACTAAGTCATCCCCCTAATCCTGTGCTCAGCCAGCCCGTTAAAGCAAGAGGAGAGGGAAGTACAGGCTCGTAAAAAGTGTTTGGGATAAAGGCAGGAATGTAGCAGCCATTTAACGTTTTTTAAAGAGATGCACAGTTTACAGAGGAAGCAGGATATTATTTTCCTTAAAACAATAACAGCCCAGCTTTTATGAGACGTGGGCTTAGATGGCCAAGTCCTGAGCTCACAGTTGTCACTCCACGTCCCTGTGGGATGGAGGAGGAATGAGGTGCAGGTATTTGGGCTGATTTGGGTTGATCACACCCCATCAAAATTCCTCTGTCCTTTTAATTTCCCCTTCATATGCAAAACCCTTTGCTTTTGGTTATTATTGCTTATAAACATGATATCGGTTTTCTTTTTAATTGTTTTGCTGTTGATTCCATTTGTTGCCTGGCTTTCTACTTCACTTCCTTAAGCTTTTCTCCCTGTGTGCTGATCTAGAAATGTATTGCCCAAACACAAGAGCAGCAGTGTCTGAAAATAACAGGAGTCCTGAGGCTGGAAATTTAAGAAAACCATGCCTCACAATTCCCTAATAAAACCATAAAAGTTGGCAGCACCTCAGTTGGCTGGTTCAGAAAGCTCCAAAACTGTCATGCAGGGCAATCACTGGAAAATGAGGTCAGGGTTAAGGAAGATGGGGAAATAAGTGGTGCTGTTAAAGGCTTTGGGAGAATTCTGACCATTAGCAACACAGTCCAACAAATAAATTCAAATGGAAGGTGGATATAACTGGAGCCCATTGATCTTGTCCCCTTCAGACCCCTGAATGCTGCAGAATGGCCACGATTTATTCCTGCAGGGAGCAGGAGCTTCCACCCCAACACCATTAATACATCTTTAGCTAACCAGGAAGACAATGTCTTTGTGAGGAGCCAAGTTAGAGGTTTAAGTAGGCTCGAATGTACCATCTGGAGGCCCAGTGATAGCCAGAAAAGGAAGCAGTTGTCACGCTGATTGCAAATAAATAAGTCCCTGGCAGCGCTGGAGACAAACACGGCGCTTTCTTCTTTCTAAGTGCTCTTCTTCCTACACAGGGACGGGCTGGGACGGGACAGAGATTTGCTGCAGCTGTGTTTTTGGGATCTTATCCCTCTTTCTCTCCTCGTGGGTGGGTTTGGGGCAGCGTGGAGCTGCCACACGAGCAGGAGGCAGGGCACAGGAGTGGTGGTTGTCCCGCTGCCCCTCCATCTGTCACAGCCCCTCTGCAGGGCCCAGCACAGCTCTGCCACCCAGAACCAGAGAGCCACAGGGATGGATCACACCCCACACCCCCCAGTTTGGTGTCTGATGTCACACAGGTGCTGTGCCAAGCCTGGCTTAAAGCTCCCTGCAGGGACATGAGCTGCTTTGCTGTCCCTGAGTCCTTAAGGCAGCCCCACTTCACTCCTCTGCAAGTAGAACTTTTTACTATCATGTAGATCATTAGGAAGGAAAAAAAAAAAAAAAGAGAAAAGCCACAACTAGCACTTTAAAGTGTCAGTGTTAACATTTTCCAGCTCCTTGGGGTTTCAAAACAGGAAGTTTGGGGGCGGTGCAGTTGCACAATTTGCCAGAGAGCTGCTGTTCTGTGGAGCTGGTGATGCTGGGCTGTACCAGGAACTTGAGCCCTGACGGCCACCAAGGCCCTCACTTTCTGGGACCCCTCCTCAGTGAGTTTTGATGTGCTGCTCTTGTTAGTAGGAGCCTTGTTTTAGCTCCTCAGTGGAGAGCTGACCTGTTCTCCAGAGGCACAGCAAAGCCCAGAGCTAAGGGGAAATTTTCCCAGCCTGGCAGAGGTAACACAGCCCAAAGCGTACGTGGTGATGCTTAAACCTGAAAACAAAGCATTGAGCTGCTTGGTTTGGATCTCATGATGAAACCTGTGATGGAAAAACTTCCTTCTAGGTCAGAGTCCAGGTCTTTGTATCGTGCACATCCTCAGAGGGAGAGCTGGAGTGTTTGTACCTGCTCTGCTGGACAGGGCTGGGATTTGGATTGTATTGTCCATTAAGGTCCAAACAACAGATACCCCCAAAGTTTGTTCAGAGGGTGAAACATCAGGTTGGGTCCTGCAGGGCCAAATCACAGAATCACAGATTGGTTTGGGTTGGAAGGGACATAAAAGCTCATCTTGTTCCACCCCCTGCCGTGGGCAGGGACACCTTCCACTAGCCCAGGTTGCTCCAAACCCCATCCAACCTGGCCTTGGACACTTCCAGGGATGGGGCAGCCACAGCTTCTTTGGGAATTCCATTCCAACCCTCATAGGGAGGAACTTCTTCCATAAACCCATTCACTGGTTCAGTCCCTTTCATCTAGTAGAGGAAGTATCTTGTATTTGCCAAAGACAGATGAGCTAAAACACCCTTCTCAAAAAGCTTAATCTGGTATTCTTTGCACAATGTTTGCATTATCTCCTGCATTTGGAAGAGCCTGTGTTCATTCTGACCCCTTGTTTTCTTCTCAAGCAGTGGTTTTCTCTTCTTTGTGGGCACTGTCTCTCTACCCTGAGGAATCCTCCAGGTTGTGTGTGCCAATGGCCTCACAACTTTGCTGAAAAGGCAAACCCCACAGATGGAAAATGGGAAGTGGATGCCCAGGGAGGAGCCAACCACCATCTCACACCCAAAATAGACTCAAGCAAAGCAACAAGAAGGAAGTTTAAGAAATTAAGGAAGGTGGAAGGAAGAAGGGTGGGGTGCTGAAAGAGTTGGGTTAAAGGCAAAAAGAGAGTCTCAAAATAGCCTCCTGCTCTAGACAGCTCTGTTCAGGAAATTTTTGAAGCCCTGCTGTTTTCAATAATACACATATTTCACAGTATTCCAAATAAGTATTCTTGGCTTAGTGTTTCCAGGTTATGTCACTATTTGTTATGTCAAAATTCATATGGGAGAGCCCCAAAGTGCTGCAGGAAAAGGGGGAAAGGAGGGTTAAAGCAGCAACTGATGAGGCACATTTGCCACTGACTCAAGGCTAAAACACCTCCCTGAGGAGTCTTGGGAGTGGGAGTCCCGTGGTACTCAAAGCTCCACTTTGGGGTGAGAAAACACACACACAGTTCTCAGTCTCTTGCCTCAGAGACTCTGAGGTGTGTGGTTAAAGCAGCCAGCGAAAGCTAAAGTCAAAGTTTCCATCAGGGGAAAGAGAAAACAAGTTAGTTTGCAAGCTCTGGTCTGAATTTCAACTTGGGTGTCTGTATTTCAGACCACTTTGTAGTCCTTGGGTGATACAAGTGATGGAAGCTGTAAAAATGCACAATACAATTATTTTGCTGTTCCAGCAATAAGTCATAAATTCATGGCCAGACTTTAACCTTCAATACCAGATTACATGTTAAAAATGGCCTTGTGGTGTCTGGCTCAGTAATCTGGAGTTTGTACACGAGGTCTAACCAAGAGACTCCAAAAGGTTTAAATCCTTACTAGAGAAGGGTTAAAAAAAAAAGCCATATCAAAAATAAATATGTTTGAAGTCTAAAAGGGAACAGGAAATGAAGAACTGTGATAAACTGAGAAACAATGAGATAAAGAAGGATCTTAAGAATGTAATGAGAAAACTCTACCACAGACTGGGAATATTTCCTTTCCTACTTTCCTGATTTTGTTATGGCCTGTCAGCTCTGACTGTGGAGTCTTTATTCCTGGAGCTGATCATATTCCTGCAGAATATGTAAGTGAATTACAAAAAAAAGGAAGACTTTAATGAGACCTGGATTTAGTAATTATCCCTACACCAAAGAGTACTTCTGCATCTATTTAACTTCAAGCATGTACTTACAGACTTCACTGAGGCAGAAGCACACGCCAGCTGCTCTTATGCAAAGCATGTGCTGAAAGGTTATTGCAAATCAGGGCTTTGGGTCTATTCTTCCTTCCAGCAGCATTTCTAAGGGCTTTAAAACAAGTGTTTGAGGTGATAAAAGGAACTTTGTTCAGCCTGCTGAAAACCTGGGGGGATTTGGTGCTGCTCAGTAACAAATGGATGTGTATTTGCTGGAGTATTTGCTCCCAAAAAGCCCCCAAAGCAGAACTACCTGAGCAAAGGTCTGTCACAACCCTCAGCACCTGCACAGTCCTGCTCCATCCCCTCACCATGGGATTTTCCTTGACCCCATTCATAGCTTTTAATTTAATTTAAGCACAAACTTAGCAGGTATCACGGTGCACTGTTTGCTCCAGTGCTTAGTTCTCATGTTTGTGGAGGAATAACTTCACCTTCCTGTGCTCTTTTGTATTTTAACTTGTAAAATGCTCCTGCAGCTGCAGCATCTCCAGTACCTGGCACAAAGCATGTCAGAGACCTCAGCAGGGCACAACCACAGCACAGACCATAAAATACCAGCTCAGCAGGATCCCTCAACCATTCCAGTGTCTTTTGAGCCACCTGGGTAAACACAAGGCTTAAAAAGTGCTCAGCACACGGTTCCATCCAACCACAAGGGATGGGAATTCCCAGGGGATGAGCCCAGCTGAGATCCTGCCAACTTCCCAGCCCTGACCATAAAGGTGCTGGGCTCCAGCTCCGTGTTCCCACATCCAGAATCGATGGGATGAGGGTCCCGTGCTCTAGTTAAGTCTCCTTCCTTCCCTTTCTCTCATCATTATCCTTTGAATTTCTGACACCCAAAAGGTGGGAGCAATGGAGTAGGAATAAGGAAGGAGGTAGTTCTCACTCCTTTTGCCTGAGGAAGGCATGAGGATCAGAGACACAGTCTGGCCTGTCTCTGACCGTCTCCTTGTATTTTTGACCAATACACCTCCTGATGTTTTGTGACTGCTTGGCCATCCAAATAGTCAGAGATCTGGGACTTTATTTAAGCTTTTAATTAAGTCAAGTCCTTAGCTGAGACTTTTGACCGTAGGGATTCTCAGATGAGATGTGTTGGGAGTAAGAAGTGGTTCTTTCCACAGTTTTTCCCTCCCCGGTCCCCAAACCCAACCAACACCTCATCTTAGCACCTCACACTGGCAGGGTTGTGTAGGAGGCCTGGTCTCAGATGCTTCCCTTGCAGACCTTGTTATCCAGATTGATCTTTTCAGGCAGGTATTGTCAGACAGACACACAGGAGCATCATCTCATTCCCACAGCCTGGCTCTCCCCCGCGCCGAGAGCGAAGTGCTGCTGTGGGGGTGTGTTTCTAAAATTACTCAGGATGAAAATCTTTTACAACTGAGCCCCATCTTCTCTGTTCTTTTTTTTTTTTATGTGTGTCTGGTACCTTGAAAGCATCCTAAGAACTGTTTTGGGTTTGTTTGTAGGAGTTTGTTTGGAGGAGTAGTGGTAATATTGCAGCCTTTCTTGCCGTGGGGTGGAAGTCACTGATCCAGTGATCCAGTGACACTTCCAGCCAGGCAGGATTAGCAAGTGGTACCCAGGAATAACACCTTGTACTGTTGGTACAGCAAGACCCCTCTCTGCACCTGTCAGAGTGGGATCTTGGGAGAAACAACAAGGAAGGGCCATAAATTAATTCAATGCTTAGTGTGGAGAAGGATTGGTTGTAAAGTCCTCTTGGTTTTCACAGACTGGTTTGTTCTTCAGGCTCCTGTGGTTGTGGCAGAGGATCCAGACTGGTGTGAGCTTCCCCCTTGGTAAATATTTAAGAGCTGCCTTGTGAAAAGTAGGCAAGAAAGGAGAATACTTGGTGTCAGTGCAGAATAATTCTTTGCAGCAAATTCCAGAGACTGATGGCAAGGCATGTATAGAAGTCATAGGATCACAGAATCATGGAATGGTTTGGCTTGGAAGGGATCTTAAAGCCCATCTCATTCCACACCTTTCACTAGCCCAGGTTGCTCCAACCTGGCCTTGGACACTTCCAGGGATGGGGCAGCCACAGCTTCTCTGGGCAACCTGTGCCAGGGCCTCCCCATCCTCACAGGGAACTCTTCTTCCCAGTATCCCACCCAACCCTACTCTCTTTTCTCTTCAGTGAGGCCTTTCTTTAGTCTGGTTCTCAAAGGAGCTGAGGTTTATAGGACTGTGCTGCATCTGTGTGTGTGTCTGTGGGTCTCACCAACCTCCCACAATAATTTCTGAGCCTACTGGTTTATTTAAACCCAGTGTGACAGAGGTGTAGAGCTATCAGGGATATTTCATGTCTTGCAGCTTCTGTGTAATATAACAAAATAAAGAATAAAAATAGGTTTTTGGATGGCTTTAAGAGTGAACCATCTGGAAAAGGCTGGGAGGGGAGCTTTTCTCGTTATTAGCCATCAGAGGATCCCCACAGAAGCAAGGCCCTAAAACATGCTGCAGTCAGAAGGAAAGCATCAGCCAGCAGACAGATGTGCACAAACCCAGCCTTTGTGAGTTGTTCTGGCACTCCCAGAGCTGGCTGTTCAAAGCCAGGGCAGGTTCAAAGGCCCTACAGACACGTTTCTGTGCCGTGGATTCATCGGGGCTGTTGTGCAGACAGGGGAGGACAAGGGCTCAGATCTGAGAGTGCAGGAACTGCACCAACACGAGCACTTTGATGCTGCCACAGCTGCACAGGGAGTGTTTTGTAGGAATTGCTGCCCTGGGAAAGCCAAAAGAGCAGAATGTGTGGCTGGTGCAGGAGCTGAGGCTTTGAGAAATCCCAGCCACCCTGCAGGTAAAGGCCCCCAGCTGCAGCTCTGCAGGACCCTGCACTCCCCTCCAGCAGCTGCTGGGTGGTGTGTGCACAGACCCAGGAGCCAACACAGCCCTTCCTCAGCCCTCCCCTGCTCTCTCCACAGCCCTCACAGCAATTCCACAGCCCCCCCTTGGGAAGCAGAGATAAGGAGGCTGCAGGAAATGAGAACTGGGGTGTGTGTGTGTGTGCAGGGGTCTCCCCTGCCTCCCCATGTGACAATACAGGATTTCAGGCTGCAGCTGAAAACAGACCTTCCTTCAGTGCATTCCTCTTTTGTTCTGCAGTTTAACATTGAAAGCTTTATCTCTGCAAGGCATGTTTGTGGGCAGGGTGTAAATAAAGTGTGTGGAGTGAGGCTGAACCAAATATCAGAGTAAATTCTGTAGGTAGGAGACCACTGGGACCATTTTCTAAGCACAACACTTCCCTGCCATTAAGGCTCTGGGATGTTTAGGGATGCTAAGCCCAGTTCTGTGTAGATTCCTGTGTGGAAATTACTCTCCATCCTGCAAGGCAGGTAAATGTGCTCTGTGCTAAACTGCATCAAGACAAGGCTTTCAGAAGAGCTCAGCATTAGCCTAATTTTGCTCCCAGTGGTATTGAATGAGGCAGAATTAGGCTGGAGCTGAGCTTCTGAAAGCTGCATCCTATCTTCCTACTGCCTAAAAATAAGGAGTCCAATTAAATCTACAGCAGCACAGAGTATGAGGGAATGTATAATTAATTAAAAAAATCAAAGGCTGTCTTGCAGTGCTGATCAGCATTTAGCAATCCTGCCACCAGCTCTCACTCTTCTCATTCTTCCTTTTTAATCAGTGATTATTGTTGTATCTCCTGACATTGTGATCACATACTCTGGTAGTATTTCAATATGACTGCGTTCCCTGGGAGCAGTAAACCTGCTCACAGGAGGAAAATGAGAAACTCCATTAAATGAGGAAGGGAAAAATTTATTATCCCTTCCAGCCCTGGCCCTGATGCCTCACTGGAGCCCTGATATTGGAGAAGGATAAAAATTTGCTCCCTGTGACAGTCAAGGCTTTCATTTCTGCAGCACAGCCCTGATGAGAAAGTAAAGGCTGAGGGATAAGAAATTGTGTGTCCAAGGTCATCTCTCAGAGCTATTGCTCTCACTTATTGCTGTTTTCTTGTATCCAGCACTCCCAAAAACAAAAAGGGGTTTTTTTTTGGTCTACCAACAGGGCATAAGGCAGCCACCTGTGAGCCCAGGGCTTTGTCACCTCCCAAACAAGTGTTTCACACTTGTACTCTCCCAGTGCAGAGTGAAGGGAGCTGGAGAGGATGTGCTCTTCACAGTTATCCTGGCAGGAATCCCCAGGAACTGGGCTGGATTCACAGCAAATCTGGAGTGACTCCATCGGGGTCCCCAGGAGCAGAATCTGGCTGGTATTTTGAGTGCCAGCTGTTAGTGGGAAACAGTAAGACAGCAGCAAAGGAGGGTTTGGGTCATCCCACTCTGGTGGCTCTTGGTGGGGTTGTGCCTGCATTTGTCCACCTTGGAATTCCAGGTTGGATCTATTCCTTTGAGTCAAATTTCAGGTGGAAACTGTTCCTCTGAGTGGAATTTCAGGTTGAATCTGGTCCTTTGTGGCAGCAAATGTGGGCAGTTAAAGAACCTCACGATGAGTAAGGACAGACTTCTCCCTCGGGGGAAGGCTGAGGGGAAATCACCCCAAAACCCAGCAGTGGTGGCACCAATTGCTCACCCCGTGGGTCATTCCAGTGAGGGGAATGAATCTTGTGGTGGCATCACTCCTTTCAAACATAAGCACCTGCCCCTGGGCTTGTCCTGCCCTCAGTGGAGGCACTTGCAGGGCACGGTGTGGGCAGGATTTCAAACAGGGCTGGTGACTCACAGCCTGCAAGTGCCTCTTTCTCCCCCACTGCCTGCAAAAAGGGTGAGATGACCCCAGGCATCACCTCCTGCCACGGCAGGTGATGTGAAAGCACCCCTGCCCTCTCTTTTCCTCTGCCTCTTGGGGTGCTCTGCCCTTTCCTCCTGGACATTCAGGCTGTGAACTCCTGACATCGGGGTGATGTTACCTCGGGTCCCTTCTGCAGCAACAGGGCAAAAATAACAGCACAGGGCCTTCTAATTAGTACATGCAGGCAGCCAAAAAATCAGCTGTGAGAGGCAAACTAGTCACAGTGTGGTCTCTATGCTCTGGAGGGGGAGGATCTTTTACCTTAAGCCATGAAAGCAGCTTTTACGTGTGACTCATAATTTCTTGATCAACTCCGGTAAAAAAGCCTGATAAAAATTATTAATATAGGACCAGTCATCTCTAGGTTCAGTGAAATTCAGTAGGAAGTTATATCCTGCTGTGGGTTGGTGTGGAACAGCTCAAAGAGGATGAAAAGGGATCTCAAGAGACTCATATTTGTACAAACATCAGCCCCGGGCTGCATTGTAGTGGTGTGTCTGTTAAACAGAATTCTTTTCAGTCTGAAATACAATTTCAGAGAGTTCCTGCACTATTTTAATAATTTGTTTAGTGTGTTCCTGAAGGAAAAGCCCCCCCAAATGGATTCAGGGTTCCAGGAGCCAACTCTGCTGGTGCCAGATTTAAAAATAAAGATCCCTCCCAGGTTTTTTTTTTTAATGTAAGGAAGAGCAATTTTTACTTCTCTACTGCCTTTGCTGACTGGGCACTCGTTTCCAGCCATAGGCTGCTGCTCTGAGCCACGCATTTGAAGTTATTTTTGAAATGCATTATTACCCTGAAGTTGCATCTCTCCCTTTTTTGATGCATAATTTAGATTTCAGCCTCTCATAAATTACAAGCCTAAGGAACTGCTGATGCTTCTGAGAAAAAAAAACAACTCAACAACAACACAGTAAAATTGTACAAAGTATTCTTTGTGGAGACTGTTCTGGATAGAAACACATTTATGCTTCTCTGAGTTTTCCTTATTTTTGTCTCTGGGACGTTTACAGGGATACAGAACCTCTGTTGTTTGGTAATTCCCCACTGTGTCAATGAGATCTCATGAATTCCCACTGCAAATCCTGAAATCACAGTTCTTGGTGGCACCCAGAGGGATGGATAGAAAAGAAACTCAGATAGGGTTTTTTTTCCCCTCCATTGCAGAACTGGAAGACCAACAAAAACTCAGGGAGAAACATGACTGTGAAAATCATGAAAGGGCTTGAGTAGCTACATCTCAAAAGCTGGATTTCGTTCTCTTCTGCTGGTTGATGTTGACAAATCTATTTATTTCTGGGTGCATTTTATCCTGTGCCCCAAACACAGGTAGTGAGGTCTCTGCCTGTCTCTGTCATTCTTTGGGTTATCACAGATTTCTTCCAAAAAATCTGCTGAAGAAAAATCCCAGTGGCTGCCACAAATGTCTTTGGCTTTAATATTTCTAATTAAAGGGTGTAGGTATTTTGGACAGGATCCCACAGAATATGAAATGCCACAGCTCCCTACTGAACTTGGCTTAAAATTAGTAAGACCGAGCCTGAAGTTAATTAAAATCAGGGAAAATAAACCTTCTGCTGCAAAACAACCAGAAGGGCAGAAGATTTAAGATGGCTCTGCCTTGTGTGTGATAGATAATTATAACTGAGTTCATCTGTGCTGCTCCTGAGGTTAAAAAGAAGGAGAAATTATTGCCTGAAAGGAATAAATATATGCAAGTAAAACTGAGATTCAGCAGGGGGCAGGGAAAAAAAAAGTCTAAAATGGGATGTTTTTCTAAGTGTTGGAGGCAAAACATCAGCAGGTTTTTAAGTGTTTCATTTGTCAGGGAAGTGACTCAAATGAAATGATGCACTTTTAAAAATCAGCAAAGTGTTGAGGACGTAATAACCTCTGAAGAATTTTAAAAGCCATTTCATATTCGTATTATCAGAGTTCCTCAATCCTGTAATTTTACTTTTTTTTGTTGTTTTGTTTTGTTTTAATGGCACAGCTCCTCATATCAAGTGATTATTTTGGAATCAAGGAGTCTCATTAAAAATCAATCCATACCCTTCCTATCCGGGGAGAAAAGCTCAAGAAAACAAGTGTATCCTAAATCCTTAGAGATTGGGATAAAAATAAAAATCTCGAGTTTTAATGTTCTGGTAATTAAATCTTACTGTCTTTAAACCAGTCCCATGAACTTCTGTCCTTAGCCATAAGCCTTGAGTTCTCTCCTGGAGAAGGTGGAGGATGGAGAGAAAAAAAAAAGCATCAGAAACTCCAACCCTTAAACTCTGTGGCAGTTCCCCCCAGGAATTAAAAATACATGGCAGTTTATGGTGAGGATGAGGCTATTTTTCCATATTCCATTAATAGGAAGACCTGCAAGAGCATTTTTTGGGGCAATTTGCTACATTTAAAAATCTGCACACTCTGTGAGTCCCCATCATTTTCCTCCTCTCAAATCAAGGTGGCTCGAGTTACTTTAGATATTTTTCACACTAAAAAGTCTTCCTTGAGGTTTTTTTGAGCCTTTTGCCTCCTGCACCAGCTGTGGGATGCAGCAAACGTGCAAATGGTACCTGAGCCCATCAGAGTAAGACATCAAGGAGCTCCAAATCCATGGGGGACTTTTGCTAAAAGCCAAATCAATGACAGCCTCGTCCCATTCCATGAGGATTAAACACTTTATGTAGCCTAAAAACCAACTTTTTTCCTCTCTGAGAGCCACGTGTTTGCAAACCAAAAATGCCTTTTTTTTTTTTTTTTTTGTCATTGTTGAGATGAAAGTTTATTCAACTTGGATTTATTTTTAGGGACTGGCTTTTCTGATGGAAATAGAAAGTTCTGACAAGCACCTCTCCTGAATATTTCAGCCCTTTGTAGTGGAAATTATGGTTTGGCAGGGGGGGGTTCTGGAGGGTCACCTGGAGGCAGGTTGGTTTTATGAAGGGAACAGCACTGCACAAAGTCCTCTCTGCCTCTGACCCAAAAGACTGCAGACACCCCTCGCAAAGGGGCTGGGATTTGCTTCAAAAGGAGTCAAACAATAACCTTTCAATGGATTCCATCACTTCCTCCATCAACAAAACATGATTCCCTCTCCAGCTTCCCCAGTGCCAAGTTCTGGGGCTGCAGCACAATGGCTGCATTGTTCCCCCCTGCTCCAGGCTAAAATGTATTTTGGTAACTGCTGCTCTTTATAACACAATTGTCTGCTGACAGTTATTCCAGCAAGCCATTAACTCCTTCAATCCACCTCGTTCCAAGCAGGATAAGCCTGGAGGAGTCGATTTTCCCCACTGGATAAGAGCAGAGAGTAACCTAAACCTGGGACTCTCAGTGTTAGATAACATGTAAATGATGGTGACTCACAGTGGAAAATCGTAGATAAAAATTGCACAAAGGCTTATTTAACCACCATCTTGTGATTTCTTTCCCTGTGCTTGAGAGTGTGAGATAAACTCACACACACTCCAGAATAATGCTGCTGTTTGTCCATCCCTCTGCCCTGCAGCTGCCTTGGAAGATATGAGAGGCAGAATAAAAATGGCCATGCATATTCATCTGCATCTCACATTCCCCACCGAGGCATGAATGAACCCTCCAACAGCTTTGATTTGTGACAAACACCCCGATTCCCACAGCTACACTCCCATGGAAAAGCTTGCTGGGTTACTAATGGGATATTCTCATTTTACAGCCTGGAAAACAGGCAGAGGGGAAAACCAAAGAAGTTGGTGGGTGATCCTAAGCACCCAAAGACTGGGGAGGGATTCCAAGTGATGGTTTCCCAGACTTCCTTCCTTGGATTAAACGACAGGAACCACACAAACCTGGAAAGAAGGTTGGAATAGGCAGAATACCTGACTTGTCATGGCAGGAAACATTGAGAACAAGGTGTTGGGTTTTTTTTTTTTTTCAGTGTGTGCATGTGGTATTTTTGTAATTCAAGCTCAAGTCACAGCCAAGCTCTGAAAACAAACCAAAAAGAAGAGTCAAATATTGAGCTGGAAAGCAATTCCAGCAGTGACTGAGATATTCTTGAATCAGTAAACCTGAGTAATGTCCTGTGCTGAGGGAACATCCCATGAGGAGAGAGAAAACAGCTGGGCCAGGACAACAGAAGAAGATCTGAATTTCTGAAGGACACAGGTTCATAAAGAAGTGCCAGAAACTGTGGCTGGATTTCCAGAGAAGGGCTGAAGAAGTGCATTAAGGAGTTTCCATATTACTCAGCCTGCCCATCTCCCCAAGAGCACGGGATTGTTCCCAGGAGGATTGTTTCATTCCTTTCCCCAGCCCAGCACTCAGAGGCTGAAGGAACAGGGCCAGGCGACCTCACAATTAGAAATGTTCTCCCTGATGTTCCCCTGCAATTTGTCTTTGCTCATTTTCACCCATTAGCCTTTATGAGCTCCACAAGCCAACCTTAATTGCATTCCCTGCTGTCTGCTTAAGGAAGGACTGGGGTTTTGGGTTTTTTTTGCCTGGATTGAAAGCAGGGTTTGGAGCCAGTGTCCTTGGAGAGCTTTGGCACTGAGTCACACCAAGGGGCTGTGTCCACTCAGGGGTGACAGCTCTGGGTGCCAGTCCCACGTCCCAGGCACTGCCCCAGCATGTGATGCTCCATCCAGGGCATGAGATCCACAGCCCTGTCGCTCTGACAATGCCCATTTCATTCCTTTCATCCCTTCTCTGCTGCTTTGCTCTGGATTTCCAGCTCTCCCCTCTAGGCACCTCAAGCACAACAAAGCCTTTGATGGTTCTCTTCTCCCTGGAGCACCTCAGCTCAGGGATTTTTACAGGCACCTTGAAGTGAGGGCTTCCTAAAATCAAAATCACCTTGCTTTGCCAAGAGCTGAATTGTTTAACTCCTGACAAGCCCACCCCTGAAAGGATTCCTGAGTCAGAGCTCATCTATATGGTCCCTGCTGGAACAGAGCTCAGCGTGGGGTCAGTGACTTCCAGAGGGAAATAAACAGTGTTTTATGTGAAAAGAGCTAATATTCCTGGCTTTTTGGGAAGCTCTAGGTGCAGTCCTGCCAGGCAAAACCCACTCTGGGTGCAGGACAATGAAGCAACCAATTCCTCCTGCACTTTCCCACCTTTCCTTGCCCTGTCTGTACTCACACGGTGTTGCCTCTCCAGTTCTTAGGTGGAGGGTTTTTTATTAGCAAAGAGCATCAATATATGTATGAACAGTGCTCAGTAGCTTGTGACCTTGATGTCAGAGGGAAGCTTTTTGGTTCTGCCAGCACATGCATTATTAATGCAAATATCATAACTACTTGTGAGGAACCAGAATTCTCTTCCTTTGTGCTTTGGTGTATAAAGCTCTGTGAGGATGGATCAAGCTGCTTCATCTATATTTGCTGTGTCTAAGCTAGAACTCCTCAAAAACAAAACAAAGGGAGCTCCTTAAATAACAGAAGTTATTTTCCCAACTTCCATAGGTTTTCTTATTAACTTGAGAAATTGCTTTTAAAACAGTGAGCGTTTTTTATAATGAGTCAACAAAACCTGATTGTGGTCATGCTGGATGGTTCCCCAGAATCAGCAGATTGTGGGGAAAGGCAGAAAATGTATGCCAGGCTCGTTTTAGGTTTGAGGGAGGCAACTCATCAACAAACACACATGAAGAGCCATTTACAGGAATGATACACTCAGCTTTCAGTGTGTGACAGTGATGTGGCTGTTCTTGGTGCTAA
>NW_021940545.1:3958050-3979726 GCF_001715985.3 Manacus vitellinus
TTTTAATTCCCAACAATTTTCAGAAGAGGAGACAGGAGGCAAAGAAGGGTGGGAAAATGGAGAAGTCAGGACTGTGAGGTTTATGTGATTCTCTCCCTCTGCTGCAGTGGGAAGGTTTGTACCTGAAATGTGTGATGGATGGGGAGGGAAATGGGCAGTGAACTTTGGGTTCATTAAGGAACATTCACAGGGCTATAATTCAGGAGTGGTTTTTGAGTTTTGGTTGCAGACAGATGAAGTTTCACGAGAAAAAGAAAAAAAAAAAAAAGCCACGGGAATGATCTGGTTTAATACTTAAATCAAAAGGATGGAAGCCAAGAGTCTGAGAAGCTGCCTGAAGTGTGAGGAGTCCTTCCTGGCCCCTCATCACCTCACCAGCTTTTGTAGTGTCACAAAGTGACATTTCCAAGGTGCCTGACTTTGATCAGAACCAGCCCAATTGTTGCCTCTGACAAAGGAGTTAAAAAGCCCCCAAAAAAGTGCTTGTGCAGAAGCAAGGAGGGATGGAAAGGCTAAAGGCTGCTCTAACCACCAAGTATCAACTTCAGCGCCCACCCACCTCCCACACACGACTAGAAATAACCTTAAATAATTTATTTAAGCGTGTCTGTATTGCAGTTACATATTTAATGACTTAAAGGGACGGCGTCTCACTCAGGAACACATCTGAATTTCCCAGAATTTGAAGGGAAGCATCACTCCTGCACCCAGTTTTCTGAGAATTTTGGGATGTCTCACAGTGGATTAAACTCCAGGTTGCTGTCTCAGATTGTCACCACCCTTATTAACAGGGAGAAAACCACGTTCTAAACTTAGAATGTGGTAATTCAGTGAGAGAACAAGGTAATTCTCCTGTCCTGCTCGCTGAATATTAGAAGGAAAAAATACATCTCACCTTCCTCCTGCTCCTATTGTTTGTTGCCTCAGGCATTGTCTTTTTGTAGATAATAATACAGTCAAGGACTTGAGAGCAAAAAGTTAGGTAGGAATGTTAATGTTGGGGACATAATTTAGAAAGGGAGAATAAAAGGAAGCACACACAGTAAAACTTCATGTTGGAATTATCTGAGGGCATTGGAGATGAAAGCATCTGACTGAGTCAGGTTATAATTATGGTGAATAGTTCACATCTCTGGAATTGTCTGTCCTTTTCTGTAAAGACCTTTGCCTTGACAATGGTCACACTTGGCCAAGCTACTTCCAGGAAATTCTAATTTTCATGTGTTTAGCATACTGGTACATTTGTAGAATTAATTTGGTTTTATCAGCAGAGGAATATTCCTGAATGTGAGAGGGTTTTTTTTAACAGGCTGCATTCATTTTGACCTTGCAAATGGGCAGGAGAACTGATAAAACCAAGTTGTGGAGTTCTTGCTTTTTTCCCCCCACACTCTGTTGACTGATTTGGAAGAGAGAAAAAGAGCTGAAAGACCCAACAGGCTTGTTTGGTCATTTCTGGGCTGACAGCTTGGTAGGGACAGCACATCCCAGAGAAGGAAGAGGACTTCAGTTTATACTTCAGACATCATTTCCCCATCCTCCTGGAAGAGCTCAGTGCCCTTCCAACCCAAACCATTCCGTGTTTCTATGACTGGGGGGAATTAATTTGGTTTTATCAGCAGAGGAATATTCCTGAATGTGGGGTTTTTTTGTTTATTTGTTTTTTTTTTAATGGCCTCCAGTCATTTTGACCTTGCAAATGGGCAGGAGGGCTGATAAAACCAAGGTGTGGAGTTCTTGCTTTTTTCCCCCCACACTGTGTTGACTGATTTGGAAGTCATTTATTTCCCCATCCCCCTGAAAGATCTCGGTGCCTTTCCATCCCAAACCACTCCATGCTTCTATGACTGTGGAGAAAGCACTGCCTTGGCTGTGGGCTGGGATATCTTGAGGGTGTCCCCATGGGAATATAATCCCCCTCAGCCTTGAGGTCTGGACGTGGAGTGGGACATTTGGGGAGTGTCCTGCCTTGGGAGGGTTCCCTTCTTGTAGCTGAGTAGGAAATATCAGAGAACCACTTCCTGTGCTGCCAGTGGGGTGAGGTGAAGGGCACTGCTGGTTTGGAATCCATCTGAGCCCCCAGAGAGCCCCCAGCATGTGGCACAAGCCCTCTGTTAGCACAGGGAAAGCCCTGATCTCTAAAGCACCGTTTTCCACTGTATAAATACACAGTACAGAAAAGCTAATTATAGCCCCAGGGCTGACAATTATCAGGGACAAACACAAACCCCCCAAACCAACCCAACCCGAGAGTTCCTCATTTTCAAGGAGTTCCAGAAATGCTCTTTTAGTGGCACAACACCTGAACTGGGTGGCAGCTTTCTTCTGCCTGGAACAAAGCAGAAAGCAGGGAGGCAGTGAAGCCCTGGCAGCTGCCTGAATCTCAGCATCCTGCTTTAATTTCCCTTTCAGGGTGGCAGATGGCAGCTTTGCAGGGGTGTTAAAATCTGCTCAGAACTAATAGGAGGCTGTTTCTTCGAATGCTCCATCTATTTCCACAGGAACAAACCATCCATTTTCACTATAACACAGCACAGCCCAACAGTCAAGAGACTGTAATGTGACTGGGGGTGAAAAAAATTAAAAAAAAAAAATCACACCACCCACGTCCCTTAAAACCTCTCTCAAACAAACAGTAGAGCCAGGGTTGTTTACTACACTTTCTCATGTATTCTGTCAGTCTAAGAGCTGAACCCCGTGTGCTGCTCACAGCCAGGCTGCCCAGGCTTGCTAAAATATGCAGGCTGAGGGATGCTCTGACTTCCTCCAGGCCCAGAGCTGCTGTTTGTTCAGAGGATGAGACACAATCCCTGCCCTGGAGTACTCACAGCCTAAACAGAGGATGGAATAAACAGTACCTCATCCCTGGGACCTCCCAGACCACAGAGGGAGCAGGTCAGATGTGTTGAGTAGGTCTCAGCCCCCAAAGCAGAGTGGTTTCTGCACTGTTATTTTGGATTTTCCCCTTTCACANCCCCTGGTGCCTGAGCAGTGCATCCCGTGTCCCTGAGCTCAGGTGCAGGATCCTGCCAGCCCTGCCCAGGGAATCAGCACATGGAAAATCTGGCTCCAGCACAGTGTTGCTCTATTTTACTTTCTTTACTGCTTGAAAAACATTTGGTGGTTGCTGGAGTGAGCCGGGCCAGATGAATACATTACAGCCCTCCAGAAATAGCACTCCCTGCCCTGCAGGGCTCTGCAGCTCAAGAGCTCCCTTTCAGCTCAGCCTGGCCCTGGCCGTGGAGCAGCAAACAGGAAGGCAAAGCAGGGCTGTGGAGCCTCCAGCTTGGGATGAATCACTGCAGGAAGGTTCCGTGGCTTTGAAGGCAGGTGAACAAAGCGTGAGTGGGTTTGATTTCCTCTCCCTCCCTGCCAGCTCCCGGGTGTCTCGTGCAAAGTGTTTAATGAGCTAATTTGTACCTTGGAGAAGGAGCTGCACGTCACAGCTCGCTGGAGCACTTGGCCTGGCCAACAGGGCTGTCTGTGAGGACAAGCTTCCCAGGAGCTCTGCTGTGCCAGCACATCACACTCACTGCCTTAGGGAAGGTCAGCCTGCAGGACCAGCACAGCCTTTTCCCTGGAAGCCACCACTTGGAGCAAAATATGGCAGGTTTTGTTGATACAGACCATCCTTAGTCCATAAAATAAATAGAATTTATAGTTTGAGTTGGATTCAGGCTGGTGACCATAGAATAATCCAACCATAGCTGGTTTGGGTTGGAAGGGAACTCAAAGATCATCTCATTCCACCCCCTGCCATGGGCAGGGACACCTCCCAGTAGCCCAGGTTGGACCCTGGACCCTTCCAGGGAAGAATCCTCCCTAATATCTGACCTACATTTCCCCTTTTCCAGTTGGAAAAAAGTCCAGTTGTCTGCTAAGAAATCTTCCTAAAAATTTTAATTCCCAACAATTTTTAGAAGAGGAGACAGGAGGCAAAGAAGGGTGGGAAAATGGAGAAGTCAGGACTGTGAGGTTTATGTGATTCTCTCCCTCTCCTGCAGTGGGGAGGTTTGTACCTGAGATGTGTGATGGATGGGGAGGGAAATGGGCACTGAAATTTGGGTTCATTAAGGAACATTCACAGGGCTGTAATTCAGAGCCACCAGAGAGCACAGCAAAGCTGCTCCCAGCGCTGCTGAGCCTCCAGTGGCCCACGTTTAGGTGAGGCTCTGCCTGCCCAGGGCTGCAGGGAAAGGTTTCAGTTCCAATCCCAGCCCCTGGTGAGAGTTTGGCTGCAGAATGAAGGTTCATTCCCACCACCCTGCAGATCTCAGCCTCTGCTGTCCAAGTGCTCCTGCCCAAACTCATCTGGGTGGAGTCCTGATCTCTGCAGCCCTGCAGTTGTCCCTGAACTTTTTGGCCTCTCCTCCTCTTTTTTCTTGGTCAGGGAAAATCCTCCTGCAGTTGAAGTGATGTGCTCTGAGGAAAGAGGGGCAGAAGGTGGCCTGAAGTCACTGGTGGTCACAGCAGGACCTCGTGGCTCCCCCGTGCCAGGGACCAGCCACAGCTTTGAGAAAAGCTCCCTTATCAAGTGTCACCAGGAAGGAATTAAACAAAAGAGGCACCAACTCGAAGCAAGGGGCTCTCCCACCCACGGAGCAGATACAGTGACACCTTCTGCTGCTCCCAACAGACAGCCCAGATGTTCAGGACTCTCAGTCACTTCTAAAATGTGACCTCCCCACCGAGGCCGAAGGAAATGGAATGGCTGGGATCCCAGAGATTGCACAGCTTGGCTCCTGTTCAGGTTTTGGGCTACACTGACTGCAGGGCTGACTCTGAGCTCCTTCCAGCTCCTGGGCTGTGCAGATGTGAGCCCACATGGGGCTACTTTCTTCGGGATCAAGGGGCACACTTTGCTTCCAACTATTCCTGTATCGTTTCCCCTCCACCTCCAGTTAACCATCATCCATCCAGTAATAAGCTCAGCTCAGAATCAAAGGTGTCAGGCACTGGGATTTGCTTATATCCCGCTTTTCCGTGCTTCTGGAAACTGGTTTGTAGTTGTGCTCATCCCAGAGCTGGTTCAGAGCAGGCACATGACTGCTGTGCCTGACAATGGCTCGCTCCTGTTCCTGCTGACTAATTTCTGGGGTGTTCCACCTCAGCTGAGCTCAGACTCATCAACAGTGAAGTGTCACACAGCCCTGGTTGCAGAAGGGAGAGGAGGGGAATACCACACAAGCACATCAGATTCTCACACTGAAATGTAAAGCTCATTTTTTTTTATCTAAAAGGCAGAAGAGAGATTTCCCACTTCTACTGAGTGCCTTTGGCTTCCCATTAAAAGGGAATGAAGCTAAATAATACCCACCAGCCTCTGTCTGTGTGGACCCTCGTGTTGTAGACTTAGTTCTCTCCTTTTCCTTCAAGAATCAGTAAATTGGACTCTTCTAAACTGTATTGGCTATGGTTTGATTGCAGGTCAGAGCTGGGCTTCCACTGATTTTATGTGTCTTTGCAGCATTGTCTTTGAAATCTTTAACATGCTTGTGTCCTCAACATGCACTTGATGGGGTTACAGCAAACAGGTGAACTGGGGATCTGTTAAAACCCAGGGAGAGCCAGGATTAAAATCCGTCTGACCCATCACTTGCTGTGCTGCCAAATTAATAACTGAGTTCTGCCCAAGGCATTTAGAAGAGCTAAGGGCACATCTGTGCTTTTTCCCAGGTTTGTCCATTTAAAAAATATACAAGCAGCACTCCCAGGAGTGGCTGAGGAATAGAGGGCTCAGGGATCTTTGGGGAGAGAGGGAAGGAAGATGTTTGACTTTTTTTTTTTAACCAGTAAAACTTAGTCCTCTCTGCTGAATCATTTGCTAAACTCAGGTTTGGATGCTTCTAGATGTGTTTTAAAATACCACCTAAAATAAAAGCTTAGGAGCCTTGGGCATCCTCTGGAGTTGGTTTAGATGGGTATTCAGACAACCTAAAACCTGAGCTTAGAGGAGTCAACAGCTTTTGTGCTTAAAAACATGAGCAAACACACTGGAGTTCTTTTAAGAGGATGCTCTGAGTGGTGGAAGTTACCAGCACAAAGTCTTGTGGTTGAAGTATAAATGCATCAAGAAAAGGGAATTTCAATTAGGATTGGCTTAATGGTGGCTTTCAAGCATTTTGGGCCAAATGCAAAGTTTGGCTCAGGAAATCTCCTGAGCACAGATTAAGAAGAAAAGAACTCCTTAGTGGTGTATTCAGCTAAATGTAATAAATAATAAATCTGCTCAGCCAGGCAGAGCTGGGAACCTTGCAGGTGAACCCACACAGACACACTCTCCATGTCCACAAGGCTCTTTTTAAGCCCTGCTCTTTGTACGGTTTGACAACAGCCTGCTGGTGATCCAGGCCACAACTTGCAAGGCAAGGGTGAGACAGCACCAGAATAAACTGTGCAAAGGTTAAGATTTAATTCACCAGGCATCAAGTTCCTACAGAGTGTGGCCGGGCAGGCAAACCTCATCAGGACAAATATGTTGTAGGACAGGTTTTCAGTGCCAGCCCTTGCACATTCTTTGTGTCTGAACCGTTTCACCCCCCCCAGACCCTCCACAGGAGCTCCTGGGTGGTTGGGATGTGGGTTCAGTTTTAATAGGTGATGTTTGTCATCAGTCTTCAGGTTCTTTTCCAAACCAACAAGCTCTCCTGGCTTCTGCTGCTAAATCTGATGGTTTGGTTTGCATTGTAGAGAGGGGAAAAAAAAATAAAGAAGAAAGCAAACCTGCCTCATTTCAACTGTCCATCCCCTGAATACTTCCATGTTTGTATTGTAGGAACATGTGCTTGTGTACATGCATATAAATGCATTCATATACCTGCCTACATAGAGTAAATAGGTATATTCTGTGTATTTTTACAGCCCTAAGGAATGTCAGGGATTTTCAGCTGTATTTGAATGGATTCCCAATTCCCTCAAGATGTTTTGGGCGAGCTGGATAGTTGCAGAAGGGCTGCAGAGATGGAAGAAGCCCTTTTCCTTTCCCTTCCCAGATTCAGAAACACACAGGAGACAAACTGCAGGGAGCAAAGCCCAGTACCAGTGTTTGGGTGGACCTCCACTATCTCCTAGATCCTCTCTGCTTGTGTCAGGGCTTGTAAAGGTTATGGAGACACGTCAAAGAAGTGCTCCAGGGCCTGCACTGGCCTGGGCAAGAAACCACAAGACTGTGACTTATAAAAAGTCAGAGCAGCTTTAAAACTCGCCCAGTTCAGGGGGGAGAATTATTATTTCTCTCCTTTGAGTGCGTCATCAAGAGGAGGGGAGAGGAAGACATAAAAATCCCGTATTTCAACATTTCTTTTCACCTAAAGTGGGCCTGCAAAAATCACCTGTCACCAGAGTGTGTTTCTGTAACCAGACCTACACCCAGAAATAGCCACTGTTGGCAGATTTACAGCTCCACATTTCTGACCTCTGTTTCCTGCCCAGAGCAAGAACAGTTGTGTCTGACACGGTCCTGGGAGAGGGAAGGGATGCAGTGGGAGCCAGGGATGGTGTCTCTGGGATGTGTTCAGTGCTGCTCTGCTGGGAGCTGTCACATCATGGGAACATGAGATGGATAATACCAGTGGAGACCCTGAGAAGGGAAAAAATATGCTCCAAAGCTGCTGGTGGAGCACGGCTGGGAAGGGCTGGGGAGGAAAGGTTGGCCATGTGTTTAGTGCTGAGCAACCTCAGTGGGGAGGGATGTGCTCTGCAGCTGGGTGGGAGCTCAGCATGGCCATGGCTCGCTCCACAGCTGCTCTTCTTGTTTCCCCCAACACCACCCACAGAGGCAACCCTCTGCAAAGGTGTCCCCTGGCACGGTGGGTGACACTGGCACCGAGCTGGGTGCTCAGAAACCTCCTAAAACTGAAACCCACCAGTTACTTTCTGCAAACTCTGACCAGTGTCAGTGAAGCACAGCACTCTGGGGCCTGGAGGGTTGGGTTCCTACAGCCCTCTGCTGTCTGGAACCATTCTGAACACATGCAAAGTGGGGAAATGACTGCCCTGTGCTCAGTCAGAGAGCAAAATATTCCCCTACCTCAGTCCATCCCAAATCACTGACATGGGGTGTAAACAAGTGTTTAGGGCTTTCTTAAATCAGAACCTTAAAAGTCTTTGTGTGTTTTGACAGATCCCATTCAGCCACCAGCATGTAAGATTAATTTTCTCCAGTTATTGCAAATATTTCTCTTCTCAGCCTGGTCTCCTGACCAGCTGAAGCCATTCCAACCTCCCTGGCCAGGCTTATCACCCTTCCTGCCTGGAATGGGTTTGGAGTTGACTTGGATATCACCAGCACACGAGTGAGGCAGGAAAATCAATGCTTACAAAGGCTGCTGAATCCAAGGGAATGATTCCTCTTCAAGCCAGCCGTGCTCTGAATGAGGCTGGACAAAGGAAAGCTTTGATAGCCATTGATTTCTGAGGCAAAGGAGCTGCATCTTTTGCTGGGCTTGAAAATGAGTTGCTTAAAAGTAAAGGCAGAAAAATCCATGCTGGCTCGGGGAAGGTGATTGGGGCTGTGCACAGGTTGTGATGATGAGAGGCAGGCAGGCTCCAGGCTCTAATGAAGAGAATTGAGAGGGGCTGTGCTGGAGATACAGAAGTGCTCTACTGTGAGAAACGAGCTGATAATGAGAATGAAGAACTTCCTTTGATTATTGCTTCTCATTTCCTATAATGCAATCTGCATCTTTAAAGAAGGCTCTTGTGTTAGATGTTAGATCCCCTTGCCTCCTCTGCCTGGTTAGAAGACCTTAAGCTGCAGTGTTGAAAAAGAAAGGTTAACCTGAATCAGGTAGAATATAAGCCTGTTTTTCTCCTGAATTATGTGCAGTGTAACAGCACAGGTATGAGTGGAGCCATTTCCAGATATGCAGCAAAATCTGGCAGGCAGGAAAGTGCAGGACTTGGCTGTGGCAGCAGCCAAGACAGTGCTGAGAGAATCGAACAGGAGGTGATGGAATTGTGTGTCTAGATGCCTGAATTCTTCTAAAAATCTAGCCCCAAATCACCACTGAAAATAACTCCTGAATTCACAGGCTATGTCAGGCATCTCCTCTCAGGTTCTATATTCACGCTGGGCTGGTGGTTTGGAGAAATGTCTCAGTTTGCCACGAGCAGGTGCAGATTTTGGATGTTTCCCTCTCAGCTGTGCAAGGGTTTCCAGAGACGGTGCTGAGCTGCATCTGGGGCTGGAGGTGTGAGCCCTCACACATGCCTGCTTTCACATGGCTAAACCCCCAAAACTGACAGCCAGGTTTGAAAACAGCAGCTGAATCCTTCTGTACTTGCAGTTTCCCTCTCTGTGATAACACTTCTCACCCTGCTGATGGCCAAGGAAGCTGCTGGAGCCCTCTCTGCCACAGTGGGAGGCAGAACAGTCACAGCTGTCACAGGGCAATGCCTGTCCTTGAAATCCTCCTCCAAGGAGGAGCTGAGGGACATGGGCAGTGGGCACAGCAACCAGCAGAGCCAGAGGGTGCAACTGCACGTTTGAGAACAAACAGGATGCACAGACACGAGAGAAAAACCCTTCTCGATGAACACCCAAGAGGAAATGAAATTAGAGACACTAATCCAGATAACCAAATCGAGCAGCTCTAATGTGGGGTGGCAGTTAGGCAATGGCAAGAACAACAGCACAGGGCCATCAGCAGACTCCACCCTGCACCACAGCACTGAAAAACAAAATTGTTTCAAGGCTGTGCATTCACCCGCCTGAGTAATCTCAGCTTAAACCAAGGGAACCACTCATGTGTTTGAACTTGAGCAGCACGTTTGAATCCCTTGCCAGGCTGGCACTGAGACTCATCCTGGTTTCCTCCTCAGAGCTGGGAGAGCCTGTGGAAACCTGTGTGGTTCCTCAGAGTGCACTGTTCAAAGGATGACATTGCCTCTGCCTAACGTGCTGCTGCACAGCTCAGTCCTGCCTTAAACCTTCAAAAGCCACAGGGATGCTGTACCTTAAATACTCTTTTCAGGAGTGGAACCAACTCCCAAGCCTTGCTGGGATGCTGCTGACATTCCCTGCTTGTTTCCCCACCAATAACAACAACAAGAAAGCCACGGTTTTCAGGAATTTTCATTCCAACCAAAAATCTCGTCTCTGCTTTGACTCATACCTCGAAGCAAAGGGACAATTATCTAATCACAACACTCAATCCCATTTGCATAATCTCATCTAAATTGTTCAACTGCTTCAGATACTTTTGTGATTAGAGAGACACTCCACAAATAAACTGCCTGCGTGTTCCTGACACTCAGAGCAGGGGTTGCAAGTAAGGGGAAGATAAAGCAGCGTGGAAAAAGGATTCCTTCCTTAGCAGCACTCACACCCAGCCTAAGAAACCACAAAATTTCATGTCTGTTACTGAAATGAAAGTCCCATCAAAGGCCCTGGAAGACTCGGGGATATTCTGCAGCAAAACTGAAATAATATTTAGTAGGTGGAAGGTTGAGCTCGATGCCTGGAACAGGAGCTAAGTGCCACCTAAGAGCACACATTTTTGGCTTATTTATGGCCTGATGGCAAATCTAAATTACTGAGCTCCAAACCCAGTGCTGCAAGAGACTGTCTTTGTGTCCTCAGGCAAATACCTTAAAGTGCTTTCATGCTCATTAGGAGCTGCTTCACTTGCAGAGACACTGAGCATCAGCTGGCCAAGGTTCTCCAAAGTGGCTGCTGACTTTGGGTCATTTTGGACTTCCAAAAAGGGCTTGGTTTCCACCCACTGCAAGGCCCTCGGGTTTCACAGTTTCTTTCAGTGAATAAACCCCAAACCCCAGCAATACAACTTTCTCCCATGTTATATTTTTGAGAACACGGTTAAGATTTTCACATATTTAGATATTACTGGCTCTTAGTAAGAATTGTGAAGGAGAGGAAGAACTTAAGAAGTTGCTTTTGGCTTTTATATCATCTTGGATAACTGAATATTTGGGGGGGGGTGTTTGGCTCTTGGTGATCCAAGGGGGAATCATGTCCCTTTTGTGGTCCATACACAACTCCTGTGCCCCATCATTGTCATAGCTTGAACCTTTAATGTATTTATCCTCCAAAATATCTGTGAGACAGGGAGTTACTGTGCTCCTGGAGCCAAAAGAAGGCAGCACCTTGCCCTGGGAGCTGTTTGTGGCTCAAGGAACCTACTTCCAAATGTAGTACTGCTAATCTGGCCTCAGGCTCTTTGGGAATGACACATCCTAAAGGACTTATTCACTTTTTCCCTCCTGTTGTCCAATTTTCTCTGGGCAGCCTTGGCTCTACCCTTTCAAAGTCGACTTTGCAGCAGATGGGCCTATTTGAAGACCAAAAGCAAGCACAGAAATCAGCAGCTGGTCACCAGAGATTCCCAGGAGGAGATGGAAGGGATCCCAGCAGGCTGCCCAGCACTCTGGCTCAGGCTGACTCACACAAGGAGCCTGGCAAGACACATTTCCTGGGCACTAAGACACAGCCAAGGCTAAAATCACAGGGTGGTGCACCAGCAGAAGTTCCTCTGTGTGGGATGCACTTCCAGAGGAGCTAAAGGCTGTGCCAGTGACTGCTGGCAAATGTTGGGAGGGATATGGGAATCCAGCAGAACTCCAGGCACTGTGCTGTGCACTTCTGACCTGCCATTCTCCCCCTTGGAATTCCCAAGGGCTGAAGCTGCTTTGATCTCAAGGAGGATCAGCAGCTCTGGGGCAGGAAGTGGAGGAAGCTGGGAAGATAAATTGACCCCCAAAGTCAGGGTCTTCCTAGGGAGTTAAGTCCTCTCTCTGAGATAACATCTATGAGCTTTTTTGGGAAGCTGGATGATGAAATGCGGCGTCCTTATAAAGGCTGATCTTCCCATGCAAGTAGAAAACATTACCTCAGGGAGAAAAGAGGAAATACCACAGGGAAGTGGGTCATTATCCCCCTCCAAACTGCACTATTCTTACCCAGTAAAAGTGAGACTTAAAACACCCCCCAGACAGTTGGTTTCAGGTCGGTGTGAGGGGTTTTAGTCGTGCAAGGCACCCCACACAGGGGAGCTCCTGGCAGAGGCTGAGAAGGGATGGTTAAACAGGATGGACAATGGATTCTCCTGCAGCAGTGAACCTGGAATTGCTGTGCTGCTGAAGGGAAGCAGCACCAGCTGCCCTGAGCCATCCCAGCACAGCCTCTCGTGCACCACTCGGGTCTCTGCGGAGCCATCCTGACTCATCCTCTGCCCAGCCTCGGCTGACGTGTTTCAGGCCCAAATAATCAGGGTATCCAGGGACCAAAATGCACCCCAGCTGCCTGGGAAAACATCATTACGTGCCCCCAGCTCCAGGCACAGAGCTGGAGTCACTATTTATAAAATCCTCTGCGGCCCCAACATATAAATGTGCTGCAAACAGGCGAGAAACACCTGAGGTTTATATTTTTCTCCCAGAGGCTTTGGTACTGAGTCTTATTTATGCACAGGCTCTGAATGGCATAAAACCCCCTCATTTCTCTAAAGGAAGCTTTTTTTTGGGTTATTTCTGGGTAAGATGCTCAAAGCTGGTGTGCATTAGCATCACTCCAAGAAAGTAAATGGTGCTGGGCTGATTTACACTGCTGGAAGGCTTTGCCTCTCAGAGCATGAATGCATTTATGACACAGCTACACAGAGACTGTAAAGGGAATATAAATGTGTTTTCTAAGGTGCAGCTGTAAGCTACATTTACTCCAAGGCTTGTTTCTGTTGCCCGTGGACAGTGTGAATATGAACCAGATCCAACTCTTGGTTAGGTTGAGATTTCTTTGAATGGGGCCTGGGAGAACTGACTGCAACTTATCCATGGCTGATACCTTGTGATTTGACACCTACTAGGCCTTGGCAGCTCCTCTCAGAAAGAAATATTGATTGGGAAGAAAAAAATTCGATATAATTGTAGAACAAGGGAGCAGGACATCATTGACACCACTTAGAGCCTGCAGTTCTGGAGAGCCCTTTGTCTCAAGTGGATGGCAAATGTTAATTAAGGTGCCCTCTCTGGCATCAAGTGACTTGATGTATTGTCTCATGGTAAATTTTTCTGTCTGTAAAATGAGAATGATAGTTATTTGGAAGTGGCTGTTCCTGCCAGTGCCATTCTCGTGCAGCTGTGAATTCTACCCATCAATCTAACTCTGCTGTAACTATGGGAAACACAGGGAGTGAGGGATTTTGGAGGCAATGCTGGGATCAGTGTCTGTGAGCAGGAGATGATCCTGTCTGGCCTCTCTCCGGAGGAATTTGCTCTTCCTGCCTCCTGGAGCAGGGAGGGTGTTTGCCTTTTCTCTTTGCACAGCACAGCAGGACTGTGGGACATGAAAATCAGGCTTCTGCTCGCTGGGGGAAAAAATGATATTAGTGTTTCGTGTCAGCACAAACTCGGGGCTTGAAATTTGCATCCTGAAACTGCTTCAGTCGCCCTCGATAAAATGGGGAACAGCTCGGAAGAAAAACAGCCCCACCTTGGCCATGCCAGGTGTCCCCAGTGCCCTTTAACTTGGGAGAGATGTTTGGAACATCCTGGTCTCAGCCATTTTCCAGCACGTGCTCAAGGGCTTTGCTGAATCAGAGTGTTAATGGGATCTGTGTCGTGTGAGAACTTGCTGTATTTCATTAAGCAGGGGAGAAGGAAAAGAGTCAATTTAAAAATCGGGAGATGGAAAAATCTCCCTGAAACGCACCCGCCCCTACACTGGAATTGTGTCACAGTCACCAGCCTGGAGGGATTAATTCTGCACTGTCATGAAAGGGGGGACAAGTGGCACTTGCCCTGTGTTTGATAATAGCAGGGGGGTGATGGGTGTGAGTGAAATACAGTTTAAAACCTCTTTCCACGTCAAGTTCCCAGACTTGGGAACTTGAGTTCCCAGAGCTCCCAGTTTTTGGGTTTGCCTCTGCATTTCTAGCACACAAGGCAGACATCCCGTGGTTTGCTCAGCCATAACCTTCCTCCAGCATTTCCATGCTGATCTCCTGCTGGCAGGGACTGGCCTGGCAAGGTGCTGGCAAGGACAGGAGAATTCACCCTCAAGGACATGAATTTGGTGCCTGGGGAAAGCAAAGCCATCAAACACATCTCCTCTCATTCATTCCATGTTCCAGTTCCTGATGGTTTGCTTTCTGTTTAAATTTTACACCAGTGGTGGGTGACACAAACCACCCAGGGCATTGTCACACCTGCACGTGCCACTCTGCTCTCCGTGCCCATCTTTATTCTTTTGGGAATCTGTGGGAAAAATGGGAAGGCCGAGGCTTCCCAGGGAAAGGAGGAGCTGCACTCTGTGGGAGGTTGATGTACCAGGAGCTGTGGGTATTCAGGGGGACCTCAAACAGCACCTTTTGCTGCTGGGGCTTGCCAAAGCTTCAGGAGAAATATCAGGGAGAGTGGATTTGAAGGGACAGCACCTTCTGAACACAGACAGGAGGTACAAGGTGTCTAAAACTCTGTTTGTGTAGATTGTCAGCTGCTTTGTTACGGTGACTTCAGCAATTCCCTCGACCCACTCTACTATTTCTTGTTGGTTTTCATTTTTTTTCCCCCTCCACTTTTTGCTGCTCTCTGGATTCATCTTCGTGCACAGCACAGAATATGGTGGGGAACAGAATAATGCCAAGCAAAGCCCTGGCCTATTCTTTTTGGGTCTGTTTATAGAGGGGCTGAGTAAGACACAGGCTCGGCAGTGCACCCCATTGTACTGCACAAAGCCTGCAGAGAGTCTTGGTGATGGAATCCAAAACCCTGTCAGCTGCTGAACTACAGCTCTTTTGATGACTCTGCTTGTTGAGGATAATTAGACTGGTGCAGCACAGACACACACACGGATGTCTCTATTCTTCCTGCAATTGCAGAGCACATGCTGGGAATCCACTATGAGCTCTGGTGAAAACCCAGGGCAACGTTTCCGAGCGGGAGCAAGATTTGGGAGGTCAGGATTTGCTTTCAAAGGTGACTTAAAAACACGAGGGTCATCAGGAGCCAGCAGGGTTAGCACTTGATGTTGAAAAGCACTAAATTTTTAGTGTTGTTTTTTTTTTTCCCCAAATTTTCGCTCATGATCTTTCAAAGGATGGAATTCCCCCCTGACTTGTGTCAGTGTAGTTATCCAGGAGGTGCTGAGGACTGGCAGCATCCTTTGAGCATGGGCTCCACAGCAAAGTGGGAGCAATAATTTAGGGATAAACTTCCTTTACAAGGGGCATTGTGCAGAATTCTGCAGGAACAGGCTGACCTGCTGCCACTGCCACCGAGCCTCCAAGGGGGGGAAGGATAATCAGCATTTAATGCAAACAAGGCTCCATTCAAAGAGTCTGGATATCTGAAATCATGAGTTTCTCTAGCGAGCCTTTGTCTTGAGAATCTCATCAGTAAATTTAAACTGGCTCCTGACAGTGGTATCAGGTCTGTGAGGAGAGGGAAAAAGGGACAGGAAAGATAACACTGGTATCTGTATCACCCCAGACTGATATGAAGCCTGAAAGGGAATTGCATGCTAAGGATCAAGTTATTAACTGCCTGGGGGTTTGACACAGAAGGCACAGAGCAATTTTTCAGGCTCTCTCAGTGACATGGGAGGTCTGGGTTGCACTCTCTGAAGCTCCTCTCCTTCCCAGTGCAGAGAGTAGGATCAAGTTCAGGACCTTGGCTCCGAGACAAAAAACTCATCAGAGACACAGAAGCACAAGCAAATGTTTTCTTGTCACCATGTAATTTTAATACCCAAACAAACCAAGTACTCAGGGACTGGGAAACTTTCTGACATCTCCTCCAGTGTGTGCCAAAGTTGGAGAGCCCTGAAAACCACATCCCAGCAATCCAGGGATTGCTGGCTGCTGGCTGACTTGCCACTGAACTGGGGATTCACTGCACGTGGGGATGCTACTCAGACATTTCAATCTGAGCTCCCACTGAGGCCCGGTGTGTGCAGGCACTGGAAAGGGCTTGGGGTGTGTTCTCCTCCCTGCACACACCCAGCCTGTTCTCTGGCACTTATCCAGCCAGCACTGCAGTGACCTTGGCTGTCCTGGGAGCAATCTTTGTGTAGGGAGGCTCTGGCCTTAAACTGTTTGTGGCAGAAGCATTTTCTTTGCCCATATCAGACCTGAATATCTGATTGTTCCACTTCCCCCCCCCCAGCCACCAGATATGATTAATGGCAGTTGTGTCCAGTATCCTGAGTCACTGAGGTAACACAGGGCACTGCTGCTGCCATTAGCATGTCAGGGGGTGATCTTATCACAGGAATGGCTTCTCCTGCCTCTGATAAGGAATGTCTCTCCATCTGAAAATTCTGTACAACACCATGGAAATAGCTGTTCCATTTAGACCAGACATCTGAGTCTTGTCATTAAGCTGTTGGGCTGAAACTCTCCAGATTTAGGAAGAATATCAAGTATCAGATTTAGGTGGGTGCAAGTATCAGCCTAACTATAGATCTGATGTATATATTTAAGCCTCTCTGTGCTTCAGTTTCCAGACTCTACAGTGGAAATAAAGAGCCCTGCATGGTTTATCACTTTAGATTTTTAAAGTTAGGATGGAGATCCCCCCACCCCCAAACCCAGTGGAGCCACTGGCACGGAACAGTCTGAATCCTGCAGGAATCATCTCCTGGCCCCAACAGCAGAAAATTGCAATAAAGCCAATGAAAAAAAAAAAAATTAAAATCCATGTGCAGAGCAGCCATGGGACTCAGCCCCAAATGCCTGTTTGCTCCAGCCTTCCTCCAGTGCACCTTCCTGGCAGCTGCTAATTCCATTGCACTCCCCGTGTCCCACTGCTCCGTGCAGACCTGCTGGATCCCTGCCAGCACAGATGTACAAAATCGTTCTGAGGCCTCAGTGCTGAGCCCAGGAATTGCAATAGTGAACTGGAGCAGTTAATTGCTCAAAACTATTGCTCAAGTTACGATCTCATCTGTTAAACCCCGGCGTGGGCCGAGCTTAAAGGTCAGAGCTTAGACGGGCACGTGGAAAGGGAGGGTCATGTAGGGGAAGGGGGGGTCTTTTCCAAGCACTTCCAGCAGCTTCTTCCTCTTTCACTATTTGTAAACAGGTCACAAACTCTTGCTGTGAAGCTCCTGCTCACAAATGTCCATGGGCCTGATGGTTTTTATGCAGTACTGGAAGTGTTTTGCTTAGGTGGTTTCTCTGCTGCACAATCCACGGCTCCATCCAAGCCAAAAATTCACTGTCCTGAGGGATGAGCACAGGCAGAGCTTTAGGGGAAGCTTCTCCCTAATCCAACACCTGGATTTTCTGTTCAACAGCTGAAGATTTCCTCCAGAGCTGTTGTTAAAACTTGGAAATCCCCCTTCAGTGGAGCCTTCCAAGCTGCTGCTTCTAGAAATGTTTCTATGCATCTTCTTCCCCTGGGATGGGGTTTCCCTCCACACCTGGGCCAACACAAGTCCCTACAACTCATGAAAACCCTTCTAAGACTGGGGCTCAGTTGGGGCTTGGGGCATGCCCATGTTTTGGGCTGGTTCTTTGTAGCAGGATGAATTTCAGCCAAGAGCATTTGCAGAAAACCAACACCCTGAAGGCAAGGCCACGAAGGAAGAGAAACCACTTCAAAAGGGAAAGATCATCTGCCACACTTCTTTTTCCATGCTGTATTTTCCCAAACCCTAGAGGAAGGAGAGAGACTTCCAGCCTTGCTGTGTTGCTAAGTCTGTTACCAGGCAAAACATGTTGTAGCAGGCTAGAAAACGTTTTCAAAACACAGGAGAAGATTTTACTGTTTGTAAACTGGGTCTGAGCTGCTTTTCTTTGACAAAAATGAAACCCTTAATACCCCTAAATTCTCACAGCCACTGGGAAAGCAAATCCAAATCAGACTGCCTTGGTTTTACCCAGGGCCAGGGGAGCTGACACAGAGTTAAACCAGGTGGTCTTTTGTGGGAGGGAAGAAGGAGGAAATGTGCAGCACAGGGGAAGTGATGAAGCTGAATCACTGTAAATTGTCCAATATTCCTGTCTATCCCATTTTTATGGGGGAGGGGGAAATGTTTGCAGTTGTGCTCAGATCCACCCAGGAACACAGCATTACATATTAAACCAATATTATCCATCTGTCTGTAGGAGATAATTCCCCTTTTCCAGGCTGAGATGATGGGAAGGAACATCCATTTATTTTTGGGAAGCTTTGCCACCTGTGTTATCCTTCACTCTTATCACAGAGAACACAGTGACTGAAAAAGCACAGTACCTCTAATTGAAGTGTTCTGGTTATGAACAGTGATTTACCCAGCTTGAGTAATGACAGGGGCCAGGGAATTATCTTTATTTTTCTAGGCCTGGATCTCTTCTAAAACAACATCTCAGGGCTGTGGCTTGAATTCAGAGCTGTATGAAACTGAAGTAACATTTTAAATGTTATATATTTATATATTCCTGCACATATGTGCACCTAGAATTAAAAAAAAAAAAAAAAGAAAGCAGGATTTTTTTGTTTTTTGGTCTCATGCTAGAATTTTAACTTTCTGGTTTCGAGGATGTTTTGGAGGAGTTTAAAGTCTAACATGAAACTTTTAAAACTGTGGATCACTGAAGTTGCAGATTCTGGAGGTATATTGATTTCTG
This sequence comes from Manacus vitellinus, assembly GCF_001715985.3. Lineage (NCBI taxonomy): Eukaryota > Metazoa > Chordata > Aves > Passeriformes > Pipridae > Manacus > Manacus vitellinus. Next base: position 3,976,617 of record NW_021940545.1, read on the forward strand.
CACCATGCAGGCCAGATAAGTTTCAATAATTTAAATTTGGTCAAAGGTCTTCTTCCATCCTGGAAGAAACTGCAGTCCATCACTAAATTTTCCTATGTTTAGCATTTTATAGACACAGGTTATAGACTTTTTTTTAGTTGCTTGGACCTACATAATAGTTTTAAGTGATCCCCCTGTGGTTTTGATGGCCTGTAAACTGCATTGTGCTTCTCTCCTTTCACAAAGAATATCAGCACATATATAGGGATTATACACAATAGTTGTATTTAGTTGTAGTTAGATCAGAATTAGGTGCAACAGGAGATCCAGAATGAGATGCTAAACAATATTTTGGGGCAACTGGGAAATAACAGTTGTGTGAAATCTTTTTCTAGAGGAAGTCTGTTGTGTTTAGGACCTTGAGGGCATTGGGGATCTGGTCAGGATTTGGGTAAAATGCTTGTCTTGGCGCCCAAACTGCAAAATGGGAATTGTAACATCACCTTTGCCTTCCTTCCTTGTTTAAATCAGGAACTCCTTGGGGCAGGGGAAGCAGACAGCACCTAATGGGATGGGCTAATTGCAAAAGAAAGAAATAATGGTTGTGTGCTGGCAAAACCAGGCAAGGTAGAACTGCAGCTGCTGGTACCACTTCAAAGGGGTGACACACTGCAGTGGTTTGAGCAGCTGCCATGCACAGGTAAAGGCATCCAAAGGTGGTTTGGCCATCACTGTGTAATTTGGAGTAGCTCAGATGAATTGAAGCTGTTGCTGGGAAGGAAGACAGGCAGACCTGTGCCAACAAGGATTTTAGAGGTGAATGGGTATGTCCTTTGATGGACCTTTTATCCCCACAAGCCACAATCAGGATGGAAAAAAACAGGCTTATTTAATAACACCTTGATCTGAACACAAGATCCACTTGATACCCGACAGCCTCTCTTGGTTCCTGCCTGGCTCACATGTTTTTTGCCCTTAACTGAGCTGGTCTGTAGTAAGTTAGTCTGGACTAACCATCCCAGTAACACTTGGAAACCATATTTAGCCTTTCACCTTTGATTATTTCATCATACCCTGGGTGGAAGTGGCTTGTCCAAAGTAACACAGAAGCAGGGAAATAAAAGGAATGTGAGACTCCTCAGCTCCTGTCAGCAGTGCAAGCCCAGGGTCATCCTGGCCATCTGAGCTTTTAAAATGTAGGCACAGAGAAACACTATCAAATAATGAACAATATCAGTTTAGAAGAGACAAAAGGTGTTCTTTATCAGGGGGGTGGGATACATGAAGTTGCTCGAGCTGAATTAGAAGCTGAAAGTGCTCCCAGGATCTCAGTACTGTGTTTTCCAGCTAACTCCTGTGCCTCTGATCATGTCTCCAGGGGTCCCCTCTGTCCCCTGCCCCAATCAATGCCCCCCAGCTCTAACAGAAAGCCAGGAGGCCTCTGATGCCAACAGAGATGGCATTTTGTGACATGCCTGACAGACTTGTCTGACAACTTGGAGCTTTGTTTTGCATAAGCCACCCAAACAGATGGTCACCACTTTTAAGTACCAGCCTGGCTTGTGTTTGTAGGCAGGATCTACAAGCACAGAACTGAAATTTCACTGATTTCCCTGTCTCCTGCTGTAACTGTGGCTTTGGGGTAGAAAACAGAGGTGGGAGACTTTGGGGGGAAAACTCAAAAGGGCTTTAAGGGGACTTCTCAGTGCTATATTTGAGAGTGAGACTGTGGTTTTACCTCCTTGCCATCTCGGTATTCTCTTTCATTCACACTTACAGAGTAATCTTCTGTGAGTTAAAAAGTTAAAAAGCATTTTCTGGGGAGCAATGACCTTTAGGGAGTGTTCCTGTGGCCACACAGCCCTGTCTCTCAGGCTTCCAAACCTGTGCTGTTCCTTGGTGGCACTACTGAGATGTCTGATTTCCGTTTTGCTTCCCGTCTGAATTTTAATGATGAATTATTTGTAGCATTTCCAGCAGGCTGGAACAGGGGCACTAATTGCTACTTCAGATGGGGAAAGTGGTCCCTCTCCCAGCAGAGAGCTGAGCTGTCAAGCAGGGTTATGTCACATTATCCTGAATTTAGTATCATGACAGCTTCACCCGTCTGGCTGGTTAGATTTGCAATGAATAGTTTTTGCAGTTGGGGATATTTTACCCCTTTCTCTGGCTTGCTCCCTGTGTGTTTAACCTTCTCTGGCTTGTCTGACAAAGCTCTGAGTGCATTTTTATCAAATGTCAGTGTTTCCTTGGGCAAGAACATGACCCATAGACACAGTTCCTCAGCGAGGTAAGAGCAGGGCTGCCTGTCAGCCTTGATGGCACTGTTGTGCAGGTAATAACTAGTTTCATTCATAGGATCAGGCTGATTTTTTTTCTCTAGCTAGTCTGAAAGATGCACATCTGTTTTTCCAGCCGAGCAGAGCATGAAGTCACCAGTCTCCTCTGATCTGCATTTGCATTCACTGTATATAAATGCTGTGTGCTGATCTCAACAGACAACTATAGATCACTGACAGCCCTCAGGAATGCAAGGAGGACTGTGGAAAACAAGATTTCCTGCGTGTGCTAGTGGATCCATGAATCCACAGATAACATATGTCCTTAAACTGCATCTGTCTGTCTCTATATTTAGAAAAAAAACTGCCCAAAGACAGGCTGCAAAACCACGGAGTTCTGACTGGTACAAACGGGAAAACTTAAGGAGATCAAGGAACCATCCCGATCCCCCCCGGTTTCATTTGCATCCTAAAGCGCCGGGTCCCACTTCAGGAGTCACTCCGTTTCATCATTAAGTTCCCATTACGTTGCTGCCTAATTAATTAAATGCATAAGCACATGTAGGGAGATGACACCAGGGCATAAACCGGACAAGAAAACCCGAACCACTTCGGGCTACGCACGGAAATTTTCTTGCATTGCTCCGTCCCTTTTTGGGTGACTTGTACAGGGATTAAAGAAAATCCCCGGGGTGACCGAGCTAAAGTATTCACGCCAGGGACTCCTTATTTTCACGGCGCGGGAGCGACGGGCTCTGATTTCAATTTAGGGGCGCAAAAACTGCCTCCGTGGCCATCCCCAACTTCCCGGCGGTGCGGGGGCCCTTCAGCACCGCGGCGGGTGGGGACGGA
>NW_021940545.1:3981921-3995159 GCF_001715985.3 Manacus vitellinus
TTATTATTTCCTACTTTCTTCCCTGCTGTATTTCAGTTTATCCTTCTCATTGTCTTTTTTTTTCCCCCTTCTTCCCACTTTTCCCTTCACTTTTAAAGACAAGCAGACCTCACTTCTGATCACAGCCTGGAATCACAGCCCTGCAAGCAAAGAAAACCCATTAAGAGGCGTTTTTAAAAATAGTTTATGTCGGGGAAGGAAATCAATATTGGCAGTGACAAATCTATCACTACATTTGGGAAAACAAAGAGCCCATTTCCATTTTGTTGTATCAATGAAGGGAAAGAAAAAAAAAACAAACCCTCCCAGCTCCCTGCTCGTTCCCCTCTTGTGCCAGTTGATTTTCTGCCTCTGGATCCAAAGGCAGGAGGAGAACCAGCCCCTTGCTTTTCACTTCCCTGTACTGCCTGAACTAAGGATGCCATGGAAATTCAGGGGCCAGGAGGACATGGCACAAAACACTGCTTGTTTTAATGGGTAAAAAGTTAAAAGAAGACACTTTGAACTCCTCTGGTGTTGCTGAGGCACCGGTTCTGTCCTTTGCCCCCACTGTTAATTGGCAAGGACTTCATTAAAGTGAAACCAAGGGGTGTTCAGTCATGGATTTTAGCCCTGAAATCAGGATCAGGCGTCCAATTATATCTACTCCATTTTAACAGAGGAGGAGACTTCAGGGTTATTAATAAGAATATTTGCACTGGAACATGGATTGCCAGAGCCTCCAGAAGGGTTTGTCCCCCATGAACTCATCCCAGCCACGCTGGGAGCACCATGGACATGCTGGACCTGCCAGAGGGGAAGATGAAAATCCCAAATTAACACCAGTCCCACCTTCCCACCTCCCAGCCGAGCACTGCAGGCAATTCTCAGGGGAATGTGATCTCTGCCCAGGGATCTGCAGCCAGCAGAAATCTGAGGGGATTGCTGTGGTTTGACTTAACTCACTGTGCCCAAATTAGGCAGGTTTTTGTGCTCCAGCTGTATTTCTCGATCAGGAAATAACAATAAAACCTTAATTTGCTGTGGAAGTGGCTCCCAGGGACTTTGCCCAGATGGGAATCTCTTCCCTGTAGCTGTGGCAGATTAATGGAATCAATTAAAAAACCTAAATCCACGTTATAGAAGTTGCAATGTTGAAGTTTTGTTGGTTGCATGAGTTGCTGCAACAACTCCACTGGAAGCATCAAAGATGTTACAACCAACAAGAAGGAACAGAAATAGGATTTCACACATCCAGGCTGTGTACAATTCCCAATCCACAGGTGAGACTGGCTGGGAATGATTTTCCCAAGAGACCACCTCATGTCCTTGTAACTTCTGTGTCTCTGTGCTTGATCTGGCTGTGCTTCTTTACATGGAAACCCTTTCATTGGGAAGCAATTCCTTTTTTTTCCCCTCAACAATCAAATATATTCCTGGAAATAAAGCTTCCTCCCACCTTTTCTTTTTTTTTTTTGATGGAAGGCTGAAAATGAAAGCTGTCTTAGTGAGCAAATGGGGAAAGGAAAGAGAGTAAAAGCAGAAAGCAAATTTTTAAAAGAGCAAACACAGAGAAAACTGTGTTGCAGTCACCCAAATGAACAGTAATTTTCGTGGAAAAAATGGAAATCTATGAAAGGATTGAGCCTGTATGAAATCTGTGATATTCAGTTTATTTAAAATGCTGTCAGATTTTTACAGAAAACCTGTTGTTTTCTTTGGTTTTTTTTTTTTTTTTCACATGGCTATCCTGTTGCTGGTCTGACCCTGGATATTTGTATGTGCTCACTTACTGCTGCTGCTCACCATTTTCCTGAGTCAGGGCACCAGTTTTTGGGTGCCCAAAGTGTTCAAGTTCCTGCAGCAAAAGCCTCCTCTCTGTGCCCTCTGTGCTCCCCTACTATTTTCCCCAGTGAACTGAAAATATTCTCCTTTTACCTACAGGAAAATGCATTCTGAGGGGATTATTTTTATCACTTCCTTCAATGCAACACGGAATTAATTGAGGGGGGAGTGTTTAAAAATGTGCTGCTGGACAGTGAGTGGGAGTGTTGCTCCAGGCTTCAATAGGAAGAGGTCAGGCTCCTGAGGAATTGGAGCCAAATTTAGCCCTCTCCCCAGCCTGATGCTCCCTCCTTGCTGGCAGGCAAAGGGTTTGCTCTCTCTGACAATGGAAATATTCTGGAATAACCAGCACAACAGCAGGAAACGGAGCAGGGGGTTTGCTTTCCTCCTCCCTTAAAAAAGAAAAAAAAAAGGGGTCAGATGCCTTCAGAAAGTCCTTGTTCCAGACTCTGCTTTTGAATTATTACCAGTTGAATTGTGGTGTTGCCCCCGGGGGGAAGGAGGGAGGGACAGGGACAGGATGCAGAGCCCCTCCTGGGCCAGGAGGAGCAGAGGGAATGTTGTCCCTGCTCCCCCCTGCTCCCAGGGAGGAGAGAAAGGAGTCTGCCACGAGGCAAACAGTGAGCCCAAGCTGAACAATGAAGGCAGGATTGCTGTTTCCTAGACTTTGGGCCTGATCTTGCAATAATTTGCATGCTTAAAGACATTTTACACACTCAGATATTCCACATGGCAACTTCAGGCCTGTGGGGGAGGGAGGGCTCCAGCCCCTCATCCCTTATCCATCCTTGGCAGATCCATCCTCCAGTTATTTCCCTGCACGTTGAAGTGGTGTCAACACTCAGCCTTTGGGGCTGAGCAGCTGAAGGTGCTAAAAAATTAAAAATAAAACTGACTCCACCATCAGCACTTCTCTCCCCCCCTCTTTTTTTTTTTTTTCCAGTCTCCTGAGTTTCCAAGTGTCAAGAAAGGGTGATTTATCGCTGAGAAAAATGAACAGCTGCCTCACACTTGATTCAAACCAGCATGAAAAGGGAGGCAAAATTATTAGTCAGAGTTTTGACAAAGCTAAGACTAAAGAAACAGCAAAGTCCAGCCCACTTCCTATGCTACTGGTAACTGCTCCTGTTGGGAACAACTGCTGAGCCTTGCTGAAAAGTGGAAGAACAACATTCCTTAAAGCCTAAAACACCTTTGTCCAGCTATTTTACCTGTTTGGGCTGGATAATGGGGTTGGAATGAGCATTTATTCCTGGTCCCATCCCACAGGGATAGTTCCCTTCCTTTGCTAAGCATCCATCTGCCAAGGTACTCACACGAGCCTCCTCTCCTCTCATCACTGCAATATTTGAGTCCCTCCAGAGTGTTTAAAAATAGAAAGAGCAGCTGGTTTGTAGAAGGGATCCTGTGCTTTGTCCAGAAGGCTGTGAAAGGACTTTCTCACCCTTCACTGTATCCACCTCACCTCAAACCTCTGCCACGAGGTTTGGGCTCTGGGAGAGTTATTAGGGCTGCAGAGCACTCCTGAAGGACCAGGGATTTTTTTTGTCCATCTCCAGCTTTTATTGCTTCGGGGTTTTAACTCCAAATTCTGCTGCAGATGTGGAATTGTGGGGTGGGTTCGTGCTGGGCTCCATTAGAGAGCAGCAGGATGTTGGGCCATGGGCACGGGAGAATTTGCTTTTCCAGCTCGGATTTCCTTCAAATTCAAAATGTATTTTCCTCATTTAAAAAGAAAAATCACTTTAATTTCATCACAATCCCTCTGTTTGGGCACGGAGCTGTGGAGTCGAGCAGGAATAAGACAAGAGGTAAAACATCCTTCAGATATTCCAGGGCAGAGGACAACATCCAGTGCAGCTTGCTGAGCCTGCAAGTGAAAGGAAAACAAGATAACATATGTATTTTAAACCTCTTGGAGCTATTTTTGGTTAGGAGGCAATAGGGGATGCTGTGTGAGGAAGGATGGCAGCTTCCCTGGGCAGCTTTAGCAGGATGGCCTTTCATGGGTCATTAAAAACTGAACCAGGAATGGCCAGGGGAGTAGCTGAGGCTTTGCAAAGAGAGATTTCACCTTCTCCTAACTTTGCAGAGCTCAGTTTTTTCCTATATATATATATATAGGAAATCATTTGCATTCAGCAAATATCCCTTTGAATTTCTCCTGCAGACTTGTTGGAACAGCAGCACAGACTGGGAGAACTCCAGTGTGCTCTGAACACTCCCAGTCCCTGCTCAGTAACACAGGTGGGATTTGACTAAAACCACTGGTAAATCAGCACACTGGTGTGAAATCCACTTATTCTGGGCTGGAGAAGCCTGGTTTGGCTGGTTCTGCTCTCTCTAAGCCTGGTCTCTGTCAGCAGAAGAACAGTTGAGCAAAAAAAAAAAACCAAACCCAACATTAACAGGCCCCCAACTTCCAGCCCATGTGCAAGAAACATCTTGATCCTTGGCTGCCTTATCTCTGGGATTCCATGTCTGTGTTCCTGCTGCACTTGTATGAATCCAGTTTATTGCCATGATTATTTATTTGCTGGGGAATGAGCCAGGGAATAACGTGATACAATAGAAAGCTGCTGGGATTTCCCCAGCTCCCCCACACAGGCAAATATGCTGAGCTGCAGGAGGTTGTGCAAAGTCTGCAGCCCTTTCTGCAAAGCCCTTTCTCTTTGACTTTTGCTTGGGTTGTAATTATTATTTTTGCTGGGATTTGTTTAGCTGCATTCCTGGGCCCTTGTCAGAGTCCCTGAAGGAAAAAAAATGCTTTTGTTTGGTGGAATATTGAAAAGGGAAGGGAAGAAGGGGGTGTTTGTGGTCCCTTGAAATCTTCCCAATTCCTTTGTGGAATTGTTTGAAATAATACAAGGATGGATGATTTTGTTTAGTCTCAAAGGCAGGAATGAACTCACCAAAATCAGAGGAGTGATACTAAGAATTGCTCTGGTTCCTTTTCTCATTTTTCTTCAGTTAGTTTTTGCTTTTTAACTTTCCTCTCTTTGGATACAACCACAGCCTTTGAATGGAGAAGAGAATGAAAGTGCTTCCAAACAGAAGTGGAAATGATCAGTCAAGTTCCACAAAGTTCATTGAAATAGAAATAATAAAACAGCAATAAGGCCAAAATTTGAAAGAAGTATTGTTAATACAGTCATCAAACATGCATAAGAGACCAATTTTTAATGTTTATGACAAGAACTTTATCTGGAAAGCAGCAGTTTAATAATGCACATCTTTTTATTAGAGCAGGGGATTATTTCACATGTCCGTGTGTGTCTGTTAGAGATATATTTATGTAGCTTGAGAGGAACTTAAAGATGTAATTTCAATATGAATGAACATCATCCAACATCCTGCTTCAGCTGGAAGTGCCTGCAATTTATTTCATATTTAAATCTTCATTAGATGAATGGCTGAAAGATAGAGGCTGCTCCCTGTAAATTAAATTCCCCCGTCTGTGGCTCCACGTGTAACTCTTTGCAATCATTTACTCCAGTGTCACATCCCTACTTGGAGCATAAATTTCTGTGGGGCTTGGATTTCAGCTGCTCTTCATCTGAGTGATGTGGTGAGTTAAACACACTCAGTTCCAAACTGATCTCTTCTAATCATCCTGAGCATAAACCTCCTGCAAAACAGAGAATAATTAAGATTTACTGGTGAAGGCCACGCTCCTAAAAGTGCACCCACGTGTTTAACTTTGCTCCTTGCATTCCCAGCAGTGAACTGAAGTCCCTGGATCAGCATTTGCTGGGCTTGGAGCCCCAGGTGAGACTCGATGCCTTACCCAACACATCACTTAAAAAATAAATGTTTTGCCAGTGCTTCGTGGTTCTGTTCCTGCAGCTCTGCCGGGGTGAAGCAGCCCTTGAAGTTGGATTATCCTGCTTGTGCTCCTTGTTAGGATTTTTGAGGGATAAACAAAACAAGGGAGGCAAACAAGGGAAGAAAAGAGTTCCTGTTTGCAGATCGTTTCCCATCTGTTTCTCGTTCTCTTTGACTCCCGGGAACGTTTGCACGCTGTGGATGTCTCCTTTGAAAGCTCACAGAGCCTGGGGGAGGCTTTGAGCTGCCTCCTCCCGGGCTGCATCCCTGTTTTCCCGGGGTCTGCGTGGATGGCCCCTGGCCCTGCAGGAATCCGGGGTGTTACAGGAGCTAAAAGCAGCCCCGGGGGAGTGAAAACTGAGCTCTGAGCTGCTGTTTGGGGGAGGAGATGGTCCCTGGGGCACGGCCAGGGAAGGACAGACCTGCTCAGGAAGGGGATGGAGGTGTGGTGGCCACCAAAGTGATCGTCTGCCAGCCCAGCATCGCCCTGGCCAGGCAGGCTGGGCTGCTTCAGTTGTGCTGCTTCGTGGTGACGAAGCATGAGGGACTTTCCTCTTCTGAGAAAACATCTTCTGACAGCTCCTGGAGTTCCTGGGGCACAGCTGTCCCCCCGAGTTTTCTGGCAGTTCCAAGATATCCTGCAGGAATCCTCTGTACATCCCAAAACAAAATAAGTTTTAAAAAGTTTTCATTTTGGATTATTCTGTAGCACCACTGAGATGGAGAATTGTTGTGGTTGTGTTCAAAGCACAGGCTGAAAGCTCATTATCCCCATTAAATCTGGTAGGATTTCCTGTGTCAACCTCTGAAATGCTGAAGAAAAAGTCCTAAAGTGGCTGGATTTAGATTCCTGCTCCAGGGACTGGTCAGATTGTCATTTTAGAGGCATTGTGGCAAAGAGTAGCTGATGGAATTTAGTTGAATTTAACGAGAAAAAACATGGAAAATTACAAATGGGGCTTCGTGCAATCCAACTGAAGTTGAGCTTGGGTTTAAATGACAGCATTTTCTAAAGTATTGGGAGTAAAGTCAGAGGGCTCAGGGATCAGTGCAAGGGGAGGGGGAAATGTCCCAGGGTGTGAGCCCAGAGCTGGAAGCCCAGACCGAGGCCTGTTGCTCTTTCCCTGCAAAAAGCTGGATTTTGGTGCTGCACTTCCCTCTTGTGTTGGCTGATAATACTGTGTTTCCTCTGTTTGCAAGAGCCTCACTCTGGAGTGTCCCCCTCACGTGATGCTGAGCAGCTTTAGTTTGCCCTTCCTCGATTTTCCCCTTTCCTAAGAGTTTCTGCAATAATCCAATAACTCCCCATGCCATTTTTGATTTTTTTCCCCCTGTTTTTGTGCACTGAATTACATGAGATGATCCTGGTCAGTTTGTCAACCCCATGGCTGAGCACACAGAGGAGGAGTTGCCCCAGGACAGTGAGATTTTGACTTTTTTATGCACAAAACGTCCATGTCAGGGAACAGAGATTTCTCCCAAGAGGGCAAGGTCCTGCCTGTCCTTCCACACTCCAACCCATGGAGTTTAAACCAGCCTGGAAATAATGGCAAAATCAGGGTCTGTCCCAGAGCTATTAAAGTATAATTGTATCCCCTGATTTTTTGTAGGCAAGAGATGGAGTGAGGAGATTTTCCATTGGCTGTTGTGTTCCAGCCCTTGTTTCTAATTTTTGCTGTGAAGAAAAACCACGTAATGGTAGAAAAATACTGAAAATTCCAATCAATTATTTCTCACTGGGATGAATAAGGAGGTTGAAGCTGCTTAATTACAGTGTGACCAGTAATGGCTTTTTTTCCTGCTTTTGCTGTTCCTGAGCCTTTTTTTTTGCTGGAGTCTCAGACCAGCAATATTCCTGCAGAAATATTTCAAAATGTGGCATATATGGCATATATGGAAGTTCTGCTTTATTGCTGCAAGATTTCACTCCGTTCTGCACCATATTTGGGTACTTCTTTGACAAATCCCAAACGCCCAACACATCCAAACACGTGGTTTTCGTGGCAGATGGGGTGTACAGGACCAGACATCCTTGCAGCACATACACACAGATGCCTGTCTTCCTCCCTCAGCTCTGGATGTGACACCATAAGGAAGCCAGACATGGATTGGGATCAGCTTCCCTCACTTAACTCTGTGTTCTGAATATTGTACAGAAATGTTTGCCAGTCCTGTCCTCAAAATGCTGGGACTTGCTCTGCTGAGGTTTAATCTGTCTCTGTGCTGAGGTGCAGTTGCTTCTGCTTGAAAAAAGTTCTCCACAGGTGTTTAAATGTGGAATTTCTTCCTGTCCTCCCCAGACAAAGTGGGTTTTCTCAGTGCTCTTTGGTGTGCACCCTGCTGCTCTCAGCTATTGATTTGGAAGGAAGTTTCCAGCAGGTCAGGTAAAGAGAGATGAGAGCCCTTGATTTTAATGCAGACCTCAAATGACTTGTTTCCATTTATCCTCCTCCTTGAGAGCCTGGCAATTATTTATTACAAAACAAGGAGTGTGTGGGGGGGGAAAAAACGAATCAAGGTCCAGTCTGTGGCCAAGTGTGGGATGTGTGATTGAAGATGAGGTTTGCAGGCATGACTTGAGACCTTTAATGGGGCTGCATTAGGATGTTTAGCTGGAATGGGATCATGAGCCTCTTAGAGGAGTGCAAGGTGCTCTGGCAGTGGTGGAGGAAGGGTTGAGGCTCATTAGCAATGAATTTCCCAGCCTTGGAGTGGCCCCAGAGCTCTCAGCATGGAAATAAGAAACCCAAGGCACAGGCAGGGCAAAAGAAACGCTCTGATTGCACTCAGCTGTGCTCTGGTTCAGCCTGGGAGGAACATCCAGCCTGGAGATTCTTATTCCCTGCCTTAAACTTAGCCCTGGTCAGACCTCAGTGTTCTTCTGGTCAGGAGCAGCTGCATTTCAGTTGTACAGGATTATGGGGAGCTGACTCGGGTTTTTTGGGGCTCAGTCAGGCTTTTCTGTGCTCTTCCTGGGGGTTTTCAAGAAGTCTCATGGATGAATCCCTGCAGGGGGATGGGGGGGGAGCAAAGGCTGTGCCAGGCTTTGCACAGGTGTTGGGTATAACAATAATTAGGTGATCAGGCAGAGCTGGGCTTTAAAAACACCTCCAGAGACACAGGAGCTCTTTTGCTCAGTCAGACCTCCCTGGTTTCAGGGAGTGGAAGTTCCCAGTCAAACCAAGGGTTTGTTTTTTTTTTTTTTTTGTTTTATTTTCTGTGGAGCTTCACCACTTTTTATTTCATTTCTTGTCCCGTGGTCTCGCAAAGCACAAAGAACACAAAGAAGAGAAGAAGCCTTTTGAGGTGGGAGAATTCAATTTATCAGCTGCTAATTCTGGGTGTGGAGAGGAGGCTGTGGTGTGGTGGTTAGAAAGCTCGTTTTGGTGTGTGCTTACAGCAAATAACTGAAATTATTTTGGTCTGTACTGGGGTCTGTTGTGCACTCCAGTCTTGCAGGGATTGCTTGGAGGACAGATGTGGGATGAGTGTGCCTGTAAATCCTTGGTTTCTGTGCACTGAGCTGGTCTGGGATGGTGGGATTTGGATCAGAGTGCAACTGGTAACGGGGTTTCAGCCTGAAAAACCCCCACGTGTTTTCTGGGAAGATTTTGAGAAAGGACCATCCCAGTGTGTCAGCAACTTTGAGTTTCTCTTGTTTTCAATTCTCACACGTTTCTAAAAGACCTTCTCCGTAGTCAGGGCCGGGTGAAGCTCTGAAAGGAGCTTTTTAATCAGAATGTAGCTTTTTTGCCCCATCTAGTGGGTACACCCTGTATTGAGCCTGGAGTTTGTTGTGGTGTTTTAATTCAATTTATCTAAGGCAGCTCGAAGTCCCTGGTTTCTGTTTTGCCTTCTGGCTGTTGGAGCAACAATTGTATGGGGGAAGTACACAGAGAAGAGTTGGTTATAAAAGTGCAAACTATTCTTATTTTCTTGGTTGGGAAAAAAAGCAATTACTTGTAGACCCTGTAATTCTCTTTTTCTATTTTATCCTTGCAAATGCATGTGAATAGAGGTGGGTAGCAATTACACTGATAGGATGGGAAAAGGCTTTTCCAGCTTCTTTTGGAATAGCTGTTATTTTTATTTTATATTCTCTTTGAATTCCCTTTGAGGTGGCAAGTTTAGTTTTAACCTGGTGTAACTTCTGGGTGAGAAAATCCCTGAAGTCAGGGGCTGTTTTCCTGGACTGGAAGTTTGAAGAGGGAAAGGAAGTTTTGTCCTGTTTTAACATTTTTGGGCTGTAGCTGCTGGTCCCTGACTGTGTTAATAAACTGCTCCCACATAGTGGAATTGCAAATCATCTGCTGGAAAAGGTGATCAGCTTCTGTTGTTGGATGGAATTCAACAGGGACAGGTTGCTTAAAAAAAGAAAAAGCCTGTGGGTTTATCACTTTGCTCTATCCAGATGTAAGGCCCAGCTGTGATTTTTAGAGAACTTCCACAGGGAAATGATATTCCTTGAACATATTCCTGGGCTGCTGGTCCAGGGGGCCAAGTTCTCACCTGGGATGGGAAAGGCTCCTGCCTAAGTCTGGGTCAGAAAATAGATCTGAGCCTAAATGTGGCATTTTCATGGAATCCCAGAATGGTTTGGGTTGGAAAGGACCTTAAACCTCACCTAATTCCACCCCCCTGCCATGGGCAGGGACACTTCCCACGATCCCAGGTTACTCCAAGCCCAGCCTGGCCTTTTCAAACAGCCTCAATCCAAGGTTATTTGGCTGGAAGGGCTCAGTGTCTCCATGATCCATCCTGTGATTTGATCCCAACAGAAAATATCTGACCCAACATCCCCCACAACTTTTTATTCTTTTTTTTTTTTGAGTTCTGACAAAAATATTTCTCAATGAAAGTGTAAAAAAAAAAAAAATTCAGAGCAGCTGCAATAGCTCCTGCCAACCCCAAATTGCCTTGCTGGGTTTGATGATAGGAACACAGCTGCTAACAGGAAAAATAAATAAATCCACAAGGGAAGAGACTCTTGATTTGCATTTAACTGGAGTCATTCTGGATTTGGACCAACCCTCTTACATTGGTGGACAATGGGACTCAGGTCACTGGATTTTTCTGTTGGGATTCACCAAGTGTTTGCTGTGTCTTTTTTGTCCTTAAACATCCTGGTGAAGCTGCTTCCAGCAGTTGCAGGGGGCACGAAACCAGATAGGAAAGAAGGTTACAATAATAATAACAACACCCTCTCTGTCTCATGGGCTGATCAAACATACAAGACTCAAGGGATGTCCTTGGTCAAAGTTCAGTTCCTCACACAGTCAGCTCTAGGACAGAGGGCTGATTTAGAATATCTGGTTTATTCTTCAGCAGTCACAAAATATCCAGTTACACACTGGAGAACTGCAGGAAAGGTGTGAAAAGTCACAATCTTAAAAAAAAAAAAAAAAGCCAAACAAAAAGGAGGAAATCCGTGCTCTTGCCAGTGTCTGAAGGCATTTCCATGGTTGGGATATGCATTAAATAATGTTCCCAGGTTTTCACAAGGACTGGGGGGTGGCCTGAGCTGCAGAGATGTGATTAACACACTAACACTGGGGACAGAATACATCTTGCCTCAGCTCTGTGGAAAGCTGCAAACTCGCAGCAAACAACAGAAATAGTGGAAAAAACCCAATAAATCCTCTTCCTCAGAGCACAACAGATGGGTCACCTCTGCTGCAGGACATGGCTCAGGTCTGTGGCCTCAGCAGTGTCAGGGTGAGGTGGCTGTGAAGCTGCTGTGATGCCAAAATTGGCAGAAATGAGTCTGCTCAGAGACAGTCTTGAGTCTTTAAGCAGCAAAGGTATTTATTTTGAGCAACGCTGGGGGGTGTAGCCACCTCGTGCTGGAAAACTAGCTCTGAAGTTCTCAGTGAAAAGCTGGGTAATTTATTCAGTTTTTATGAGTGATTACAACAGCTATACATGCATATTCATTTAATTTCACAATCTAATTATCATATTCATAATAGGTGGAGTCTAGGCAGAGCTTGAGACAGAGTTGTCATTTTAGGGAGTCCTCTGGTGGTCTTTCTGGTCCTTCAGCCTCAGGAGGGTCCTCTTTGTCATGAACTTTTCCTGACTATGTACTGGGAGCTTGCAAAACACCCCCCTGCTTCAGCTTGCTTATCTCCCTGGATGTCCATTCTATCTAATTCATGACTACTAATTGTCCTTTCTTATGTTATCTTATGTCCTTTCTTATGTTATCTTTTCATTAGTACAGAACATAGGTAGGCAGAGCTCTGGAACAGAGTTTATTTTAATTAACATTAATGTTGTATTCCTCAGAGCAAGGGTCTGTAACATCCCCTCAGGACAGAATTCCAGCAGCTCAGAACTCTTGCTCCATTTCAGCTGCGTGGAATCACAAGTTCTTTTGTCCCAAATGCTTCAGCCCTCGGTGCTGTCTGTCTGTCTGTCACCTGGGGTGGGAGATCCTCTGTACCAGGGTTTCTTGCAGTGTCTGACAGGAGATGCTGCCTGTTCTCAGGGAGCTGGGTATAAATAGCCCTGCAGGAGCGACAGCCTTGGGTTGCTGGTGGATGGATGAGGAACACAGGGGTGGCTGAGGGTTGCCACTTGAAAGATGGAACTGTAGCCACCTTTAAAGCCTGGTCCTCTGGGATTTATTCAAGGTCATGCAAGGAGTTTGTAGCAGAGCCAGGACCTGCATGGGGCTCTGGCTCCCAGCGTGATGCCTCGAGAATAAAGGCTATCTTTCATCTAAATTAAACCCCCACGATTTTACAGGAGCTTCAGGGCCTCTGTCTAATCTATTCACACAGCATTCATCACCATGGCATCTAGGTGCCACTCTCCTCATCTCTTAACCTTGCCAGAGTCTATCATGAATATTCTGAGCATCTCTCTGGGTTTCCAAATGAGGTGAACACGCTCTTCCACTCTCTCTGCCTCCACTTCCACTTTGCTGATAAACAACCTGCCTGTTATAGCCTGAAAAATATATTAAAAAAAAAAAAAAAAGGGAGGGGAAAAAAAAAAGACAAAACACCAAGAGGATGTCCAATTAGCAAATCTCACACTTTGCCATATTTTGGAGCTCCTTTCCCCATTAGAACCTGTGCACTATAACAACATGGCCTGTCACTGCACAGCCTGCCAGCTGCATAAAATCAAGGCATCAGGCTTTTTTAATTGAATGCATAATGAGGTGACTGGCAGGTTTAATTAACAAAACTCATCCTGTGTATGCACCTGGAGGTGAAAATAAGTTTAATCAAGAAGAGTTGGCAAGTGCCAACAGCTCTGTCGTGGCTCCCCCCAACCCCCTCTTATTTTGGTTTGTTTCAGCCAGGCTTTATATTTGCAAAAATGGCTCTGGGTGCTGATTAATTATCTTTAGCCCAAGATTGATGAGTTGTTGCAGCCTGCCTGTAATGAGAACCACTGCTCCTGGAAAAGCTGCACTGGAAGCTTTAATAATCAGGCTGCCTTAGATAAACTACTTATGGCAAACATTCAAGGTGTCTGGACATGGTCTTATTACAGTAACCCTTGAGGACCTAATCCATGGGAGGAAAATGTGTCCTTAAAATGCGTTGCCTGGTTTTCTTGCTAAGAGAAGGTGG
>NW_021940545.1:3997029-3997976 GCF_001715985.3 Manacus vitellinus
AGCCCAACCATTCTGGGATTCTGTGGAGCTGGCAGAGGAGATGCCCCACGTGGTGACTTTTTGTACTTTGGGATGCTTCATATCCCAACATCAGCATTGCCATCCAGCTGCCTGAGAGGTGGTGGAGCTCCAGTATGCTCAGTTCAGGCTCTGGTGTTCAGGGTAAGGAATGTGTGTACTCAGGTGTACTGTCAGTTTAATCTCTTAGATGACTTTAAGGCTTTTCCCTGATAATCTCTGGAAGGGCTGGTGGCTGTTGGATAAGGAGCCTGTTAAACACATGGAGGTGGCTGGCTGGTTGGGCCACCACAAGCCCCTGTCTGCTGTGTTTCAACTGTGATCTAACACCCCCAGCCTTTGGAGGGAATCTTGCCACGAATCTCTAATGAGAAGTGACCAAAAAAAAAAAAAAAGTCTTTTGCATCTGCTTTAAGGAACTTACTGGAGTGACAAGTCTGTCTAACCTAGTTTTTAATTCCCTTGATATGGGAAAGTTTCTGTGCCCAGGCAGAAGGCCCAGAAGGGTTATGAATCATTTACAACCCAGTGTTCAAAACGAGGGGCAAGATGGGGGCAGGTGGGAGTGAAAATGTAGGTTTATAATTCTCAGCTCAGCAGGAGCCACTGTTCTGTACAGGGGCAAACCCCAACTGATTAACAGCTCCTGGCAAGGGCAGGAGCTCCTGGTTCCCTCCTGCTTCCTGCTGGCACGACAGAGAAAGTGTCCTTTCACTGTGCCAAGTCACAGCTCTTGGCTGAGTGTACCCTCTGCACACCTCCCAGGCCGTGTCTGAAGGACTTTGGCAGGTTTTGGGGTCCCCCAGAGAACCCAAGAGGAATAATTTCACTCTGTGGGACACCTTGGTCCCTGCTGATTTCCCATTTAGGAGGCAGCTGTTTGTCTTTGAGGGGTGTGCTGCTGCTGTTTAGTGTAAAAGTCTCCTAAT
>NW_021940545.1:3999386-4001782 GCF_001715985.3 Manacus vitellinus
GGAGCGAGGAGCTGCCCCAAAGCGGGGAGGGAAAAGCGCCCAAGGAGCGCGGTGCGGGTTTCGCGCCCGGGAGCTGGGAGCGGACACTAGATGGCTTGGATCGGGATGGATCCTGGGAGCTGCAGGCTTTCACCTCCAAATCCCTGGCCTGCCTTTGGCCCAGGGGTGCCCTGGCAGGCGCAGGGAGCCGTGCGCTGGAGGTTTGGGGGCAGCTGGAGGGAGCGTGGCGGTGGCCGCGGCGCAGGTGGCCGGGTTTGTTGGCAGCTTCGCTCCACTTATCAAGGCTGAAAAGCCCTTCTATGCCTGCTCTCAAATCCCTCTCTGCCTGCAATTTATCCTCTCAGGGTGGTCCGGGGGCAGGTTGGAGCAGGAGGCGTGAGGGATGCTACTGTCAGGGCCGGGGCTGGCTGCTGAAAGAAGATTTGCATTCCAGGAGATTCCAAGGTTTGCGTCCAGCCACTGCCTTCCCCCAGGGCTCAGTGCTCTGAAACGTGTTTTAAGGCCCGTTCCTAGGGAGCTCTGGCAGCTGTTTGATGTGGTGGCAGCGCTCTTAGAGAATGGCTGGGACAATGACAGAAGTGAAACTCGAATATTCTCCAGTAGGCTCTGTGGTTCCTTCATTAAAAACAGACAGATAAACAAACAAATTACAGCCCATTATGAGCGTGGCCTTCAGTTCCTCTTCAAACAGCTTTTTGCTGCTTTAAAAAGCCTTAAATAAGGACACAGCCTCCCCAGTCCAGGCCATAAACTGTTGGATTTAAGCTTTCCTTGTGCCTCCAGGTCCGTTGCCTTTGCTGTCTTCTGACTGTCTGATGTGAGCTTTTAATTCATTTGGCTTTTCCTGGTGAGAGGCTTCAGAACAAGATTCCTTGTGTGCAGTCTTTGATGTTACACCACAAAGAATCCCCTCACCCCCCCTTTTTCCAAATGCTCTGCTGAACCCCCATTAAAAAAAAAAAGAAAAAAGAAAAAAAAAGAAAAAGAAAAGTTTCATGTAACTAGGTTGAGAGGAAGTGGGGTGACCCATGCAAATAGTTTTTGTGTTGCTTACAAAGGCTCAGATTCTATGGTGATGGGCTCAGCAAAAAGATCTGAACTCATTTAGGCAGGGCTGGGCTGAGTTGTCTTTGCACTGCACTGCCTGAAAGGCAGAGGATGGAGAGGGGTCCCTGCCAAGCCAGGCTGATACAGCCCAATATTCCCTGACCAGTTTGCTGTCTCTTCTCATGGCTCTGCCCTGGTAACACTGATTTTAACAATGCAAAAGACCTCCAGCCCTAAGCCTTGAAATCAGAGGGTGAAACACGCTGTGGAAATTCAGCCAGAATTTTACTTCCTCTGAAAGTAGATAAATAACTGGTTTGCTTCATTTGACTCTTAGTGACTTCTGCCTTATTGCTTTGTTGACACCAAGCTCCTGATACAAAACTCTGTCCCTGTTCTCAGTGTCTCCCATCCCTGCCTTTGGGCACCTGGGATTCTTCCCCTTCTTGGAGCTGAGGGAGAGGGAAAACGATTGTCTGTGCCACAGGTTGAAACAAAGCTCTCCATTTTGCCATTCAGTGCCTGTGCAGTCTGGCTGGCTGGCTGAGGGCGTGGGGCTTGGGGGCTGTTTTGTTTTTAGGCTGCAGGCGGGGGCCCAAACAGAACAGGTGCCCTGGGTGCAGAATGTGAATCCTCAGCTCCATGAAAGGCCTTTGTCACCAGTGTGATTTTTGGAGAGGAGAAACCTATGCACTGACCCTTTTCAGTAGCATCTGATGCGTGCACCGTGATTAGAAAGAGTAGGGGAAGTTAAAAATAACCTGTGGAGGAGGCATTCTAATGAGCAATTATCATTCCTTTCCATTGACTTTTGCAGCAAGACTCTCCATGTGTTTAGTCTTCTCGAAAGAACATGCCAGATGTTAGAGTGAGTGACTTGTTAAGTCCCTCAGTACTGTTCTCACTGGTGTACTGAACCATTGTCAGGGTGGGTGTGTTTTTTTTCTTTCTTTTTTTTTTTTTTTTCTGTAACTATTAAAATAATTGGGCCCCGAACATTCTGACCTGATAAAGCAAAAGAATCTTGGCTGGCTTTCCTTGGGGTCACGTTTGTGAATAGAAAACTCGGGGAGTGCTTGCCAGAACAAAGAAATGTTTCTGCATGCAAAGATCTTCAATAACTTAATCTGAGGTGGAATCATCTGGCTTCAGAAATCGTGCCTCCTGGCAAAAATCTGACTTTTGCATTTCAACATCCCGAACTTTAGTCTTCAAGGAGTCTTTTGTGCTTGTGGGGCTCTGCTGTTCTCCCCAAAGGGAGCTCTTTAGAAATGATTGACGACAAGGCCAGTTCTACCTTTGCAAAAAATTTTTAATATGGGGAGAGAGCAACGAGGAGAGCAGATCTC
>NW_021940545.1:4002257-4006337 GCF_001715985.3 Manacus vitellinus
GTGCAGATGGCACTTTGAACCACTCCACACGCCCACAGCCAACCAGGAGCTTTGTCCAGAACATCTGCTTGGCAAAAAAAAATTAAATAAAAAAAAAATATATATTTAACCTTAAGTATTTGCTGATTTTCACGCATCTGGGGGTCGTGGCGTTTTATCTGGGACTGGAAACATCGAATTATCTTGAGAACACTCATCCTTTCCCTCTGAGTTCCGTCTGTCTTGAGTCTGACTCCGTCCTGCTGAAATTCCCACAAGTCCAATGTGAATTACAGCACGTGCCAGAGTTCTGCACAGTGAGTTCTCCACCCCTCAGGAGGAAATTGGGGTTGGGGTGTGAAGCCTGAAATGCTCACGTTTGGGATGAGGCAGGGTTTGTCGTGTATTTTCATTTTCCCAAAAATGCCGTGAGAATTTCAACTCGAATTCGAGCCCGTGTTGTGACAACCTGAACCAGCTTCAGGGCTGTGCCTGACTGGGAATTTTCTGACACTGGGATTGAAAAATCCCAGCTGTAACAGAGAGGAGAGAACTCGAGTTGTTCCTCACAGAGCAGAGCTCGAGACTTGGGTATCTTCCTCCTTGTAAAGCAGATGTACCTGCCACTGTGAGAATAACCCTGAATTACTGAACCCTCCATGTCTGGAAAGCTTTGCTTGTTGTTGTTGCTTTTTCTTAAAACTTTGGACACTTTCAGTTTCTGTCAAGAGACGCATCAAATGTCTCCCTCAATAAATACCCACAAGCAACTGCTGCCTAGTGCCATGTTTCTGGATGCTTGGCCAGCTGGCAAAGGAGGAATGGGATGTGGAGCTTTTCCAGAAGAGCTTCTGAGGAAGACAAAATTCTTTTTTTTTTTCCTCGTTCCTGCTAGAAATCAAATACTAAATATTGTAGTTGAAACCCCAAATGGTTTGGGTTCCAGAAATAAGACATCGTGGTGCCTTACGGGCTGCAGTTGCCATATTTCTCGGTCCCTCTTTTTCTGGGAGGAGCTTTGGTTCCCTCTCCTGTCTCAGACACGGGGTGATGGCAGTGGCCTGTCACATGGAAATGTGCTCAGGATGTTTTCCAGGAGGAAAATCGCCGAATAATGTTGTTTGAAAGAAAAGTTTCCTTTTCAAACGAAAAAACGTAACAGGGTTTTGGCAAACTCCCACTCCCGCCTCCCGTCGCAGACACCCCGTGTTATGGTTGTGTGGAGCATCAGAAACTGCCTTTAATATGGTTTTGGAAATTGGATGTTGAGTGACTGGGTCTCAGTTTTCATGATGGAGAGGTGTCTCCTTGTCAAAGAGCCAAACGCTCTGCCAAGATTCTGAGTGTTCTGTCCCTATATAAAGCTGAGGTTTAGTTTCAGGCACAGTGACTGAGGAAGCTGACACTATTCCAACATGTTGTTCATATCCTGAAGTCTTTTAATTTCCCCTGGCTGCTGTTGCAACAGCCCCGTTTCACTGAATAAATTAATCAGAACATAAGATTTGTTGAATATGAAGCCTCAAAAAACTCCCCCCCCAGGTTCCACTTGTGACTTTGACAAAGCTGTTCTAGTGGGTGGTTAGTCATTATTTTTCCCCTCTATGGGTGAAATGGTTACAAGAACCTCTGCTATTGTTGCTAGAAAAAGTGGCTTCCTGTGATATAAAGTAATTTTTTTAAATAGGAAACATATGGCTGGTCCTTAACAACAAAGTAATATTCAGGTGCTGATGGCATATGCCTCCAGTCCTATTACAGGAAGCTATCTTGGAAATCTGGTGGCAGAGGCTTAGACACTAATTTTCAGGAAGTGGGGTTGGGGGGGATGGAACCTGAAACTGATATCAGAAGTACATTTACATTTTTAATTTCGCTGGAAGTTCTTTGCTGTTCCTGCTTTAGAAGTCTCTGATATTCCCTCCCTGTTAGCTACAGTAAACAAATGCTGTGTGAGGTCTGTGCTGCTCTGTTTAATTCTCATTTGAGGGGGAAAAAAAACCCCAGTAAATTCATCCTGAGAGCTCCTCTCAGGGGTTGGTGTCTCATGTGGGAGCACAGAGTGACAGGGCAAGGGGGGAATGGATTCAGACTGAAAGAAAGGAGGTTTAGGTTGGATATTAGGAGGAAATTCTTGCCTGTGAGGGTGGGGAGGCCCTGGCACAGGTTGCCCAGAGAAGCTGTGGCTGCCCCAGCCCTGGAAGTGTCCAAGGCCAGGTTGGAGCAAGCTGGGCTAGTGAAAGGTGTCCCTGCCCATGGCAGGGGGTGGGATGAGAGGATCTTTAATGTCCCTCCCAACCCAACCCATCTATGATTTCACTTGACTGTTCCAAGGTTGGCCACCTGAAGCTGGGATTGAACATGGCTTTATGATCCTCAGGTAGGGGAGGATGCCCTGTGGTCCAACCCCACCCTCCACTTCAGGATCACAAGACCCAGATTGTCCCTTAACAGATGTTTTTCCACTTCGATTTTTTTTTTCTCCTAAACCCCTTGGTGAGCAAATTCCTCGTGCCTTGTACTGAGAATAAGAAACCTCTTGCTCTTAATCATCATTTTTCTCTTCTTTTTCGTGCCTGAAGTTGTGGAACTGCTGTGCATTAGCTCTTGCTTTGCATTTCCCTGCCTCTTGCGTGGCTTTCTGGGACCTCCAAGGGCTGGTGGGGGTCACCATGTGCTCACTAAATTACATTGCTTTTGTTGTTGTTGTTCTTGCATTACCAGAGCCAGGCTTGGACTGAACCATAGCTGGGGATTTTATTTTTATCCTCCACTGCTGGCATTTTTGCCTACCTGCTTCTAATAATTAATAATATTTACTTTTGTTTCCTTAGCACTGAGACACGAGCCAAACTACTTTTTTTTTTTTTCTCCCCCTGGGTTTTGGCTGAAAACTTTTAATTTTTAATTAAAAATCCAAGTGTTGTTCATCCTCCCCTGATATTCAGGCCGCTTCTCAGCTGGAGTTTGGGTTGGCCTCAGTGCTGGTCAGGAGGTTTGCTGTCCATGTGCTTTTGGGAGTGGCAAACAAACCAGGGATGTGTGGAATCAGCCTCACTGGTGGCACAGCTCTGTGGGCATCACATGCCTTTGGTGTGGGGCACTGTCAAGCCACTAAAATCCATCGTGGATTTTATCTTCTCTGGTAGAAACTCACGCTTAGGGTTGCTCAGCCCACTGCAAAAGCCCCTTCCCACCATCCCAGCTCTCACCTTCATTATTTCTCAGCTCCCAGTTAGTGCTCTCGCACCTGCACCTTCATCCACAAACATGTTTTAACCCTTGGGAGTGCTGGAAAAACACAGGAGGAAAAAAATCTCTGCATGTGGAGTGACTTTTGTGTCAAGAAGGGACGTTCGAGTTTGTTTTATCCCTGTACTCCAGGAGTCAACACCTGAGCAAAGCAGGGAGTGAGTTTTTTTGTTTGGCAACGAGCTCTTAGGGGGCAAATGGCACTGTGGAATGTCTGAACTTCCAGCAGGAGGAAATAAATAGGCAAGTGGGAGTGCCAAGGTTTTCTAGTGAGGATTCTGAGTCGTGTAGCAATCTTCTCCAGAGTTTCAGCAGGTTGCAAAGAGACACAACAGCTCAGCAGGACTGATTAAGTGTCTGCAACTCTGAGTCTAAGATAGTGCTATAATAAAAGTGACAAATGAGGAAGAGTGGTGTGTCTGCTGGAAACTTAGCATGACTGAATGAAAAAAGTGCACGGGGTAATTTATTGTCAATGAAGAACCATCAGCAGGAGAGAGGGAACCTAATTCATCCCACTTAATTAGGTGTGGGACTTAAACCTTGGGCTTGCACAGCTCCAGCCAGAGAGTCACTTGGGCTCTCGGAGGACTTTGACTACAAAACCTTGAAATGAGTTTTAATTGTTGGTTCAAATGGCTGCCTGAACAATAACCGTGGAAAAAACCCTCTGGATCAACCTTGGCTGGGAATGTCACCACTATCAGCAGCTTCCAGAGGCTTCACCTGGGTGTTTTCCTGCATGTCCGGAGCTGTTTTACTAAAAACTGTGGTTTTCAAGAGCGTGTGCTGTTCAAAGCAGCCACGTGGGGTGGCACAGCTTTGTGTCACCCTGCCTGGGCAGGGGGG
>NW_021940545.1:4007222-4015347 GCF_001715985.3 Manacus vitellinus
AGCAGCCTCTACCTCTCTCTTATAATTCCCAGACAAAGGAAGCTGAAGCAGACACCCCAGACAATGGATAGTCCTGTCTCCCTTAAGCATTTGCCTTTCTCAGCAGTTAAGGTGCGGGAGGAAAAAAAAAAAAAAGAGAGCCAGAAAAACCTAATTGAAGGAATGAATTAAAGAGATGACCCCGGAAAACGTGGCAGCCTTTTTATTTGATGAGGAATCAAGTTCACAGCGTGTCAGCAGAGGTGCTGCGATTCAGTCTTTTATTTGTTTCCTGGCAATAAGAACATTCCTTTTTAGTCTGATATCATCCTCTCATCTTCTCCCTCCCTCTTTCTATCCTTCCCTTCCTCGTCTCGCATCCTTTTTCCTTCCTCCCTTTTTTCTCTCTCTCACCCCCTCGCCCTTTTTTTCTCTTCGCTTGCCAGTTCAGGCATTCTCACATACATTACCCCTTCCTTTCATCTCCAGAATGACCTGAAATGACCTTTTGCCTGGCACTAGACGTGACTTAACTGATAATAGCAGATACTTGGGGGCCTCAAGCGGTGGCTTGTCTCGGCACGTAGAGGGAGGGGAGAAAAAAAAAAAACCCCTTTTTTTTTTTTTTTTCCTAGGGAAAGCATGGCTTTCTCTTTGTGGCAGCATTTCCTGCAAGGTAGCAATTAATGACACTTATTGCCCGCTGGATAAAATCCTTCAAAAGGCTTTCCTGAGACCCAAAGCTGTTACGGAGAGAGGGAGGGGAAGGGGGAGAAATCTGTCTGCAAGTGGTTAAAAACTCCCCAGCAGAATCCTGATGCCACTGGCTACTTGTGCTCTGCATTGCGTCTTCCCTGTCTTTGTGCTCCCGGCTCAGCCAAATACTTGTTGGAACAGCACAAATGTCCTTCTGTCTCCAATAATCGACACTTTTAGGTGACTAATCTGGGCAAAAGGTTATTATTTGGCTTCTTAGCGTCCCTCGAAGCCATCGTGGGGAAGATAAGATTGCAGCCAGACCCAGTGGGTCTCTGATTTTTTAATTTTCACTATTTATTTGGATACTCGGTGAGGCTGGGTGAGTTACCACAGCAACGACTCTGAGTCTTGAACATGAAAGGGCTCTTATTGTGCCATGTGGTGCCTCAGAGATACAGAGAAAGAAGGAGGCGGGGAGGAGAATTCCTCTTTAGAGAAACAATAGCCAGACATTATGTGAACTTTTGGGGCTTTATTATAAAGTTTGAAGGGGAGGGGGGAGAGGAGAAAAGGAGCTACAGCAGTCTGCCGTGGAAAAAATGTGCTGACTTCCAGAACTTTGGGAAGAGAGGTGTATATGTTTATGGAAATATTAATTAATTAACTGCGAAATAAAAGCTTAATCTGTAGACACGTATTTAGTTCTTTTTCACTGGCAGGTCGTTTAGCTGGTGGGGCTGTGGGACTGCCCAGGCAGATCAGAGCTCGGGGTCAGAACCCGAGATAGGGGGATTTTTTTTTTTTTATTTAATTTTATTTTTTGAACTTTGTTCTGCCCTTTCTTCGGAGAGAAAGGAAAAGGGGTGGGTGTTAAAGTGTCAAGAAAGGTACCACAGTGCAGTCTGGTTTTCATTGTCCACAGGAACGGAGTGGCTGGAACTGCAGACAATGGGAAAACGTGGATAATAGGGTTACTAAAGGATGCAGGGCAGGAATACTCAGTGAATGGCTGCTCGTGGGAGCAGGTTGGGTGCAGGGGAGCTCATTAGTTCAGATTTTCCTCTTCCTTGACCAGTTCCAGTCTGGGACTGAGCAGGGTGACACTGCAGTGTCCCACAGGGGTTTATTGCTGGTCCCACACCTGTGGTTGGATTTATCCTGTGCTGGTGTGGGGCAGTTCAGGGTGTCCCTGCTCCACCAAACAACCACCTTGTATCAAACTGGGGGTGACTGTGTCCTATCCCTAAATATTCAGGCGTTAATTTAAGTTCTATGCCCATTTTGGTTGGGCTGAACCCCTGCGTTTCCCCTGGTGTGACCATGTCCTGCAGAACTCCTGAGCTTTGGCACCTGCTATAACTCAGAGATAACCCATTTCCTTCCCAAACAAATTGACTTTATAAGTCAATTCCAATTTTTTTCCTCCCAAATATTCTCTCCAGCTCCAGGCACGGCCAGGATTTGGGATGAGGGCAAAGCAGGAATCAGGGATGGACCTGCTCAAGGTGATGCTTGAGCAGCTTCCTCTGCTCTTTCAGCTTACAAGGCTTGTTTTGCTTGGCAGGAGTGGGCAGTGAGATGTGAACCACTGTGCCGTGGTTTTCCAGGACATCTTGGCACTGGACAATCCCCAAAACTCCATGTGAAACTCATCCCTATGTCCCGTGCTTTGATATCATTTATTTGGAGTGATCGTGCCCTGAAATTCCACACTTCTGTCATCACAACTGAACAAAGTTCCTGGAGTTCCCCTAAAATTTCACAGAAATGTCACCTTTTGACAAGGGAAAAAGGAGTCAGGGATTTCACCCTGGCATTACTTTAGGAATTTTAAACAACCACGTGTCACTTGTGCAGTGCTTCCCGTCCCTCTCTGCTCTGTGATATGCAAATCTTGGTGTATTAATTGTCAGTAAAATTAACATCAGACATAAAGGTATAAAAAAAAGGCTAAATTAGCATTGTGGGGGTTACCATCTCTCTGTGGAGTCTTTGACTCCAAAGTGCTCAATCTCATCATCTTGTTACGTGTTTGTACATGTTTGGTGTATACATTGAATATTTGCTGTCCTTGGAATATTTTTATACCACGATTACTTTCCCCCCACCATTGCAGAGCTTGTAGTTTAGACACTTGAAATTTTGAATAATATTGTCTAACTACTTAGGATTGCTTTCCCTCTCCAGTACAAGTTCAAACTCTTTTCTTAATGAATAACCTGGGTTCCCAGCTCTTCTTTTTAGAGGGCTGTTGCTAAATTGAGTGAAGTGGATTAAATTACTGTTGCAGGTGAAGGACAAGGCAAATCATGGTTTAGTGGAGGCAAATCATGGTTTAGTGAAGGCAAATCATAGTTTATTGCCTGAAAAGCTTGACTGCCTGAAGTGATGATGATTGTATATTCCTGAGGATGTGCAAGTGTCAGCTGTCTAAATGTCTCCGGTATCATAAAAGATTTCTGGTTTCTTTAATATACAGGATGCCTGGAAGTTAGGCTGAGATCTGTCAGGATAATACTGGCACTAAATCTTCCTCTAATTCTCAAACTACACGTGAGGGTGAGATTAAGGAAAAAAAAAAAAATTGGTTTAAATCTCTAATCTCTTTATCAATAAGAAAACACGATGCAGTGGAAAAGTGATTTGCCTTTGATGGCTGGTGTGCCTGTAATTCCAGGTGAAGTAATTCCATGATGGAGCTGTGCCTGGAACTCATGTGTGATGGGCTCTGCAGAGTGTTTTGGGTTCAAAGGCTTTAAAAGGTGCAGGGAAGTGCCACAACACAAGAGAACCTGTGCTGCAAAGTCTCCCCAGTGCCCATCACACAGATATGATCCAGGCAATGAAGCAGCATTTTCCTGACTGTTCCCTGTACCACTTAACCCTTTAAATATGTTGCCATCATCTTTGCCTTCCCTGTTTTCCTTCTGGTTAAACTAAAGGCCACATCTAGTCCCCAGAATCCCTGCTTTCTGTTTAACACAGGTTGCTCTGAACACCTGAAGTGAGCCAAGAGTTAACATTAAACACAAAGTGGATATGAGTCCATGGGAATAATGGGAGTCTTTGCTCCAAAACCTCCCAGTCTGTGTATAATTCTGTATTTGTAGAGTTTCTCCCATGGTAGGATAATGGACTCTATGCAGGAGGAGTAATAGCAGCATACATTATATATCAGAAATGGTTATAAGCAATAAATTATCAGGATAAACTCTTTACTGCTTGAAAGCTGTGTGGATGTGGCACTTGGGGACATGGCTTAGGGTTGGACTTGGTGGTCTTGGAGGGCTTTTTCAAGCTAAATGATTCTGTGGTTTAATATAGAGATGCTCATGTATTTGTAACTGTTCCAGTCATGTATGAACTCATCCCACCTTATAAATGGAGCTGTTCCCTGGCCTCAGAATGGAAAGGGAAAGGAGCCCAACACTCCAACCATCCTCCCTGTCTGCCCAAGCCATGGCCTCTCTGTGGGGACCACAAAAAACCTGCTGCTCACTTGTTTTCTGACATGGACAGGAACTCACTCGGTCCTTTTAGATGTGGAAGCTCATTTCATATCAGACACCCACCAGTTGTTTCCTCTTTAATCACTTGCTCAACTTCTGCATGTTAACAACACCACCAGCAAGTGATTTAGATAAGCTTGGGTTGTTAGGAAATCTTTTTAGAGACTGTGGAGTACATCAAGCATGTGGAAATGGCTGCTAAAAGCATTTCTATTGCTCAGCAGTTTGAAAATAGAGAAATGTGGAAAGGAAATGATGTCCAGAGTGAGTTGGATGGTGTTTGTGCACCTCAGGAGATGGGAGCTGGAAACTGGAGTGTTACTTAAGAGTTCAGACCCATGAAACCTGTGTCTCCTTCCAGCTGGCAAGAGAGCAGCACTGACTGCAGCAGCAGCACTGGCTCTGCCTTGCTGAGCTTTTGATGGAGAGAAGAGAGGGGAAGCTTTGGATCCCTCTGTCTCTTCCCTTCCCACCTGTCCTGCCCTGACTCTGTGTCCTGTCTGACATCCTGTACAAGTGATGCCATGTGGAGTTTTTGGGCCTGGCTGCTCTTGGCAGTTGGGATCCCTGATTGATGTTCTCATCCCTTCCACTGATTTCCATGTATGACCTTGAGCACGTAACTGCAAACCCTCATTTGTGAGTGGGAGGGGGGAGCATTTGGGATGTCGGGAAGTGAAGGCTCCCAGCTGCCTGTGCATCCCTGTATTCCAGCCCTGTGGAATTCAGGCTCTCCCTGCTGAACCCCTCCAGTTCCCAGCAGTGTTGAAAGGCTCTGATGCAAGAAGGGACATTTCAACACCTGAGCATCCCCAGGACCTGGAAAATTCAGGCTACAGGTGCTTTATTTATCCAGCTGGAGATGCCAAGTGTTTAGGGAACACTTTGTTAACTGAGGGTTATGGAGCAGGCTGGGATGTGCAAACTGCAGGTACAACTTCAGGGCAAAACCTGTGTTGTATCTGAGAGCTCTGCATCACTCTGGGCTGCACTGAGGGCTCTGCTCCTGTGACACAGGGGCATTCAGGTGGAAGAAGGCTCTTCAGTTATTGTCCCCTGGAAGTTTCAAGCAGAAGGAAGATAAGCTGCTACTAAAGGAGAGCAGAGATTTGAGATTTACTCCTGAACTTATTATTTTTTTTTCTTTTTTTTTAACAAGTTATTTGCAAGGAGAACTTCTGGTTTGAGTTGAGCACTCAGTGCTCTGCAGAAGAGATTTTTAAAGGTCACTACTCCAGTGAGAGGAGATGTGACTCTGGATCCAAGTGCTGTGACACTCCCTTGGTGAGGGGGAATGCAGGTGCCTGTTCCAAGCAGGGTTTTGTCCCATGGTTATTTAATGCAAAATATAAAGAAGTGTTGTTGCATTAAGCCTGCTCTGTTTTCAAATATATGCATGGTAAATATCTGTCTTTAAAGACGCTGCATTTAAAATGTGTGTTCACTCTTTGAGTTATGAATTTCTGCTGAGGTTCATAGTGAAAATCTGTTTTAAGCCCCCCAGGTGTGCAGTGCTGTGCCCTTTGCATCTTATTCTTTCTTTCTTTGACATATTTTCTCTGAGACACCTTCAGTGTTTTGGTGGGTCAGCAGCCTGGTAAATAAGCAAGTGTAATCCAGCATCTCCTCGTGCCACGGAGCAGGAATGGCAAAACACCATTTATTACTCCTGCTTTGTTATGTTCAAATTGCATCTGAAGCAGCTGGGCTTTTTCTCCTGATGTATAGCTTTTATTCATTAATGATTATAATTTAATTGCATAAATTTCTTGCATGCTGATAGAAGAGTAGGCCCCCTGTGTAAGCATCTGGAGTGGTTTTATCTCCCCTGCTCTCTGGGTATTGTGACTCGTTTCTCTCCACGTTGTTTGTATGTAATTGTTTGTTTAAATGTCAAAAAAAAAGCTACAAATCCTGCAAACATTTACCACTAGGTGTAGCACTCAATACCAAGAGTTTTAGTCCTGCTGACTCTTTTACAATTATGTATTTATGGCAGGAACACGTTTTAAAGTGGTTTGCAAGTAAACACAAGACAAAGCTCTGCTTGCATGAAAGCTTTATGGAGAGATGTGTATTTATATATATGTATTTATTGTATTTACCTCCCTAAGAAGTGAAAAGCTTTCATTTCCCTGGTAGGCACTGAGGTTGTTACTCCGAGGTCTGGAGTGATGTGGAGCTGTGTGAATTCACCCAGACACCTTAAAAACTCCTAAATCACTAAAAGGGCTGATGAAAAGGGAAAAGGATGATGTGCAGTGGTGTGGGGCACAGTTAAAGGGGTGATGTAGCCACATAAATAGACAAGAGCACTTGCAGGACAAGGTACTTTTAAATTCATGGGATATAAGACAAACATCCCCTGACACTCGCTGTGACCCTGCAAACTACTTCAGCAGGATAAGCCAAGACAAGTTACCAACAGGCAAAGAAAGGATAAGGGAGATATTAAGAAGACAGGAGAGTTCTTGGAATAAATCAGCTATCAGGAAGTGGTTTGGAAAGGGATGGGGAAAAAAAAAATCCTCACCAAACTGTAGATGTTTTCAGGTGAAAGTTAAAAATCAGTTGGTGCAGATAAAGCTGCTTGGGGATTTCTGGATAAGGAAATTTGGGTAGTGAAGTGCCAATATATCCAAAATCAAAGTGTTAGTTTTAATGACATTTCCCGTGAGCTCTTTCAGAGGGGATGATGAACAATCATGCTTTGATTTTACAATCTTTTTCAATCTTGTCAGATGAAATAGTTGCATTATACCATGGTTGTTCAAACCAAGGTGATCACACTTAAAATACTCCATCTGGGATCCCCTGGCTCCTGGGGATGCTCATGGCTACTTGGGGAACCCCTAAATCCCAGCAGCTCCTTGGGGGAAGCCTGTTGACTTCCCACGTTGTTCCAAGTCCTTGCAAAGTGCTTGGGGAACCCTCAGCAGAACAATGACATCCTCAGAGAGAGGCTTTTATATTCCTGGAGGTGTGGAAACCTCAGCAAGATCCCCTGCAGAAATCAAGCCACTTGATTTCTGCTGCTGTAAATCCCAAAAAACGAAGCGAGAAAATGAAAAAGCTGCCACCTTTGTCCCACTCTGTGCCCCGGCCTGCTGTGAGCTGAACACCACGTCACACACACAAATGCCACCTGAAATCCAGGGGTGAAGCTCAGCCATCCTCTCAGTGCTGCAAAACTTGCTTTATAAATGAGTTTCCACTGCCTTCACCTCGCTGTGCTCCCGGAGCCCTGTGCACGCTGGCAGGGGAGGCTCCTTTTGTTGGAGTGCCAAAGTTGAACTCACCAGCCACTTGAAGTGGAAAAAATGAAATGGATCCATTTGATTCATGGGGGATGATGTGTATCCTGTGAAGAGCACTCGGAGCTGAAATTTAAGGCAGCCTGTTCTGACTTTCAGCTGAGGGAGGTGATTAAGGAGATGGATATTATTGCCTTTTTAAATCTGTCTTGGCTCTGTTGTTGTGCAGGCAGACAGTTGTCATTTTTCTCTGAGATGTTTATGGACTTGCCTTTGCTGCTTCCCCCCTGGGAAGTGCTAAGTCTGGAGGTTTCCATGTGGGAACGGGGAGGCTGAGGTTCTAATTCTGACCAGTTACAGGGTAGGATGTTTGGGGAATGCTGGAAGTTTAATTTATGTGTTTAATTTACATTGCAAGAGCCCATCAGAGAAAGGCAGCAGCTGACTTTCAAAAAACTCCTCCATCTTTGCTAAGGTTGTATGATCAAGGTGACCAGAAAGGCAAACAGCTGACCTGGTCTGGGTTGTGTAGGAGCTATGGTTGGTTTTGGGGTCCAGCTTCATTCTGGGTTTTGTAGGAGTTGTGGTTGGTTTTTGGGGTCCAGCTTCATTCTGGGTTTTGTAGGAGCTATGGTTGGTTTTGGGGTCCAGCTTCATTCTGGATTTTGTAGGAGCTATGGTTGG
>NW_021940545.1:4015503-4018820 GCF_001715985.3 Manacus vitellinus
CCAGCTTTGTTCCTGTGCCACTGTGATGTTGGAAAAGTCCTGCCTTTTGCCCTGTCCCCTGTGATGCTCCTGGTGGTTTCTGTCTGCTCTTAACTGTATGTTCAGATCTGATGTTCCCTGCACTGTGTTCTGCTCAACTGAGGCATCTTGAGCAGACTGGGATTAGGTACCAGCAAACTCATTGATCCTGGAGGAATTGATATCTGGCAATAGGGATTGATATCTTTTGTGCTGGCAAAGACACATCCAGTACAATAGAATGGCTTTTAGCTCTACTTGATCAGAAGCAAACCCCTAAACCTTTTTGCCTTATATCAGAAATTACTAACAAATCTTGATTTTTCTTTCCCTTTTTTTTCTTCTTTTCTTTCTTCTTTTCAAATATCATGCCTTATTGAAGTTGAGCTGTTTTCAGGTCAGAAACACAGCACAGATGAGGTAGTTCAGCTCCTTCTGAAGAATTGCACTTTAGCATCTCTCTACCAGTGTTTATCACAGGTACCTATGCACACAAACATTTAGCCTTGAGACAGCTCTCTCCTGTGAGAGGGGAAGAACTAAATTCCCTGAGCTCAATACTTGTGCAGTTTGTTTCTTCTCCTCCTTCAATCAACTCTATTTTGCCCGGAATATAAAACCATGGGAAGTGCATGCTGCCATTTATTATCCCACAATAAGACACTGAAAAATTATAGTTAATCTAATTAGTGGAATCAAAAAGTGTGACGGGTCAGGAGGAAAAAAAGCAGCCCAAATTTCTGAGCAAGGCAAAAGCAAAGTCAGCAGGTGCTTCACAGTACCTGGTCTGTCCTGGCACCATCTTCAACGTTAAAATTTCTGGTGGTTTAACTTTTAACATGTCTGGATTACCTGCTGCACCCTGGAAAACAAGCCAGCCACTCATATTTAGTATTTCATCAAAAATAAATGCACTAACTCCTTCTCTAGATCCTAAAGTTGGAAGAGAGGTATAGTCAGCATGGTGAATTTCTGTATACAATTCTTTAGTTTCACTCAGTCTCTTCCCTCTGATTGTGGCTCCTGGGGTGTGACTAAAGTATCTCTTGAGCAGGATGTGTTGTTTTAATTTCCTTAATTGAATTACCAGCAGTAACAGTCCCCAGGTTTCTCTGAGATGAACTGCTTTGCCTCTGGTACCAGCTCTGAAGTTCCTCCTTAGCATCCTTTGCTCTCTTTTCTGGTACCTCCTGTCCAGTGCCATGATCTCCTGGAGGCTGCTCTCTTGGGGACATTTGGGGACACAGCATTCTCTAAAATCTGGCTGAGTTATTCCACCTGTCTATAGGAATAAGGTCTCCTGGGTCCCAATTTTTCTCACTGCAAGGCAGGAATAAGCTTTGCTGGAGGAAATGGGCAGCAAGGCAAGGTCACAAAAGGCTCCAAAAGTCATCTATAAACCCCACCAGGCAGCCCAGAGCCTCTGCTGGGGCTGTTAAATGAGAGCAGAAAGGCCTGGATGTTCCTCCAGACACTCACAGGCAGAACATGCCTTTCTGCAGCTCCAGCAGGAGCCAAGGAGCCCAACTCCTGCTAAAAACCAAGAGATTTGAGGCTTCTGAGTCACTGGAGTCCTTTTGAAAGGCTTTTCTGTAGCCAAAAGCAAACATCAGAGTTCAGAGGACCAGAAACCCAACCCCACCCTTTACAGCCTTTCTTTAATTTGTCCTTTCCCACTAAGAATCCAAGAATGGATGCACCACTGAGAACAATGGAGATGAGAGCCAGCAGACAGCATCCCTCGGGAAATCCAGTTCTTTCCCTCTCTGGTGCTCCCAGGGGCCACGAGGAAGCCAGGACAGGTAGAGCTGAGCTCACCACGGAGCTGTGCTGGCACAGGCAGCAGCTCCTGCTGCCTGCATATGGTGGAAAAATCCGGATGCTGTCTCCAATCCCTCCGGGCAGGGAAGATGCTGTAAATAGCATGGCCAAGTTTCAAGCTCTCACAGCACAACGGGAAGCAGGCCAGGCTTTTCTGGTGGCAGGAAGGAGAGAGCAAGAACGCGTTTTATGCGTCCTGGGGGGGGGGAAAGAGAGAGGCAAAGGCGTCCCAGCTGGAGTTGGGAGCGCCGGGAGGGGCAGGGTTTGGCTGCCAGGAAAAGTGGCAGTGCCTGCAGTGACAACAGTGATGGGGCCTTGGTGGGCTCTGCCCTCACCCTGGCAAGGATTGATGCCACGCCAGAGCCGTGCCAGGGCTGTGGACAGAATCTGTGGGCAGCAGCCCAAAGCCCGGGCGGTTTCTCTGGCCAAAGTTTGTGCTGCTCTCCGTAGGATTTTCTCTTCTCCAGGCTTTCCCCAGCCCTCGTCCTGACTCACGGGTGCCTGGAGGAGTCTGTGTTCTCCTCTCTCCGGGCTCACATTCCAGCTGGGAGTCACCAACCAGCTCCTGGGCACGGGCCATGGCTCTCTTCTAATGCTCCTTTCAGTCCTGCCCAACTTTTTGCTATTTAAAGGCCTTAACTGCACCTTATTCCTTATTGCACCTTATGCCTTAAGCACCTTATTCCTACTTAAAATAAGCTTGGACTTACCTGGTATGTTATCCAGTCACAGGTAGGGCTGATCCCACTTGGAAATGAAATTATTCAAAACAATCCATGCAATCCTGTGTCAGAAAAGAATATGAATATATATACATCAGAATATATATTTTAGTATATATAACAAACATATATTTTTATATACAAAATATAGATAAAATATGTTATATATATGTTATATCTAAATATATGTATATATGTTATATATAAAATATAGGTGTTATTATATAAATACATGATCTGATATATATCAGATCATATATTTTATACTTTTAAATCAGATTCCATAATTTATATATATTTATATTTTTGTCATATAAAAATATACGTATGTTATATAAACATATAATCTGATATATATCAGGTCATATATTTTATGTTTTCAGATAGTTTTATATTTTTGTTATATATATAAATATATGGATGTTATATATAAATATATACTCTGATCTGTATCAGTTTATATATTTTACATTTTGAAATCAGATTGTATAATTTATATATATTTTTATACCTACAGTTTAAGCTATACCTTCCAGTGTGGCACTAGCTCTGATATCAGAAGGATAAGAAAGAGTGTATATATGGGTCCAAAAGCTACATTCACATTTTATAAACAAAGGATGAAAAAGGATGAAATGGAACATAATTTATATATATTTTTATATTTTCATTACCCATATATGTGTGCTATATATAAATATATAATCTGATTATATAAGAATATATATTTTTATATTTTATATCAGAGGATATAAT
>NW_021940545.1:4019406-4060871 GCF_001715985.3 Manacus vitellinus
TGTGGCCTTGATTGCCCTGCCTGGTTTTCCCTTCCCTTCTCCAGGAGCAAAGTGGAGGTGGCAGTGTGTTTTCCACTTGGAGCCGGGGCCGTCTGAGCGCCGGGCCAGCGCTGTGCTCCGTAAATCCCTGTGCCAAGAGCTCCTGGCTAATTGGGCATGAAGGGAATGAGCAGTTGGGACTCGTGTTTGCAATGTGCCTGCAGCTCCCGTGCTGGGGCACTCCCAAGGAAAAGGGATCCCGGGCAGCCAGCAGCCAGGATTTGGGAGGAGTGCTTTGTGGCACGGGCTGAGTACCTGCAGCAGTGCTGGCTGTGCCAGGAGGGCTGGCACGCTTGGTTTGGGTTGTGTTTTGCCACCTCTCTGCCATCCCGGGGTCACAGCCACGATGCTCCCAAGGAGCTTCCTTTCCATCGGTTTGGCTCCTGCTCCTGGTGGCAATTCCAGCTCCAAGGATGCAGCGCCCTGTTCATCCTCCTGGGCTGCAGAAATGGGGGGGAGTGGTGATGTGAGCATGAAATTCTGTACTCAGAGGGTGCTGAGGCCCTGGCACAGGTTGCCCAGAGAAACTGTGGCTGCCCCATCCCTGGAAGTGTCCAAGGCCAGGTTGGAGCAACCTGGGCTAGTGGATGGTGCCCATGGCAGGGAAAGAGCTGATCTTTAAAGTCCCTTCTAACCTAAACCTTTCTGTGATTTTATGAATAAATGAGGGGCACAGAGATGTCTAAAATCCCCACAACTCTTTGCTGAGAGTAAAGACTTGTGTGTAAGCCTTGGACCCATCAGTTCAGAGCTTTAGGATAATTCCTCTTAGTTGTGCATGACATGCACTGTCCACCTGCTTTCCATGGCTCGGGTTCAATAAACACCTGATAGTTTTAGTTCTTGGCACAGCCAAGAAAAGTGTCTGAGAGGCAGTCCAGAGGAGATAATATTCCAATTTAGCTGCCTCTTAGGAAAGTCCCCTGTTAGGGACTTTCCTGACCAAACAAAATCTTTGGGATATGAAGTGGAAAAGTCTTTTGGTGGGTGCATTTGGATTTAATTAGCTGGCCATGGCTGCTTCTCCAAATCCACACAAAACTTTCTCTGGGGGTTTCCAAAACCTCTTCAAACTCTCTACGCTAGAAATACAGCAGGGCTTGGTTTTCCCATGTAGTTTTGGGATTTTCCTTTCATGATTTTGAATGAAATCAGGACGACTGGGGATGTGTGGCCAAGGAAACTAATTTTTAAAGAAATTACATCACTGGGTTGCACTTTGGAGCAAAGGACCCGCAGTGGTTCTGAAACACATTAGTGTGAATATATTCCCACTGTGCACTGTCAAAACTTGCAGTCTAAATTGGGTCTGTATTCTAAAGGTCTGGGCCATTTGGAATTCAGGGATTTAATGTCTTCCATGGTTTTGTCGTGTTCAAATCAGGGCCCACAGCCCTGTGAAGTCTGGGGTTACTCAGACACTGAGGTCGTGACAGAGCTTTAACCTATTTTAAAATTTAGAGCTATATTCATTATCTTAGGGGGTAATGTCCCATCCAGTTGGGGTTGTGATTAGACAATATTATGGCTTTCCTTATTTCCCTCTGATTCCCACACTTGGTGTTTCTCTGAAGGCCGTGACGGGGCAGAGACTTCCCAACAAAAAGGCTCCATTTCTGGTCCTGTTGTGGAGGAGAATTGAGACGTGAGAGCTCAGAGTAACCCCCGGGAAAGAACTGGAAAGCTTGAAAATGCAATGAAAAGCTTTAAAAATAACACATGCAACTTTGCAGAATGGCTTTCCCTCGGCGGCCCCCGTGAGTTTGGGGAGGAGGGGGGGGCTGAAGGCTCGGCCACAGCAACGGTGTAAATTGCAAATTGAAGTGCCAAAACCAGTCTGGCCTGTGCAGGTCACTGGAGTAGACACAGCTCTTGCCTGAAAGCATTTGTAATCTAAAACCCTGTGCTATTCCCATTGGAGGTAATGACAAAACTCCATGTGATTGCAAACGGAACAGGATTAGACCTTAACTAAATAAAAGGACCTTTTTTTTTTCCCTCCTTTTTTTTTTTCCCCCTTTTTTTTTTTTTTTTGTGGTCACCAGATACTCGTTACCCACGACACATTCAAACAGCTTTTGTTCAGGGACCTTAACAACCGAATTTAGTCTGGAATAAAACTTCTTTCCTCACTTTAGGGCAGGTTTGGAAAGACAAGATTTGAAAAGAGAATTCCCATCTGTTATTGAAGCATTTAATCATTCTTTAAAAGCCAGCACAGTTTTATTTTCTCTGGGGAGCGAGCAGCATTAGCTGAGGCATAAAGCAAACTACACCAAGTGCAGAAAAAACTCACCCTGATGTCCTGTTTGACAAACTGACCTGCGGGTCACAACCTGAGTTTATTGATCTGTGGGGCCTTGTCTGGGTGTCGGGCATGTTTTCTGGACTTTGGTTTCAGCTGCATTCCTGACTTCTGAAAGAGTAGGGGGTGTGGATTTCTACTAGGAGTAACCACTGGGAAGGAAGTAATGTTCATTAAGTGTGCAGGCAGTGCAGGACTAAGCATGCTCAGTGAAAAAGCTTTTTCTCCTTTGCCTGTCAAGCCCCAGGTTTGAACTCATTCCAGAATGCCGGATTTACTTTTCTTGGGGAAGAAACAGTACCTGCCTGGGCTGCATTTTTCCCTTCCCTCCTCAGAAGACTGGAAACAATATTCTTTTGATGCCGGGTGCGCTCCCAGTAACGTGCCTGCCTGCAAGTGGGAATCTTGCCCTGGAGAAGGAGACAAACTTTGGTACCTGTGAAACGAAGACTCCTTAGGTCAGTAAGAGGCTCAGAGGGACTTTGGGAGCAGCTCTTGGCTTTTTAACCACAGCTTTTGTCCCTGCTCTCCTCTCTCCCTTCCCATCCTCAGCCAGGGCTGAACTTTTCCCCCCAAAAGTTTAGCAGCTTTCTGGTTGTTCCTTCTCTGTGCTAAGGTAAAACTTGGTTTAAGTGAAACCAGCCTGAGATTGCTCAACTTAAAAACCTGAGTTGCTGGGAGCGTGGAGATTTATTTTCTTTACTT
This sequence comes from Manacus vitellinus, assembly GCF_001715985.3. Classification (NCBI taxonomy): domain Eukaryota; kingdom Metazoa; phylum Chordata; class Aves; order Passeriformes; family Pipridae; genus Manacus; species Manacus vitellinus. The sequence goes on from NW_021940545.1 coordinate 4,022,456, forward strand.
TTTCCTCTTCTTTTTTCTTTTCTTTCTCCTTTTTTTTAGTGGTTCCTATAAATGCAAGCCCGTGCTTCCAGCTTGTGTTTTAAAAGCCTGTTCCCCCTTCTCTCCCCGCCCTCTCCCTTAGAGCTGAAAATGAGACTCGTTCTTGAATAATAAACTGTATGTTATCAAGCAAATCTTGTGGCTTGTTCATGTGATCGTTTCCAGCCCCAGCATCGATGGGGTTTTTTTGCCTTTTAATCCTTTTCCAGTCCTTTCTGGAAAATGAATTGCAAAACTCTTAGCAGGGAGGTGAGAGAAAGCAATTTTACTTGATAACTAAATTTTACTTGATGGCTAAATTTTTCAGCTTTTAAATTTTTAAGTGCTCTCTACTTTGGGGGTTTAAAAGCATATTTAGAACTCCTGTCTCTTGAGGATTCAAAATATTCCCAACCTTGAAGTGGGGAAGGAAAATAATTCCCTTTTTTTTTGAGACTTTGTGCTGCCTAATGGAGATTTTTCTGAACACAGGCCAAATGGTCAAGAAACAAAATGCCCACTGAATAAGAAGTGAAATGGGCTCAAATAATTAGAAACTGCCTGTAGTTAATGATTGTTTGAAGTAGGTCAGAAACATTTGGCAGCTTCTGGTGTTAAATTTTGTCCTCTGCTATACTTTGGAATGGTCATATTGTTTGTCAGAAGTTAGGACTGAAGTTTGTGTATGCAAGGAGTAGGTACAGCCTCTGATTTTTGAATTCTGTGAACTTTAGAAACTGGAGATAACTGAAGAAATAACTTTGATGCGTGCCAATGTAAAATCCTTGTGTGTAACAGCTTTATATTTCTATTTATTATTTGGTTCTTGCGAGCTGGAAGTTGACAAAGGATCTCAGGAGGAAAAAAGGGGGTAGCAGGTTAGTCCTGATTCTTACTCAGAGGGTTGGAAGTGCAGAATATCTTTGCAAACTACACCAGTGGTGCTGCTGCTCAGCCCTCTCAGCTGGAAACTGGGCAGAAAACCCCCTCAGCTCCTCTTCTGTGCCAAGGAGCCCAGGGAAGGGAGTGGGGTTTGTGGGATCCCACTGGGATTACCTGCCCTGTGTCCCTGGAGGGACAGGGAGCAGCCAGGCCAAGCAGAAGGAATCTGCAAATACCCCAAGCTGGAGCTCTCTGATCTTTCCCTGCATTTATCCCCCTGAGATCCAAGGAAGCTTTTGATGAGGGCAGGCTCAATACCTTTGTGTTTTTCCTCCTCTTTGATTTAGGGACCTGGTGGGGGCTGTGGTGCTGCAGAGGGACACGGGGTGGCCACAGGGGTCTGTCCCCTCTGTGCCTCCCACCCCTCCATTTCCTGGGCTGGGAAATGGGGAGGCTCCTTTGGGAGGTACTTTGCATATTTATGGAAGGAAAAAAAAAATGCCTTGTGCTTCCAGAGGAGTGATAAATCCAGGCTGGAAAACTGCACATCCTCTTTTGAGTTTTGAACATTAACTTTTGGAGGTTCCCCAGGTCCCCTCAGGGGATTTCTCCTCCATCCAATGGCAGTGGAAAGGCAAAGTATTGTCCTTACCCAGGCACAAACAACGTGGCCTCCCCCATTGTTCATTTTCAGGTATCCATGCTGGAGGAATCCAGCTCTGTACAAACCCACCTCACGTGCAAAATATTAATCAGGGGCAGGAAATGTTTGGGGATTGTTCCATTTCCCCTCCTAAGGGTTGAGATTTCGCAATTTACAGGATTGGAGAAGTGGAAAAACAGCTTTTAGTCTGTGGAGCCCAGACTGTACCCACCCTACCTGTGATGTAAAATTGTCATGTCCACTAAATAAATATCCCCCAGATTTTGGCCCGTAAACTATTTAGCCTCATGCCCATCTTTATTTTCATCCTTTTATGTTTATATATGATCCTCATATCTATATATTTATCTGTATATAGAGATCTTCCTTCACCTTCCCAGGTATTCCCAAGGCAAGTCTACTCCTGTTCCGTGGTTGGATTTAAATCCTTCTGTATTTTTAAAACAAGAGAGGGGAATTCCACAGTTCCTGGAAAGGCCCAGGTCTTTCTAGGGTTTCATTTACCTCCAGAGTGGAGCAAGCCATGGCAAATGTGTGGAGCCTTGTTTTCTCTCTTTCATTTGTGTGCTGAATCCTGGTTTTTTTGGGAAAAACTTAAAATGTGTGTGTCCTGAGCTCCACGTGTGATTTTGCTCTTTGAAATGGAGATCTGGGTTCTGAAACCAGCCCTAATCCATAGGCAGGGGAGAAACTGGGATGGAGGGAGCAGGATGGGAGGAATGGGTTGGATCCCATCACCTGGAGCCACCTTTGCTGTGAGGCTGTTCCTGCCCTGGGATGTGCAGAGCAGGAGCCCAGGGGGTTTTTGGGAGAGTCCATCCAGGCAGCTTCCTTGTTTCAGTGCTTACATATCTCTTTTTTTTTTTGGAGATGGTGATTGCTCAGAGCCTTTGGAATATCAGGATGTCAAGACCCATCTGAAACACCCTGGCTAAGTCCCTGGGAAAAGGGAGCCAGCTGGTCCAGCCCCCACATGGGTGTATCTCTGATGGGTCATTCTTGACCTACAGATGCTAAATGTGATCTGTGCAGATAAAGTCCCCTTGTGATTGTTGGAATGTCCTCCAAAAGTGGGCAGGGAGGTGTAAAACAAGCAGGGGATGATTTATTTTGGAGAGAGCTGCGCTGGATGACATTGAATGCACTGATGTCAGAATGCCCAACTGGATTTTTTCATGTCTGGCACACAGAAGTGCAAGGCAAAAACTGATAATGGGACCTCAGGCTGGATTTTAGGGCATCACAGGCAGCACTGTGCATTATCACCCTGGGCTTTTGTCCTTGGGAAGAGCCAAGGAACAGCAGGGCAAGTCACTGCAGGCTCTTCTGTCTAATGTTTGACCAGGATCATGTGCCTCAAAATACTCCTGGGAAACATCTTGGATGTGTCTCTCTACCCGTTTTCCCTGTCCCCAAGACTAGCACATGGAATTAGTGGCAGGGAATGAGCCATGTAGGAGCTGGAAGCCTGTGGTCTGCCTGAAATCATCTTTACAAGTTCATGGTAAAACACTTTCCCTCAAAGTGCTGACTTTACTCTAATTTTTCCCAAAAGGCAGAGAGTTGCTGCAGGTGTTGCTGCATCATTTGAGACGTGGGACAGTGATTGTAAGCAAAAGACAACCCTCTAGTGCAGCACTGGTATTAATGGTGAATTAATTTATTTTACAGGTAGCAGAGGAAAGGAAAGCAATTCTATTTACCATATTGCTCACAGACTCCACAAATGTAAGTACAAATACAGTTATTTTGCCATAGGTGGAAGTGTGAGTCTAATGATCAAAGCACAATACAGATACGAACGTTGTGTGGGTTTTAAAACAAACAAACAAACAAAGAGGTCAGGGGAAAGGTACTTATTTGACATTTTCTTGCTGGCTTTGCAGAAAATCAGGGTTCATTTGGGTTTAGATCCTGCTGCTTTTGGGCCAGAGTTGTCTCTGGAGAAGTCTGGGAGGGACAGAAGAGGAGAAAAGCTTTTAGCTCTGTCTGTTGAGAAACCTCCTGGGTAGCAATTTCAAAAACTCCTGCGGGACTGAGAAGTTAAACTCCTATTTTTAGAAGTATTGGGGGAGCTTAAATCAGGCTTTAAAGCTTTCAGGAACCTGGAAAGGCAGGTGGGAACCCTGTGGGATCTGTGAAGTGTCTGCACAGGTTATGTGCCTCACTTTGAGAGTTAATACTTAACTCACCACAGGGACATTTAGTAAAAACCACTCGACTCCTGCATGAATCTTCATATATCCATATCCTTATGAATCTTATATCTCCTCCTTTCAGAGGAACTGGGATTCATAAATGCTAAAACCCGAGTTTAAGGTTCTCAGTGGATGTAAGTGATTTTTTGAATATATTATCCACTGCATTTAAAATCACAAGTGAGAGTAATGAAAGCAACACATACATTAATATCTGTTGGTGCCTCCTGGACTTGTTTCTGAGTTCATTGAAGTTCAGGGGATTTTTTTTTTTGGTTTGAGGCAGCCACTTGAGAGGCTGCAAAATTCAAGCTGAAGTTTGGTGCAGGTTCTGCTCGCTTGGAAAAAGTTTTTAGAGTTGCAACCTGGGCCAGAGTTCAGCCTCTGGGTCTCCTTCCCAGGCAGGGATGCAAAGGGACAGAATTTTCTGCCTCGATATGCAAATTCCCCATAGAAATGGGGCTTTTCTGAGTCGCCTCTTGGGGTTCAGGTGGTTGAAAAAACGAGCTTTGTGTTCCCAAGGCAGCAGGGACTGGGGTTTCTCCAAAGTGCCTTTGTCTGGGGATATGCAAAGCCATCAATGCGTCATTCTTTCTGCTTCAGCTGTTAGAGACTCCCATCTTCTCTATTGATTTTACCCAGAATTCTTCCTGCCCTTGAAGGTGTGACCTGTACCTCAGGCTAATTTATTTCTGTCATGGCTGCAGCATATTTTAGAGGGCAGAGGGGGTAGGAGAGAGAACAATGAATTCAACATGGAATATAAATCCCAAGTCTGTAGCCTTCAGACATTCCAGTACATCCCCTGCTCCATTCTCCCCTTTGGCATTCTGCACGGTCTTGGATTAAAAAGGGGGGGAGGAAAAAGAAAAAAAAAGGGGGCAGGCATTTGTATAACTAATCAGGTGAGCCATTCTGGGTAATCCCTTTGGTCACACATCCTGCCATGTATATTAAAATTTGCTGGGCTTCCAAACCGTTTACAACGACGTCCCAGTTTGTGAGCTCAGCTGCAAAGTCTCACCTTGATGGCCCAGAAGTGTCTCGGATCTGAGCACTGAAAATTTGTGTTGTGGGATGTGGATGGACAAAGGCTTCAGTTTTGTGCTGAGAACTCATTTTGGACCCTGGCCGTGGGGAGTGTGATGGATTATTTTCCTTTTCTTTAATTGTATCTTTTGTTGCGTCACATGTTCTTTCCTGCTCAGTTTTTATAGACTTAAATATAAACTTGGGTGATGTGTAAGCACAGAAGTTTGAACTCCACAAAGCACCTGGCCCCTCTCATTATTCTGCTGAACTCAGGGGGGTTTGCTCTCATGACCTTTCCCTCCTGCCCCAGGATTTCCCTGGGGAAAATCATGTTGCTTCCACATTCCCCTGGAGAAACGGGGTGGCCTGGGCTGTGGAAAACTCTGCTGGAAAACTTTGTTGGACTGGTATGGTGTCCTTGGGATGCCTGGTGTTTTATGGACTCCTTCCTCCCACCTAGCCTGGGGGTTTGACCAAATTGGAGGCACAAAGCAGTGACCCCTGGATCACCCATGGGATGATGGTGATGTTGGGGTTGGGGCTCGTTGAGTTCTGCAGCAGAGCAGAGGCAGCTTTAAGGAGTTCACAAAAAGCAAAGTCACTGCTTTGCTTGGAAATTTAGGGCTCATTCTTCAGGACTGTTGACCCAGGAGTACCTGGGCTGGGGTCACTGCTGTGGGTCAGGGCAGAGAGGCTGGGGAGGTCAGGCTTCAGAGGGATGCCCAGAGCTCTGGACCTGAAGTGTGAGAGATTTCCAGGTGATTTGCTGGGAGCTGCTGCCACAGAAAGCACTAAATTAGCCTGGGATGACTGAGTTTAGTGAAACTTCAACCAGTCTGCCCTGAATTCAGAGTTTACAGTTAAATTTGTGATTTGTTTTCTGAGTGGGTTTGTGCTGTGCAACCATAAATGTTTGTTTTCCTTCCCCTCAAAGATTTTGTGCAGGGAAACACTCAGAGACATTTCTGTAGAGGGGAAAAGTAGAACAGAAGGTATCAATTCAGAGTGGAAATGAGAATAAAAATAAGGTTTATGATTTCTTCAAGGGGCAAAGAGATGTTGTACCATAGGCAATTAAATGGTCCGTTGGTGTCTTTCCCCAGCTTCACTTTCTTCATTGTGGCAAAGATGTATAAATATATATTTGTATGTGACCTCCACCAAGATGCTGGTTATTCTCAGGGAACAAAGCAGCCAGGGCTGGGCATTCAAGCATGTAGTCTCCTTGTATCTTGGCATCTTTGTGTTTATGGGTCTCACTCTTTTCACTTTGCCCCCAACAGCAATAAAGTCAAACAAGATCCGGTCTTTTCAGAGCATTGCCACTCTCCTAAAACAGATGGAGGGAGGGAGGGAGGGAGGGAAAGGCAGTCCCAGCACAGAAAAGACCCTGTGTTTCTGTAAGTTATTGGACCTCCAAGGAAAACCTGAAGGAGAGGGGGAGAAATGCCAACATTTGACTGATACTCAGTACCAGCTCCCCTTGAGATCCAGCACCTCACCTGGGATCCAATTTATATCTCTCTGATAACACTAATCCTGGCTAGAACCCACCTCATGGGGTTTTTTTTTGGGAGCATATCGCTGGAGAAGAGTTGCCCAAAATGTCTTTTCCCCAGTTTTTCCATGGGGGTCCCCTGTTTAGTTGAAATGGGAAAATATTGGGTGGTTTATAACTCGGAGGGAAACCTGAAGATCTTGGTGTTTGTTTCTTCCACTCTCCTGTCGCCACTACCAAAATATTTTTGTGCTTTAGGCGTAAACTGATGTGAGTAGCTTGGTGACTTTTATGTATCCCTGTATTTTTTTTGTGTATTTCGTGCAAGAAACTCAGGTTTTGGCAGAGTTCTTCAGCTCTCAGTGCAGAGAGTGTTGTGGGACAGCAGGAAGGTTCCTGCTCTGGGCACTTTGGCTCCTTCTGAGTCTCAGTTTCACCTTCACATCGTTATGGCCTTTCCTTTAATTTGCCTTTTCTCCCTGCTGTGTGAGATGGCCCCCACTGGATGGGTTTGGAAATTCAGAAGGAAAAATACAACAATTAAAACTGCCCTCAAGTGCCTTCCTGAGGAGCTGCTGGGCTTGGGTTTGTTTTAGACCCCTCAGCATGTCTGAATCCAGTTCACATTTGCTCCATGCCCTGTTGCTGTCCCAGAAGTCTTAGAAAAAAGTCCTAGAAAAAAGGATTTTCCTCCTTTGCTGTCTGTCCCACAGAGGTATCTGTGTGCTCACTTTTAACCCCAGAGGCAGCCACGTGTCAGTGATGGGAGAAATGAGTCCCAGGGCTGATGGCAGGAGCAGAGAGTTCCAGCACTACAAAGAAATGCTGGAGATAAGATGCACAAGGTGTAGAAGGAGATTTTTAGCAGTCAAAAGCATTCCAGTAATGCAGCTGAGAGGTTATTATTTAACATCTCACAGACCAAAAACATCTCTCAAAGTTTTCTGGCGTGGAAAGGGAGAACCACCCAAAGCTGGGTCTGAGAAGGGATGGTTGCAAAATAATTTAATATGTGAGCTGGCCTCTCGTGTGCTCCCCAGATGTCCAATCCCATCTGTCTGTCCTGTTAGGCTGATTATGGAATACATGCATTTATAGCTCAGAGCAAAGGGAGGATTGATTTCTTTCTAGAGTGGTGTGGATGTCGCTGTGTTCAAGATAATTAGACATTAGAACTGAGCTGAAAGGGAGCATTATTGCACATGGAGATGTAAAGAACTGTGGGCTTGTCTACACTGGGATGGGCAGAAGTTAATTCATATTAAACTGGTGATGAATGGATAAAATGCATTAAACTGCACTGAGCCCCTTTGTGGTCACTCTTGTTCATGGTGGAAAGTGATTTTGTTTCAATTTGACTCGCTTCCAAACTAAATTTAGTGAAATCTAATTCAGGCCACTCTGATTGTGAAGTGAACCATCTAAACAGGGATTTAAGTAGTGCTCGACTAACTTACCTCAAAAATTAACATGGTTTGATTATTCTGAGTGCTCTGGTGTAGACATTCTGTGCTTTGTCCACTTTTCATTTTATTATTCACTCCTTGTAGAATTTGGATTTTTTGCCTTTAAGGCTGAGCTCCAAGACAGTGTGCTAATTTCAGCTTGCATAAAATAAAAAAGGCATGATTTGTTGCACAGAACAAATGGAGAATGTTAACCCCAAAGGTGTCAGTGTGTAAATTCAAGTAATTTTAGACTAATTTTCAAGGTGTACTTTTGAAAGTTGGGGTTTGTTAATGCTGAAGATGATTCTGTATCCTGGGGGGAGTGATGGATATTGAATTTTAGTTGGTGTCATAACTGGAAATCTGATCTCTGTAAAGTCCAGCTCAGGGCTTAGCACTGAATTATTCCATACAAAGAGGGAAAACAACTTGGCTGAGGGATATCCATGGGATGAAATTCGTTTGCGTGTGATTTTTGGACTTACAGAAAAATGGAATGATTTGGGTTGGAAGGGACATCAAAGATCATCCCATTCCACCCCCTGCCATGGGCAGGGACACCTTCCACTAGCCCAGGTTGCTCCAAGCCCCATCCAACCTGGCCTTGGACACTTCCAGGGATGGACACAACCTGTCCAAGTCGGGCTGAAACTCCCAAAGATGAGCACACGCAGAGAATTCAGGTCAGTGTGTTTGGAAGCTCAGCCTAAATGTAAAAATCTGGGTCAGACTATGTGGCTGAATGTGAAAACAAGCTCAGTTCCACTCGGAGTACAGCTCTGGGGCTGCAGAGAGCAGGTGAGATGGAGCCAGGAACACTCACCCTGAGCTTTAGAGGCCCCTTGAACCCAACTCACAGGTGACAGCACAGACTGAAGGCACCCAGGACATGGTGATGAGAGTTCCTTGGTTCCTTAAACCACAGAAATGTGTAAACCTATGTGACTGACACCTAAAACTTTGCTATTAGTCTGTTTAGAAGTGGAGGTATTTGACAGACCTGTGTTGGGTGGAGGCATAATAATTTCATATAGATTGGGACCAAGGAAAACAGGAGCCTGTTGGGTTTCACTTCCACTTGTGTTGCTGGATTCCTCTGTAAGCTGGAGGGGCAAGTAATTTAAGAGCTCTGTGTGTCTCAGTTTCTTCACCTGTCAGTTGGGGGAATTACTTCACAGGGGACTGGTGGTATCATTATAATGATACTTGCAATGAGCTTTCATATGCTGGGTAGAAGAGTGGGAGCGTTAACATGTACAAGAGAAAAAGAAAAAAGTAGGTTAGCCTGTCTGAGCTTGTCATGCTTCTCCTGTGTCAGCAGACTGGGGGAGACAAGAGAAAGGAGAGGAAGAGAGATCAAAAGAATACATTAAATTAAAAAGTAAACAGAGAAAGTTAAACTTGAAGCAGCGAGGAAGGAGTTGCACGGGGCCTGTTCTGGGCTTGGCTGCATTAACCTCCCTTCCTCATCGTGGGCCAGGATGTTTATCATCAACAACCCACCTCCAAAAATCACCAGGCAGCCCCTGTGTCCTCCCTTCAGGGACTCCCTAAAGCACAGGCTGCACCTGGAGCAGCTAATGCTGGACTCCAACACTGAGCTTGAACTAATGCAAGGCTGACGTTGGACTTTACATGTTCTCCCTTCTCCCACAGACACCAGGGAGTTAATTCACCTCTCTGTGCCTGCTGTGGTGCTCCTCCAAAGGCTGCTGCAGCCACACAAGGCAGCAGTGCTGGCAAACAGCTTTCAGAGCCTGCTTTTCTCCCCTCCCTCTCTGTTGGGGTGGGAGCAAGAGGTGTCTGTGCAGGGCAGTTGCTTCCTCTGGGCTTTGTCACCACCAGGCTGGGCTGGCTGCTCCACTGCTCCCTCAGCTGCCAGGGCAAGGAGGCAGCTCTGCCCAAGTGTTTCAGACCACATTGGACAAGGCTTGGAGCAACCTGCTCCAGGGAAAAGTGCCCCTGCCCGTGGCAATTTGTCAGAACCCAAAGATCTTTAAGGTCCCTCCCAACCCAGACCCTCCTGTGATTCTGTGACCAGAGGTAGTTTTGAGCTGTTGGTTGTGTTCTGTTGAGCTTAATCTGTTCTGTCTGTTCGTGAAATAGGCCAAGGAATCTTTATATGCACATCTATAATATGGTAAGTTTTCCATATAAAATAGGCTGAGAAGAACAAAAAGCACATGGGGGGAAAATTCCTGACAGTCAATATCTGAAGGGTTAGTTATATTTTTACAGAATTATAGGTCAAACACTAGGCTGCCAAAAGCAATCATACCAGCTGTAATCTTCTTTAACTGTATCCAGTCAGAAAAGATGAAAAATTGTTTTTCTGCCTTTGAAGAATGGAAATATCTTTTCCCATATCCACTCTGACCTGTTTTACTGTAACAGATTCTGGATCCACTCAGCTAAATCATCATAAGCAGGGTGTGATGGAAACAAATTGCACCACAAAGCTTATCCTAAAACTCTGCCTTTTGCACCTTCAGCAGCTGGGTAGTTTTTGAAGAAAAAGTGCTCAATTTGCATCCTTAAGCCTCCTCCATCTGCCTTATCTGTGGCAAAGCTGGGCTACTTGGAACCGTGGGCTGTGCTGTATAATCTTATTTTTACACATGGTCAGGCTGTTTGGCTGTGTGTCATCCAAAATGCAACCTTCCTTTTTGGGAAGCCACAGAGCGACCACGAGCTTCCCCCGAGGTGCCCCGAGAACAGGGAGCTTTTCAAACGGCCCCCAGGAGGGAAAATAAGAGGGGTTAGAATGTGGCAGCCACAGAAAACAAAAAGGGGGAGATGGAATCTCTCAGGGCCTGTGCCCCCGCCAGCTGAGCTGGTAGAACACCTGTGGTGGGGTAGCAAGACCCTGAGAGAGGCAAAGCAGCTGCTTGAACGGGATGAGGTTCAACCAAGCCAAGGGCCAGGTCCTGCTCTTTGGCCACAACAACCCCTGGCAGGGCTACAGGCTGGGCCAGAGGGGCTGGAGAGCAGCCAGGCAGGAAGGGAGCTGGGATTGGGATGGACAGGGAGCTGAACAGGAGCCAAGTGTCCCAGGGGGCAAGAGGGCAATGGATCCTGGCCTGGCTCAGGAACAGGGTGGCCAACAGGTCCAAGGGAAGGATTCTGCCCCTGGACTCAGCACTGGTGAGGCCACCCCTGGAGTGCTGTGTCCAGTTCTGGGCCCTCAGCTCAGGAAGGACATGGAGGGGCTGGAGCAGGACCAGAGAAGAGCAACGAGGCTGGGGAAGGGACTGGAGCACAAGTGCTGTGAGGAGAGGCTGAGGGAGCTGGGGGGGCTCAGCCTGGAGAAGAGGAGGCTCAGGGGAGACCTCCTCACTCTCTGCAACTCCCTGACAGGAGGGGGGCCAGGGGGGAGTTGGTCTCTTTTCCCAGGCAACCATCAGCAAGACAACAGGGCTGGGTCTTCAGCAGTGCCAGGGGAGGTTTAGGTTGGATATTAGAAAGAATTTCTTTGCAGAGAGGGTGCTCAGCCATTGGAATGGGCTGCCCAGGGAAGTGGTGGATTCTCCATCCCTGGAGGTGTTTAAGAAGAGACTGGATGTGGCATCAGTGCCATGGGCTGGGAACCACAGTGATAGTGGATCAAGGGTTGGACTTGATGATCTCGGAGGTCCCTTCCAACTTGGGTTCCTCAGCAGGGCAAGCAAAATTCAGGTGAGGTTTGTAAGTCCTAGTTTGAAGTGTTGGCAAACATGAGATGTACCAGAGGAGATTATTTAGCTTTTAATTCAGAACTGCAGATGGCAAGTAAGTAGTATCTGCTGTAGAAAAGAAAATAAGGGTTATCGAGTCATTCCCTCAGCCTCTTTATTTTTTGACTTCATTCATTATACTCTGCTTAGCTGGTGGATGGTCAGTGATGCCATAAAATAGAGGCCACCTCTGGTATTTACAGACTTCTGCTTGTTTTCATGGTTCCCTGATTGTCCTGCGTCTCTGCTAACCCTCTGTGCCATCCTGTGAGGGTGTCAGACAGTTGAACAGCCTGGTTCTTGTTCCTCTTAAAGGACTTCCCCCCCTCCCCTTCTTCTGTGCTTTTGTGCAAGCCAAGTAGCAGCCACTTTCCATTTTCCTAGTGGTACCTAAGCAGTAAGGAAGGCTGGCCACTGGCCAATTCATTTAAACCTCTAGAATAATAGTTTGCTCTCTAATGAATAGTCTGGCTTTAAATCTCTCCATTCAGTCGTGGTGGCACTCCTGAAGTTGACAGGTACTTATGAGACGCCGAGGAAAGGTCATTTGTTGGGTGTTACTTTCATTGATTTGTCCAGAGAACCTTCCAGTCATTCCTCTCAGCTCTTCAAAGGCAATAAAAAGAGACAAAACCCAGGCAGAAAATTCATTCATTTTCTCATATTTGCTTCAGAAGTCACAAATAACCCATTTTAAGGAAGCAGTTTTCTGTTTTCTGGCGAATATCCCAGGATTCAGCTTCACAGTTGGCATCATCTTATTGTGATGAGGGAAACTGAGGCACAGAGGGAGGGGAGGGTTTGTGCAGAACATCAGCCCTGGGTGCTGATCTTGGACTGGAATTTGGGGGCTCCTTGGGACTGGCTTGCAGAGAGCTGGAGCAACACTGCTGTAACTGGATTTATTGCTGACTTCACCCTCCTTTCCCTGTACCCATAAATCAAACGCTACCATTTTCTTCCTGAAGCTGGAACTTAATGAACCTAAAAGTAATCTGAGGAAGCAGCACAAAACCTGGCTGTGCTGAAGCCCTGTTCCATTTGCAAAGGAAAACCAAGAGCATTGGCAAAGTTAATTTACTTTACACGGGGGTTGCCAGTCATATATTTCAAGAACTTGATGCCCGAGAGGATAAAGTTTAGAGTGACTTGGACATCTCTCAGACCTTGCTGGGAGGGAATGGCTGCTCTCTGGGTTGATGGTTGGACTTGATAGTCTTTTCCAACTGTAATGATTCTTTTATCTGCTTACAATGGACAAGAATGGGCTTAAATCACACAGTGTTGGACCTCATTCTGAATTTTCCTCTGGGAACTTAGGTGGTTGGAGGAGATAAATGTGATCAATGTTTGTGCAGGACCTCTCAAAATGCTGTAAGGGAAGAGTAGGAACCTGCCTGTGGATGTGGAGCTCCAGCCACTGCTCACAAGTCACTGCAATTGCTCTTGGCAAGCTGAATGTGTGTGAGAAGAGGATGGAGAACTGTTAGAAATTAGGCCCTACAGCATTAAAAATGGGAGACTGAGTAAAAGCTCCTTTATCAGAACAGGTCACCCCAGCAGAGTCACAGAGATCTGGGGATCAGCCTTGGCATGGGTGGCACAGAAGACAGGGAAATTGGGGTAGGAGAAGGGGACAAAGGGGTTTGGTGTTGTAGAATTAAAGCCAAAGTGAGAGGGAGTTGGAAGGTACCAGAAAAAGGGTTTGTGTGGACCTGCAGGTGGGGCTGGGAAGTTGGAACCTGTTAAGATAATGCAGGAGAAAGTCAGTGGAGCAAAGAGTGCTGTGGCCAGGGCAGAGCATGGCATGAACAGGAACATTTCCAGCTGCAGATAAGAGCAGAGCATGCCCCAGGTGAAGAGTTCTCAGCCCAGGGAAGTTATTAAGTGTCTGAATTCCTGGCCCCTGGCCTGAGGATATTGTTAAGAGAGGAATGAAGTCAAGCGTGGACCCCCTCTATGACTTGGCTGAATGATATTTAATATTTAAGCCTTTAAAAGTGGAGTGAACTGTGTGGGAGCTCCTCTTTGAGGAGTCCCTGGTGATGGGCTGTGAGCATTCTCCATGACTTCTGTTCAAGCAAACCAGCAAATGAGCTTGGTGTGAAAAGAAACTTTGGAGAATTGATGCTTTTCAGTGATTCCCAAATCCTAATTACTCCTCCTCTCTCCTTTTTGCTTTGGTTTGGTTGCAGCCAAGAGTGGCTCTCTGGTGATGTAGCATGAAGCTGCTCAAAAGCAAAATAATGCCTGGTTTGGTTTTTCCTGTAGCAGTTGTACTTTCCAGAGGACAAAACATTCTGTGTTATCCCTGTTGGATTGAGGGGAGTGGAGGGTTGGGGAAAGGAGCCCCAGCAAAATAATTTTGTGTGGACAAAAATGAAACCCAGGGTCTTCTCTTGATGGAGAGAAAGTGGTCAGACTGGAGCATTTTCTCCAGGGTACAGGATGGAAAATCTGGTTTAGAAGCTGGCCATTTTGCAGATCAGACCGTCCCAGGAACCGAAGGTTATTTGGGAAGGAAACAAAGTGTTAGTCCAAAGATGACTGAAGTCGCTGGAATTCTTTCCATGGGAGCAAATCTTTGTGTAGCAGGCAAGATAACACTCAATGAACTATTTCCCAGCTCAGTCCTCAGGCTCTGCAATAACTAATAAATAAATAGTGCCCTTCTTTCACAGCATGGTCACCTGTTGGGTTTCCATATGGAAAATGGTCCATATTGGTGATAAGGAGGGGTCAGACTCTGTGATCTATATACACCCCTGAATTCTTTCCTAGGGTCAGTTGACTCCTGCTTGGAGCAGGAGGGAAGGGGAAAAAAAATGGAGGCGAGGTGAAATTGCAGCAACAAAAGCGAAAAAGAGAGGAAGCAGAAGGTATTTACTTCTCACCTGCCTCAAATTACCCTGCAGCAGAGAGCAGGGAGGAGGAGGAGGAGTGGTGCTGGGAACAAAAGGCTTTTCTGAGGTGCCACGCACCAAGGTGGGAGCTCTGTGCTCCTCAGGGGTTTGGTTTCCCCAGACAGCCCCATCCTATGGAAGGGCTGGGAAAGGGGCTCCCTGGTGACACTCAGGCTCTGTCCTGTGGCTGGTCAGAGTTTTGCTGGCAGGGTAATGTTACAGTTGTCCCCCAACTCGTTCCATATTGGCGTTTGATCCCGGCAGAACAGGGAAAAAGCTGGTCAATACGGTTCTCATTAGCCAAAAAAAGCTGGGCCATGCTGGAGTCATTAGTAGTTTGTTGATTGAGTTAACTGTGCAAGGAGGGCTGTGACTGATCATCTGCATTCTCATTAAATATCCCTCAGTCCCGGGGAGTTTGTTAGGGAACTGCTTGGAAGACACGAGGAATCTTGGTTTCAGCCAAGAGCACCAGTTTTAAAATATCTCTGGGCTTTAAAGCTCCAAGTGTATAATTAATATCAGAGATGGGACGGAGGTGTAACATAAAAATAATCTTTCACTGGAGCTTTGCTGCTCAGGGTCGTGTTTTGGCCCGACACAGGGGCTGAAACTTGAATCCAAATCTAAACTTTGTTAGTGCTGCAACAGGGAAGTGGTGAGGGCCTGTGGCTGGAGGATTTCCACTTGGAACTGTCTAGTAGGTATTGGAAGGAAGGAAGCATTGCTGTGCTTCGTTTAAAGATAATGAGCTACAGCAAACCCCCAACCAAAAGGCAAATTCACTTCATCTTTGCCTTGCTCATGAGCGAGTCAATAAGTTAAAAAGATCTATATAGAGAGAGGTGATATAATTTCACTTTCAAGAAATGGGTGAACAGGAGTTGCTGAGGAGTGTTACCTTGAAAATACATCATGATCACTTTAAACCTTGTCTATGTCTTTCAGCTTTTGAAATGCTGAAGATCACATCTTGAGGGAATTTGTTCGAGCCTTTGAAGTATTTTTATGTTAGGCCCCTATGGCAGAAGACTGTATAGATCAAGAAAGCACCGGGTAGATTTATTCACAGAAAATGCATTTAAATTACCCAGCTATACGGGCTCACATTCTTCATTTATAGCCTGGTGTCTGGTCTCTGAAATCCTCCCAAGAATCGAGGTCACAGAATTTGAAAATGAGCTTCTGTACACCATATTTCTGGCCTTTGGGATGTAATGGAGCCTGCACTGTGTGGTAAATTGGACGGAATTCAGAGAAGAGCAACAAAAACAATTAAGGGCGGAGAGGAACTGACTTACATGGAAAGATTAAAGCGTTACAAATTTGTGGCTTGGTGGAGCAGAGGCTGCTGCAAGTCACTGGAAGGTTCTGGAGGCAGGAATGCAGCTTCAAAATCCCTGGTCTTGTCTAAACCTGTTTTTGTTTGTGTGTTTGTTTTAAAGCGGAATCTTTTCGGAGCAATATCCTCATCTGGTGCAACTTAGAACAGTCCCAGAGAAAACAGTGGAGCAAAGGGATCTGGGCCAAATTATACTGTCTGAAAGTGCAGCCCCAGTGCTCCTTTAAAACTGGCACAGCAGGAGTGCAAGTGGTAGTTTAAGGAGGCAACTGGTGTTTTAACCTCCTGCAAGGTAATTCCTGATATATTTGGAATAAAAAGAGGTTAAAGGCAGATAATATTTGGACATCTTCCTTCTGTAGCACCTCTGCCTCGGTGATGTCTGTTCTGGGGCAAAAGGCTGGCAAAGCAGAGCTGGCAAAGCTTAAAATTTCGTTTAATGCTTCAGCTGAGTATTGGCAAAAGGATGGACTGGAAGGACATTTCTTTCACCTGGTTCTTCATGTGCTGTTGCAGAAATGCAGGCAGCTTTTACAGTCCCAGAAAACGTGGGATGTTGCCATGAGAAGCACTGAGGAGCTGCAGGTGTAACCCACTCCTGGGTGTACGTGGCACTTGCACAGAGGAGCAGTCTATAAATACCCCAACTACTCAGTGGAGCTGCTCGGAGTAGGTGTAGCAGCTCATGTTTTCAGCCTTCCAAACCCTTAGTTCTGTCCTTGCTGAGTTGATCAGGGTGGTGGCAGCTCTGCAGACACAAGGAAGGAATTGTTCCCAGTGGTCCACGGGGATTGAATTACAGTGAGGCTGAGCAATTAAACACGTGGGCTGACTGGGAGGAAAATTAAGTGTGAAGCCCATTGTACTGAGAAACAGGCTCAGAAGGGAAGTGATGGAGGCCCTGTTGCTTGGGATGTGGTACTTTTCCTAAGGATGGAGTGTTAATTGAAGCATCATGGCCAGATTTTAACGGGGAAGTTAATTTCTGGCTCCCTTGCCTGCTCCTTGTTCCAGCTGGGGAGGGAGTGATTCCATCCTGGGGCTGAAGTCTGGCGTGTCTTGGCTGCACTTGGAGAGGAGCTGCCACTTTTCACATAAGGGATTGCTTTTATGGGATGGGTGAAGCTGCCAGGGAGCAGAGGAAGGAGGTGGGAAGGTGGCAGCTACTTCATGGAAGTTGCTACAGATCCCAGTTTCCTTTGGAATTCCTGTGAGATCTTCACTGAGGGAAGAAAGTGGCCAAACTGCTCAAACATCATTAGGACTAATTTTCAGTCTTGCCAGTTGCACCAAAAAGCCAAAAAGCTGTGTGGGGACTGTGCTGCCCACCCTGATTCCTCTGGGTCAGGAGTGGGGCACAGTGACCTGCCAGGTACCTCCTCCCAGTGATATCCAGCTCAGTGGAGGAAGAGGAGGGAGAAGAAAACCCCACCCTCCCGAAATGAGTGTTTGGAAAACGGGGATTTTCGAGTGTGTGAATGAGACAGTGGCAGGAATACGGGATGTGGACCGAGGATGCCGGGGGAATTGTTTCCATAGAAACCCAACCAGGGAGGCTCACATGGCTCCCCCATCTCAGACTTACAAATTCATGTGATTACCTTAATGGTCAACATAATGGATTGTAAAAAAAGGGGTTGGGTGGTGAGTAAAATACACTCTGAGTTGGTGGCAGATGTGGGGAGCCTTGTGCTGGAGCCCTGGGTGAGGGCAGCTCAGAGTGGCTCCTGTGCTGGGGGTGTGGGACTGAGGGGCTGCAGTAAGTCAGGACTAACTCCTGAGGACTCAGTGGCATCCTACTGGTGTCAAACAGAGGAAATCAGGCCTGGTTTCTTTTAATTAATTTGAGGGGGGGGGAAAAGCTCTACATTTGTTTTCTCGGTGCATTGTTCTCCCACCTTTGTTGCCCAGTCCTTTTGCAGGGCTGGAGACAAAATCCTGTGCACGTGAATCAATAGAGTTCAGAAATGCCCCAGGAAATGCTGGTCTGAAATGTTCTCACATGCCAGATTTTATGTGGGGCCCCTGGGAGTCTGTTTTCTTCATTTGCTCGTGGAAACATCTCTTCTTGGAAAAGCCAAGGTGTTTAGGGCTAATTTATGTTCCTCCAGCCCCTTCAAAGAAACCAACACCTAAAAGGGATGTGGTTTTGGATGATGGACTTAAATGGCTGAGCTTCAACATTAACAAATGGCATTTAACTTTTGGTTTTAGGAAGTGAGGGTGTTCTGGGCTTTTATGGGTGGCATTTCTAGGGGCTGGGCACAATCCTGGGTGAGCTCCCAGGGATGCCAGCTGAGGTTTTTGTGGAATACTGTTGGCCAGTCCTGCACAGGCACAAGCAGAACAGGTTGCTGTGATACCTCAGCAGCCGCTGATAAGGTGGTACTTGTGATCCCTTGAGAATCAGGAAGGATGAGACACAAGCTGTGGGAATACCAATTATCAGGGATATGCATCCCAATAGCTCCCATAAACCCCCAAATGCAACACCCATATAGGAGACAAATTTGGCGTGGGAGAAGAGGCTAAACTAGGTCAGAGAACCCCAAATAAAACACCGAATTTCAAGTCCTTGTGCAGATGTGGCTTGGGCTGCTCTGACCATCTCCTGTGATCCTCTGCTTTGATTTGGGCTGAGCTGACTTGCTCTGTCTGATTTTATTTATTTTATTTTTTTTTTTTTGAAGCTTCACAACCCACAAACTTCATCTTTAATGACAGTCGTTTGTGCTCTATTTAGAAGACACTCTGTGTGGAGGGGGAGAGAAGGGCTGGAAATGGAGACAGGACAATTTTCCACATGTTTTGCAGTAACATGTTTGTGAGCCACTGCCCTGTTATCCAAGAAATGGCTCCACAGCCAGAAGTTTATGTGATGTTATTTTTCCAGGTGCATTTTGGGGGGAGAGAAAGGAAAATAAAGGCTGAAATGATGGAGGAAATGTCTCCCATCTCTCCTCCTGCTTCCCCCAACCTCTCAGAGCTGTCAAAAAGTTGCTGAAGGCCCTGAAAGGCTTAGGAGTAACCCAGGTCCAGGCTGGTTTGTTGGCAAGCTCCTGCAGCTCTGAGAGGAAAACATCTGGGCTTTGGGAAGGTCAGCCAGGAATGACATAGCTGCAGATATGCAAGGCAATCAAAGAGCTGCAGGGTCCCACCCAGGAGAGAGGAGAACCCCAGAGGCAGCTGGGCCAGAACTGAGACAGGATTAACAGGGAGAAGCATTTCCCCCCTCAGACTCTGTGTGTGAGTTCAGTGCTGACCCCCAACCCATGTTTGCCTGGTTTTGAAATGCCCTCCCTGGGACTAAGGGGTGAGATTGTTCTTCCATGGCTCCTAAATTACAAGGTTTTTTGTGGTGAATTAAGTAATGTTTGACATTTTTCTTGAGGACCTGGGCTGTGGAGTGTGTCAGTAGCCTTGAGGTGCCTTAATTCCAGATGGAACCTCTGAATGGTGCTAAAATCAAAATGTTGGCTGGTTGATTTTCTTCCTAGTGGCCAGGATGGGACTGGGTTTGGGGTCTGTGATGAACACAGGGGTGATCACACAGGGATGTTTTATTTACTGCTGCACAGAGGCTTCTCCTGCTCCTCACCCCACCAGTGTGGGTGCACAGGGAGCTGGGAGGGGGCACAGCCAGGACAGGTGACCCCAGCTGACCACAAGGATATTCCAGACCATGATCAACATATAAATCTGAGTGGCCACTCCTGACTTCCCAAAACAAGGAGAGAAAAGGTGCAGCCTGTCCCCAAACCCTCCCTCTGAGCAGACATCCTCTCTGCCCTGAGCACTGTTGGAAGTAGAAGGTTGTTGGTTTACTGATGGTTTTTCCCCATCAGTTAGTGAGAAGTGCAGCTTGAACCAACTTTGTCAAGGTTTTTAATCTTGGGGAGACTTTTTGCTGAGTTGCCTGTGCATAGGAAATGTAATTGGTTGCCAGCTCACACTTCCCTGACCCGTTTCCAAAGCTATTTCATTTGATTGTGTTGGGTGATCTTCCTGAAATTATTTCTTGACTTTTATCTGAAATCCATTGATAATGGTTATTTAAGCTCTTTCTGTGCTATCTGGTTGTTTTAATTTCAGGCAGTACATCGAGGAGTTTAAGTGTGTATTAGTTATCATATTGATGGATCAGCCAAGCAAGGAACATTTGCAAATTCACATATTCCTTTTCACTGACCTGTGATAGTTGAAAGATAAGCCTCTTGCATGCCATTAGCAGTTGGAGCATCCATAAACATTTCTTGGTGTGTTTTGACGTTGTTTTGGAATAGTTGGGAGTATTTACATGTAGATTTTTTTTTTCCCCTTGAATCCATCCTAAAATACTAATTGCCTGTTTGGTTTGCTGTTTAATGCTTTTATTTAATGCATTTATTTCATGCTTTGCCTTTAAAATAGCAATGATTGAGTTTGGGCTCAGTAGACTTAGTGCTCAACTTCTGCAAAAGCAACACCACTGATGTTATTTTGGGGTGAAATAACACACAAACAGCACCAATACCCTGCTTGGGGTTGATACAAGGAGAGAAGGAAAAGGAAGAAGTAAGAGATTAGAATCACCAGAGCTAGAGGTGCAAAAACTTCAGTGTTTTGTGTTACTTTTTTCTCCCTGTGGAACCCAGGCAGTGTTGGATTCTCCAGCAAATGTGATACCAAATTTCTGGAGCCACTGGTAGATGTGAAAATGGAATGAGTTTGGATGAAGTCAACGGGCTTTGAGAATGGTTGTTGGAAAGAGTTTGGCCCCTGGAATGATCCCGAGGGGTTTTGTGGTGCAGCACTTGTTGCTTGAGGACAAATGAATCCGTGTGTCTGGGGGTTTTCCATAGGAACATCCTCAGGAAACAGCGTGGGTCAACTCCTGCTTGGCTTCTGAACTGTAGGTCTGTGCTCAGCTGCTGCCAAAATTGGGTTCCTGTGGTCAGGTGTACTCTGAGTTTAGTGTCTGATGATCCTTCGACTGTCTTTTTGCAGTATATGTGATTTTCCCACTGCTTCACCCCAGCTTCTTTCAGATGTAACTCTGTTAAAATCTCTTAAAACTGGTTAAAACTTGGTAACTTGATCGAAGGAGACCCCTTCAATCTTTAATTCAGCTGACCCAGATGTGGAATCAACAGAATTATATTTACACACTCTCCAGTAGTGTTGTGAGGCTTCATTCCCTCAAGTGTGCAAATCACTTCATGACTCTTGGATAAAAAATATAAACTGAAGAGCACAGGCTGCAGGAGTGGTAAAGAATATTCTCCTGTTTAAAATGTCACAAGCATCCTTAGGTCTGTCCCACAGCACCTCTCTGGATTCCTGGTAACTGCACCAGGAGTTAGATCTGGTCCTTAGGCAGGGAATTAATCTGGATTATTCTTACAAAACACATCTCAAGTGAAACTTTTGCCTATATTTTTCCCAGAAGATTCTTCTCTTTCAGTCCAGAATTTTATCAGCAATTCTTATGCTAACAGGGGTCAGGAGATGAGATGTTTCTCACGTTACACTTGAAGCTTCTCATGAATAATGGCCTGTATCACCTCTATTGTCTGTCCAAAACATAAGCAACCAGACATAAGGCCAGAGGAGAAATTTAAAGAGTGCTGAATAAACCAGCAGGACAGACCAAGAACTAAGATAGTCACAGAGTGAAACAAATACAAGGTGGAGCAGATGGTTATTTGGGGAAATATCCAAGCAGATTAACTACTAGGCAGCTAGAGAATGAGTCAGTCCCTGGTTAAAAACTACCCTGAAATCTTCAGAGCAAGTTGAACAGAAGCACAGATGAACATCACTGTAGCCAAAATAAATTAGAGGTCATTATTCCCTAGTGAATTTTCTTAAGTGTTAAGTAGAGCACATCAGGCTTTTCAAAGAAATCTGAGGGGGGTTGCCACACTTAAGACCATCACTTGCTCCTGTGCAAGGGCAATCTGTCCATTTGGAAGCAATTTTTCCCATTAGTATTGTCCTTTTCCTCTTCTTCTTCTTCTCCTAATTAATTTCTTTGCCTTTTTTGTTCTCATATATATGTATGTGTATGGGGAAAAAAAAAATAGCTGCAGTTTGGGCAGGATGAGAATCCCAAAATGCGTGGGGCTGGAAATTACCATCATGGAAATTTTAGTTCCCCCCCTCCAAAGCCCTTCAATCTTTTCCCTCAGTGAGACTGCAGCTGCCATCTGATTTGTATTTATATATGCTCTTTATAGATATTAATGCAATAACAGATTAAACCTAAAGTAACTGTTACTACACAGAGACATCTCAGGGGGCTGATCTTGCAAACACTAATGCCTCTGAATAACTTTAATCTTGTGCATTGTATATTTGAATTTAATGGGGACTTCTTGCATGCCAAAGTTTCTCACATTTGTGAATGTTTGCTGCAACTTCAGACTTTCCCCATATGTTGATGTCAATTTGTTTTTGCAACCTCAATACGGTTTAGAAACCTAAGGCTCTGATCACGGTTTGTATATGGTTTTTTTCCCCACTTCTTCAGGCTTCTTTGGGCCAGATTTTCAACTGGAAAAACGGGCTAAAACCTCACTGCTGAACCCACTTATTTTTACCAGGCTAAACCTGCCTTACAAGGGGTGTTTTTTTTGGGTCTGAGCAAGCTCATAGGTAATCTGAGTTATAGGGGGGTAACGCTGTTTTTATGGCATCAGCCTCTCAAAACACTTTCTGAAGGTGAATTCCTAAAAGAAACTGGATTAAAATACTTGGAAAGTGATCTGATAACCCAGTAGTGTTTGTATAAATAGCTGGAAGTGTCCAGGACACAGACAGGGCAGGTGTATCAAACTTGCCTGGTGCAGTTGGTCTCTGATCTCTGTGTAAGGTAAACTCAGAGTTCAGATTCACTCCTTTTGTTCTGCAGGATCATCCATTCTGAGGTTTTTAGGTGCCTAAAACTGCTTAGAGGATGTTAATTTTACCAGATTCCTACAAAATGAAAAGCTTTGATAAAACCACTTCAGACCAAACAAGGCTGGTCTTGGAATTCTTTTGGAGGGGGGAACCAAAAATCTGTTCCTCTTGGACTCTCACACACAGGTGTTCAAACTCATGGGCCTCCTCCAGTGAGCCAAAGCAGTGTATAATCCTGATATTCTGCCTTGGAATCACACTCCCAGTGCACACTCAGCCTGTTGTGTTCCCCTGCAGAAAGCTGAGCCCAAACACCAGTGGTGAGTTTGGAGTTCAATAATAATGGTAATTTTCCAGGCTAATGGGAGGGGAATAAACTCTTCCACGAGGCAACTGCTGTGACCATCAGCAAAGTGTTATTCCTCCAGGTTCAACAGTTTATGTGGGACTGATGTACCCTTGGAGAAGAGGTGAATTCCCTTTAGAAATGCAGCAGCTGACTAAAAGAACACTGATGTGTCTGTGTTTGCAGTTAAGGCTCAATAACTCTTGGCATAAATCTGAGAAGCATCTGATAGGACCTCAAATTATCCCATCTCTCAGCTTTTGAGGGAATAAGACTTATTTCTTGGCCCACAGAAATGTAAATAGATTTTCTTTATTCCTGTGTCTTGGCATTATTTAAAATTAGGCTGGTTTTCAGAAGAGTTATCTCTGTATCTGTCAAAACTAAATATATATATAAATATATATACAAGTGTAGGAAAGGTAGGAGAACAACGAGAAGGTGAGAACCAAGGTAACAAACCCAAGAAAATCATTAGGCACCTGAATTAATGAGATATTTGCTTAAGTAGCACAAATAACATTGTCCATAACCTTTTTGTCACAAATTCCAACTCCTGAGGTATTAAAGGAATGCACAAGACTTATCAGTCTGAACAACAAAAAGTCATGTGGGACGGTTAAAATGCTGGCTGGGGCTTTTCAAATGTGATATTTTTCATATTTCATAGGGTATTCAAGAGTTTTATCAGTTTTAGGCTGCTTCATCCATGTGGGAAATCCCAGTGTTAGTCATCCAAGGGCTCGGACACTTTGGAGAGGTCTGGTTTTAAATATGTAAAAATTAGGAGTTTGGGGTCGTGCTGGTCAGTCAGGATCTCTTTGTAACCAGTGGAGAGAAGGGGGGCTTGTCCAAAGAGTGAATAACTTTAAATATTTTAGATCCTGTGGTAGGAAGAAGTGAGTTGTCTGTTGGAATTGTTGCTCTTTCCATTCATGGTGGAGGGAGACTGTGAATAGTTGTGATAACTGATATTTTTACATCAGAACTTGTGAGTATAATGTCAACCCTGAACATGTAATGCCTGTATTTTAAGATGCAGATAAAGGCCCTGTGAGGGTCTTTTGTTGGTTGGTTTTAAGTAGAGTCCCCATCCATGGGCTATTCCTGAAAATCTTCACAGCATCTGTGGGCACTTACACAAGTCTTGAAGGGAAAACCAAGAAAACAAGTTCTTTAAAAACAACAAAATTAATTTTGTTCATTTAATGCCCAAGAAAAACCAGCCCTGGTGAGGGACCAGGAGCTAATTGCTGCTGTCTGGGTGGGCTCTGGGTGGCACCCATGGGTGCCCAGGGTGGTGCTTCCTTCTCTCTTTGGTGGAGCAACCTCCAAATTCCAGTGCCTGGGGGAGCTGGGAGTCCTGCTGGGGTTTAGTCTTCCGAGGTTACACCTCCAGGAGGTGCAGTGGGGAAATAAATCCACTGTAGGGCTGTTCCTACCAAGCCCCGTGGCTTTGAGATGAGGAGAGGCCAGTTAATAAACTCCTCTCTGTGCCTTCTCCCTCCCTCCATGTGTGTTCTTAGCCCTTCTCAGACAGGCCTGAGGGTTGGAGCTTGTCCTCAGAGCCCCACAAATCCTGGGAGCTGCATTTCTGTATAAATTGGGAGCAGAAGTGGCCCCCAGAGCTCAGGACTGTGGCAGGCAGAGCTGGTCAGACACGCTCAGAGGAGCTGCAGTTCCACTGCCGGGCACCCCTGGGGCTGGCAGGGGAAAACAAAGCTCAGGGCTGCCAAGATTTGTATATGGGAGTCTAATGTTTGATCAGGGGGTGAGATCAGCCAGTGGAGAGAGCCCAGAACAAGACTGAAGTGCTCTTTTTAAGTCTGGGGTATCCTGAGGAATGGGAAGGTGGGATCAACCCCCACCCTGGGCTGTGACTCCTAACCCAGTGCTCCTCAACCCTGGGTCAGTCCTTTCCACAGGACCCTGTGGCCCCTCTCTCTCATTTGGGTGCCTAGGAAGTATAAATTTTTTCCCATTTTCCCTGCCTCTTGTGGAAATCCCTCCCCTTTCTTCAGATCTTACACCACGTCCAACCTCCTCCAGCCTTTCAGTCCCATCCAGATCCTCAGAATATTTTAGCACCTTGATACCATTGAAGGTCCCTTCCAACCCATCCCATCCCATGATCTCACTTCAGGTTTTCCTCTAATTTTTTTCTCTGCCTTTTAAGCATATTGTGCTGTCAGATAACGATCTGTAAAAGGCAGGTGCTGAAATACTGAAATACCTGCTTTTATTGGGATGGAAAGGAGGTGATTGCAGCACTGTGGATTTGGAGGAAGCTGAGGTGGGATTCCAAGATAAGGAGACACAAGGGAGATTTTATAGGTGGTGGCTGGGTAGCAGCATCCTTGTTGAATTGATTGTTTTAATGCTGAGCTGTAATTGTGGTATTAATCATGTGCTAGAGCACCAGGAGCATCGGGAAGGTGTCTTTTTAGTTACAGTAAAAAGCAGGAAAATGAATAATAGCTATTTAAAATGTGGGGATTGAACCCAGGACCTTGGTAGCTGAATTCCCAGAAATGTGGGACTCCCAAAGCTTAGATCTGGCCATGACTTTGAGCAGTCCAGGTGGCTACTTTTTGTGTCCTGTCTGCTGGCAGGGGCTGAGGGAGGCCCCACAGCTTTTGCAGCCAGATGCATTTCCAGGAGCCCAGATGCTGCCTTTGCCCAGCCACCAGACAAGGCAAACAATCAGAGAAGCCTCCTCTCCATCAAATCCACTTGCAGTGGTTGCTCCCAAAGCTCCTCTGAGAGAGATGAGGAAAAGGAGCCCGGGAGTTCCTGCTGAAAGCCTGTCCAAACCCATTTTAAATGTAAAAAAATGAGGAAAATAGCAGTGTGTGAGCCTGTCTGCAGCCACAGCAGAGGGGAGCAGATGCAAGCAAGCCTGCCTGTGCCTTCTGAAGCTCTGTGAGCTCCTGGAAGGCAGCCAGTGCTGAAATAATGGCTGGAGGCAGCACCCCTTTCTCCCCTCTGCCTGACCTGCTCTCAGACAAGACATTTGTGGGTTATTAAGCTGTGGGCACACACTGTGCCTCACAACTGGGCAGAGCAGGGCACTGTTCAGGGCTGCAAACCTCCAGTCACGCTGGGGGAACCTTGTGTTGTGTCAGCAGTGCCACCTGCCCCAGCTCCTGGGCTCAGGGGCTGCGTGGAGCTGCTGAATGTGAGTTATTAAATGCCCAAAACTAGCTGGGGGTGTTGGGAAAGGGCCTTGGAGGTCACTGAGGGGTGTGTTGGTGCTGCCACTGTGCTCCAAAGCCTGCTCTTCCTGCCACACCTACAGTGGTGTGCCTTTATGTCCTCTGCACAGAAAGGACAAGATGCAGTGATGTGCAGTATAAATGTTTTGCATTCAGCTTCCTATTCAAAGTTCCCTTTTCTCAGTCTTACCACTTCTCCCCCTCCTAGATTCCTTTTCTCCAATTTCTGTAGCTCAACTCTGTCGTGCTTTATTGTGAATGAATTGTCTTTGCTTGGGCACGATTTATTTATTTATTGTCCTTTGTCTGGGCATCTCTCACTGGGCTTTAGTTGCAATTATTTTGCAAGTCAGCTCGTGGGCATCATCCCATTCGCCCTGGTGTTTTCAGTTCCCATCCTGGGTGCTGGAGCTTGCAGACTGTGTCTGGGCTCCACGTGTGCCATGGATGGGCACATTCAGCTGCAGGAATAACAAGGCTGGTTTTTGTGGTTTTTTTGGTTGTGGTTTTGGTTTTTTTTTGGTTTTTTTTTTAATTTTATTTAAGGGTGCTGCTGAAATTTGAAATTGCTGAAATCTGAGCATAAAAAAAGATATTCAGAGGCAAAGCCAGAAATGATCCTTTAAGAGCACTCCTTGATATTTGGTGAAGTGAACCTTGAAAAACCTCCCTTGTTTCCTGTTGTTCCATTCCTTGTTTTCTCTCATAAAGGCTTTTTTTCCCCTTTCCAAAATACACAACCTCCCTGGAAGTCTATTGCTCCCAAAAGAAGGTCTTGTTGTAGGTTTTGACCCAGGTCCATCTCCTATCACAGCTGCAGCTCCTTCCCTTTGAGGTAAAGCCAAAGCTGCTGAAATAATGTCAGTGCTGGAGATCAGGGCCTTTATCTGCCCCAGAGGAAGGGTTAATGCTGGTGGGGGAACTTCTCCTCTGGTTTCCTGCCCGAGGCAACACGAGGGGATCTTTCAGGAGGTAAAATTTGTCCCTCATCCCTGCTGACCCACTCTTGTCTCCTGCAAGGTCCTCCAGATCACTCCTTCCTCCCAGGCTGCTTGCCAGGTGGCAAAACCTGTCGGTTTGAGCTCAACCCTCAAAAAAGAAGGTTTGTTTTTTTTTTTTTTTTTAAGGCACAAAACCTGCCTTTTAAAAGAAAGGCAGCTCCAGCTGAAATCCTTTTACCAGTGGCCACGTTCTGGTTAACTGCAGTTTTCCCTTTCCCGGCGTGTTCAGCTCCTCCAAACAATCCCCCCAGCGCCCGCAGTGAGGGAATTGAAATGTGCTTGGCAGCTCCAGCCTGCAAAGCCTCGATAATTTTTTGTCATCGATCCAAAAATCTTATGCCAGTTCACTGACGTGAGGTCACTCTAATTTCATCCCAGGGCTGCTGGTAGAGGGTGGTTTTGGTTTTTTTTTGTGTGTGTGTATGTGTGTCCCGACTGCCCTCACCCCCTGCCCAGCTCTCTGCCCCCACCTCGTTTTGTTGGAGGTTAATCACTGCGTGAGGTAACTCCATCCTTGGCATGTGTTGTGAGCTGGAAATCTGGTGGCTAATTACTGCCTTCAGAGCAGAGGAGGAGGCTGCAGAGTCCTGCCCTGGGAGGGACTGTGCTCACATGGCAGGGAGGACATCCCTGGCTCACACCAGGCTGAGCCTGGATGAAAAACAGGCTCCTCTTTATAATCTGGAGCGTCTACTCGGTGCTTAACAGCAGAAAATACCTGTGTGGAAGGGAGACTGTCCTGCTTTTAAACACAAAAATAATTCCTGTGTGATTTCTGCTTTGAGCATTCAGGGCTTGGGGTGACGCCGAGGCTTGAACGTCCCCAAAAGTCTCGCTGGGAGGATGAAATTTTCTTTTCTTTTCTCCCTTTCTGGTCACGTTTTACCACTGGAGTTACTCAGCGAATTAATAGGTATAGAAATGCAAAGCTCTTTTCTTATTACACGCCATCGATCTGATTGCAGTGTCATTAATTGAAAGACTTGGGAAATGTGATGGATGGTTCAGTTCAGGATTCCACATTCGTTTTGGCATAGCCCTGCAGGAGAAAAGCTGCATGAAGCTGATTGAAGGGCTCTTTTTGTCTGACATGAATTATTCTTTCATTGTCAAACCTTGTAACAGCATTCAGACATAGGGAGATTTACAATGTGAAATCCTAAATGGGGTCTATTCTTAAAATAAAATTAGAAAAAAAAAAAAAGAAAGAAAGAAAGAGAGGGCTTTATCTCGCGACGTCGAAAATAGCTACGTTAAAAAAAAATAATAAAACAACCCACAACTATTCCTACAAATTAAATATCTTCTGCAAAACCCAAGGGGCTGATGTTTCTCACTTAATTTTAAATTATTCCAATGGCAAGGCCTTAAATGAATCAAACAATTGCTTTAATCACATAACGGTTGTCAACATTTTTATTACGTTCAAACATATTTGTTTGTCTGAGAGGGTTTGTTTGTTCTCCCCACTGCTGTCATTTACCCAACAGAACCATTAGCTGGGAATCCTGCTCGTCCTGCAAAATGAGACCAGGTCTGCTTTTTTCTTTCTTTTTGGGGAAAACCTGGCTGGACTTTGCCGAAATGCTTATTTAAGGAAATCGTTCTGCGTTTTAGAAAACATTACCAAAAAACCCAAAAAAAACCCCAAAAAACCCCCCATCTTAGTGTTGTGTGCAGGGTTTCAGCTTCTCCCAGCTGCTGTCTGCAGGCAGATCTTGGCAAATGGCTTGGTGGGGTTTATTTTTTTGCTGTCCATCCTGGGCCAGTCCTGTGGTTAAATTCTTGTTCTTTTTGCGGGTCGTAAAATTTTTTTCCCAAAAACTCCGAGAAATTGCCTGCCAGTGATGGGAGATATAACTCTTAAAAAGCAGCAGAGGGGCTCAGCCCCGTGGCCTTTGTGCCAAGTCGAGGACGAGTTTTTGAATGCCAAGTAGCCACCCAACTTGTAGCCTCATTTAGGACTAAAATACCGAAATAACATTATCCGAGATGGGAATCAATGTCATGCCTCTTACAAATGCTGGAGCTGGGAGAATAGCTAGATTACACAGAGCAGGCAGATTAGATGAAGAAGAGTATTCGATTACATTCCATCTGATTAGTGGTGTCTATTCATCTGCGTGGGGCTTCTTTCTTTCTTTTTTTTTTTTTTCTTGAAAGAAAGCTGACTTATTTTATCTGAATCGGGAGCGTTTGAAGGAGTGATGGTGCAGACTAAGAGTGAGAAGAACAGGGCATTAAATAGTGGTAAAAATACGCATTTCTCTGCTTTAACCACCTTCCTCCCTCAGCCCCCACGGCTCTGGGCGCCCAAGTGTGTTATAGCAGGCTGAGAACTACAGCAACGAGCACTTTTAATATTATTTAACCACTTTTCAACCTTAGAGAAGCGTAGAGTGGTTACTCTCTGGTTGAACCCCTAAACAAATGCCCCTTTTCCACCTGAGCTGTGCACTTGCAGGCGATGACACCGGCCCCGTGAACGAGATGAGTAATTCCCATTAAAAAGGGGGGGGGAAAAACCAGCCCTTCCAGAGCCTAAGAAATAAACGGCGTGGCTGGGAAATGTTGTTCTCATCCCCCGCCCCCTCCCCCTGCCTATCTGCATGTAATACCCTCCCCAACGTGGATTTTTTAAGGTCTCATTGTTCGGGGAAGGGGCGAGAATTATTTTGGGTTGTGTTTTGTTGGTTGTTTTTTTTTTTCACGAGGGGTTTTTCCTGCCCTGGCGCCGGTGCCACCCGCTCTCCTCGCTCTGGAAACCCTCCTTGTGCTCCTGCAATTCCCAAGCAGCTAAGTTTGGAAATGAAACTGCCTGGCACGGGTCAGCACAACCCCCTTTCCCCCCCTCCTCCGCCTCCTTGAGCTTTTTGGAGCCCGTTATTTGCTTTATTTTTGGCTGTACACCCAGCTCTGGGACGCTCACACCCAGGGCTCCTCGAGGGGGCAAAACCGGTGTGAAACTGCAGCTTTCCTTTAACCTTCCAGCCACTAGACTGGTCCTAAAAAAAACCAAAAAGGTGAGGGAGCTGGGGAGGGATTTCTTTAAGGAGGTGTTAGTTACATTTTAAATTTATTTATTAATTTTTTTTTATTTTTTTTTCCCCCTTCTGCCGTCTAAAACTGAATAAACCCGACAGTTTCTCCGAGCCCCCAAAAAATCAGGAGGAATATTTTTTCCTTTGGTGTCACTAATTAGCCTCCCACGGAAGCTGATATAAGTAGAAAGGGAGCTAACGAGAGGGTTGTGCAGCCTTGCAGGACTCTGAGCATATTGCACGTGAGGAGGGGGGGAGAAAAAAAAAAAAAAAGCTTCATCTCAGCAACAAACTCCTAATTTTCGGAGTTCCCCGCACTTGGAAGCGCGGGGTATGTAATTTCTGCAAATTAAATTAGAGTTGGGAGCCGTGGCCGCTCCGATCAGATCTGTGTAAATAACGTTGTCCACAGCCTGTGTAGTCACCTCTGAAATGCTCTCTGGATATCAGCCTTTTCCTGTGCTCGAGTCAGGGTGGTGGTGCTGGATTTCGGAGCCTTTTCCATTTTATTCGTTTTGATTTTGTTCAGGGCTTTTTTTTTTTTTTTTTTTCCTTTTTTTTTTTTTTTTTTGCCCTTTTTTTTTTAATTTGTTTTATTTTTATTTTTTTTTTTGGTAGCCCATTTTGACTCTGACAGTTTTTAAAGGTGAGGCTCATTTTTGTGAGGTTAAGAAGAAGGAGAGAGTCAAAGGTACCGTATCTTTCTTCTTAATTGTTTGCCTTAAGTCTAAAACATCTGAAAAACACCCTTAAAACGGTCTTAGAAAGTAACAGTCGCTTAATTAATAAAAATAGTAACAGATTTAGCTTACCCTCTTTATGGACTTAACTTCAGGAAATTAGGCATCCACTCTGTCTCCTCTGGAATAATCAGCTTCTTATCTAATATATATGAAATGACCAAATACATCTTACATCATTTGCATCTTTAACTCAGGAACAATCGCTGAGAAAAATGGAAGCAACTGCCACAAGAGCAGAGAATCTTGTCGTTTTTAAAGCCTTTAAGCCACCCTTTATTTCCCCTCTAGTTTGGCTTAATTTCCTCTTATTGTGTCGTTGGGGGGACGAGAATATACAATGCCATGGCTAATTGTGTTACTCTTCCCATTAATAACCTGCAACTTTCCATCACGAGGGGCGAGAAGCACGGAAAAGGCAGAAACAGATGCAATTATTTGGTGCTGGCTAAGTTCCTGTACGTGACCCAGGTGCTGGAGTACTATTTGCATGTGTTTCTCACCTTTGTTCACCCAGACACATGGGGATCTCGAGCTATTGCTGACTAATTGATAGTTGTAGTAACTGCTATAGGCTCCTTAGATTAGAAATGCATGCAGACGTGTGTCTTGATTCAAACATTAAGGAACACACACACTCTCACTTACTTACATGGGCAGAAAGTCTTCATACTATTAGAGGTGTGTGATGGAGATAGCAGGACATAAAACAGAAGAGAGAGAGACACAGAGGGAGAGAGAGAGACAGAGACAGAGAGATGGCATGCAGCATATATACCCCTACAAATAGTTCTAAAATGCGTTTGCAAATGCAGAAGTCTTCAGAACCATCCAACAGTTCAGCACACCCTTTTTATCTCTTCTCTGCGGGACGTCTCCATCCAGATTACTCGAAAAAAAGCGGAAAAGGTGAGAGCTCTGCCATCTTAGCTCTGAATTCATCTGATTTCCTTTTTTTTTTTTTTTTTTTTTTTTTTTTTTATATATATATATCCCCCCCCTCTCCCTTGTATTCCTCATGCCATTGTCCATTCTTATGATGGCAGCCGCCCTTGCTCTTGAATGCAAGTGTCACAGCGGGAGCAAAAAGGGTTCAGGGCTGCATTGTCAAAGCCATGGTTGCCTATTGTTTCTTAGCCTTTCACTGCTCTGCTTTTCCGAGCCTCTTTCCCTATCAGTGGCCCCTGTCAAGGGGAGGAGTAGGGAGAAAATTGCAAGAGTTAGTCGTCCTTTTTATTGCACACTGTTATGATAAACAGCCCAGCAATACATCCCACAAAATTAGGAATTATAACGACGGGACTGGGGGGGGGGGGGGGGAAAAAAAATATTCTTTGTAAGGTTTTTTTTTTTTTTTTGCGTTTTGTCGCTGCCCTTATGTGTCAAAAGCTTGGTTTTTCTTAGGAAAGACTTTTGTTATTGGTGTTTTGCCCAGCAAAAAATAGAGGCAGCTGCAAAGTGAACAGTGAGCTATTTAGCCACAAGGTAAAAATTTCCTGTTGCTATTTGGATACTGATGCTTTTCAATTTTAAGGGTGTGGGGGGGGAGGAAGCATGACTGAAAGCATTTCTCTAGCTGTCCATTCATTCATCCATCCATCCATCCATTCATCTGTATTTCATGTTTTAAAGGAGATTGCAAATGATTTTTTTAAAAAAGGCCGGAGAGGCTGCTTTGCGAGTTGGTTTGGTTGGGAAAAAATATCTCAGGGTAGGATGAGGTTTGTGTTTCAGGTGCTCGAATCTTGTGCTGGGGAAAGGAAGGGGGAACGACTGTCCTGCTCGTGCCAGGACGTGCTGGTTTGTCAGGTCATCTAAAAGTAAAATCTTGTCACAATTTCTTCCTTTCCAGGGGGGGAGTAAAAACCCAACAATATAGATAGGACTTTAAGTGACATTTAAGCATGTGTTTGATTGTCTTGTGTGCACCAGGCCAGCTTTTCCCGTGTTCCAAACTTCAGGGAGGTTACAAAGTCGTGGCCTCAGAAGTTTTTTTTTTGTTTGTTTGTTTTGCTGCGTTTGATATTAAATTGTGTGGAGAATAAAATGATTTCTAAAATATGGCTTCCAAAGAGAGTGCAAACATATTTACGTGTTCAAGTTGGAAATACTCTACTGATTTCACTTTCAGTATTTTTTTTTTTTCTGCTTTAAGAAAAATCTAACAAAGTGAAAGAGAAACAAATGCGATTTCGTTTGTGCTTTTAACTGTTTCCGTAAATAGGAGCATCTTTTCAACCCTTAAATTTATACTTACTGTCCTCAGTGTACAGTATATTTAGCAGTTAGGGGATTTATTTTTTAGAGGTCTATTACTACGTTAATTTGACTGAGCTATTATGTGATCACAAATTATTAAAAGAAAACGCTACAGACCGTTGAAATATGTGCTTCTTGAGCCTGAATATCTAAGTCATTGCAAATGTCTAGTGCTATTTTGTCTTGTCTAATAATACCAGGCAGAGTGCTTTCACAGATGTAAATATGGTTTAAGAAGCTTGCAGAGAAATACTCCTTAAACTGGCTGGACAGTTGGGCTCTTGTTTTGGTTGCATTTCAGAATATCGAGAGTTGTCCGAGCCTCCCAAATGATTGTTGTGAATTTAGATGGAAAGAGAGGGGCGAGATATTTCACCTGAACTCACTCTTAACTCTCAGAACGCCGAAACAGGAGCGATTCGATGATTAAATTCTCTCATTCCATCCCCCAGACAACTTGCCTTTCAGTGTTTTTTTACACGTATACATCGTCCTGCACCGCCACGTTCTAGGTCAAGTGTGTGTCTGTTGGGAAGATCTTTAGGTCTGAAACTTTTTGAAGAAACGATGAAAGAACTCCTGGCCTTGTTTTAAATCAAGCTCTGAATGCAGCCCAGGCCACCCTGGGAGCACAATGTTTAATTTCCATTCGACATCTGCCTTATATTTCCCCACTGCAGGCCGGGCTCGGCGTGGAAGGAGAGCGCTTATCGTTGAGAAAAAGTTTGGCATCTCTTTTGTCAGGGCTTGTAATTTCTGTTCTCTCAATCTGGACTGTCATTTTGTAAAAAAAAAAAAAATCTTTTGTCACCGGGGGAGCTGAATGGAAAACCTGGAATGTGTAAGAGATTAAAGAAATGGGGGAAGAGGATTGGAACGTGTGGAGCGATTCCGAGCGCTCTTGGCTCCCTGAGACAGATGGTGCCTAATCCTGATTTTTCCTTATTCCAGTGTAAATTCCGAGCTGTCCCACTGAATCCACTGCTGAATACTGATGAATCAGAATCAGGCCTGGCTCATTTCTTTGCTTTTTTTGAGACTGTGGGCTTATCTGGCAGTGCTTTATGCATGCACAGCTCTCATTTTACACTCCTGATGAGAGATGCCCACTGAGTGACTCGGTGCTGATTGCAAACACAGGAGTGTAAATCCAGGGTTTCACTCATTCCTCCTCCTTTAGACGTGCTATCAGTCTGACCTTCCAGGATCTGGGAATAAATATTTGAATAACTTGATGTGTTTTCTTTAGGTAGGTCCGGGGAGGGGAAATATTATCCTCTCCAAAGGACTGGGGTGGAATTTTGCACGTCTGGACATTCCACAGGGGCAGTGGGAATGGTGGTGGTGGTGGCTGAGATGTCAGGTCTACCCTGGGAGAAAAAGAAGTTTATTCAGCCCAAAGGCAGAAACATTTGGCCCCACAGACTTATTTTTGCTGCAAAAAAAGGTGATCCAGAGGGATTGACTGTTACAGCCTGGGCATTGAGAAAACTGTTTCAGGTAGAGAAGGGAAAGCTTCACTCTGTGTTTAATTTTTTAAGTGGATTTTTATCTCCTTATTAATCAAACCTACTTGTGTTCATGTTGATTTTAATGTGGGAAAATAAAAAGGCTTCCCCCCCCCAGATCCATCCTGTAATCTGAGGATGAAATGCTCTGTGTGCAGTGTCAGCTCAGGTCCCAGGCACCTATTTAACTTTTCCTTGTGGGATTTCAGTGAAGCACAACCCTTCTAGTCCTGCTCTACATAGGAATAAATGCATCTCTTTTTTTCTTCCCCCCCCCATAGGAGTAACTTGATGACTTCAGTGGGAATTGCTCTTAAACAAGAGAGAGAAAGGGTCACCTGGATTCTCCTGGAGATGGGAGTCAGGGACAAAAGTCTCCAGGAAGGCACAAGAAGAGGATCTCAAATGCTGCCTCTTCTCCATCCCACATCAAGGTCCAGGCAAGTATTGTTTCCCCTGGTTGGAGCTTCACTGGTGAGTCCTTACAAGGGTTTGCTTCTCACACAGGGAAATGGTGTCACTGAAGTTTTGTTTCATAAAAATGTGATGAGAATTTGCTTCATTAAGCAGAGGGTGGGTTCCTGTGCCCCACTGGCCAGTGTGGCATTGCACTCTTAGGGAGAGTTTATATGGCCCTAGCCAGGAAAAGCTGAACTACTGGATTATTAAGCTTTTGGTAATTCCAAATCCATGTCCTGTTACCACCTGAGACACACAGAGGTAGAGCAATCTCACTTGAAGTCACTGGTTAGGTGACCCTCTGCATTTCCAGACCTTTTGGGTTTTACAAAGCACCAGCACCAGGCCATTGGAGTGAATTTTGTGTCCAGGTGGGCTCTGCATGCCCTGGGTGGCATCTCCCCCAGGGATTGTCACTGGTTTCCATACCACTGTTTATAGAATTAGGTATTATTTGAGAGAGGCAAAGCAATTCCAGCTTGACAGGTAGAAAAGAGGTTGGTTAGAGCCCTGTTCGAAGTGGAGGAGTCTGAAATAAGCCATGAAAGGACATATTATCTTCCACTGGGAAAAGCCTGCATGGAGAGACTCATTTAGCCATGGCAAGCTGGGGGAGAAGTGTGGAGTGAGAGACCAACCAGGCAATTACTCCACTAATGGGTGAGATGAGGTTGGATTTCAGCAAATCAGTGCAAATTTGTGGTTAACTATGTCTGTTGAAAAGATTCTGAATGCAGAGAGTGTGAGGGGACGTTTTCCTTTTCTGATGGAAAATGCTCCAGTGTTTAACATCAATTGGATGTTGAACTTTGTCAACATCCTGGATGCTCCAGGTGCAGGCTGTGAGGTGGAAGTTCTTGTCAGGGACTCTGTCCTGCTTGGGCTGGTCTTCCCTGAGCTTGAGACAGTTTTGTGCTGGCAGTTTTCACTCCTCCTCATTCAAAATGTGACTTAGAGTTTAAGCAAACCAGAACTTTGAAAGTCCTTGTGTGAGCACAGCAGAAAACTTTCATGTGAGAATGTTGGCAAGAAAGAGAAGGGGATTTTTTAATAATTGTTGTTTCCTTTCTAACTTGGGGCAATTGCTGTATTTTGGTGCTGTGTGTCAGAAGTGCCTCATATGCTCAAATGTGTCTTAATTCAGATTTCAGAGCATCACTTCAGCTTTGCAGGATATCCCTTTCCCACGAGGTGATTTGGGTAGGAAAGCTATTTGTGGTATAACTTCAGTTTTATTCAGACACCTGAAATCTTCTCAATTGCCTTCTCCAGCCTGTGCATGGAACTCCCACATTTATTTGCATGAATGCACTTTTCTGAACCAGAGCAGTCGGTGTGGAATTGCTGTGCATGTTCTGAAAGTTGTGGCCACTGTTTTATTTCTTTACATTGACTTTGACTGTGATGAAAAACTCAACCTGAGTGTGAGTCACAGGTGTAAAAAGGGCAAGTCTCACAGGTGGTGTTTTTAGCTGCCACTTGTTCCTTTGGTTTTGCAACACTTTTTTGTCCATGGTTTGAGAAGGGACTGATGTCTAATGTCATTTAGAGAGTTTTGGATTAGATATCAGGAAGAAGTTCTTGGCTGTGAGGGTGGGGAGGCCCTGGCACAGGTTGCCCCATCCAAGTGTCCAAGGCCAGGTTGGAGCAAACTGGGACAGTGGAAGGTGTCCCTGCCCATGGCAGGGGGTGGCACTGGATGATCTTTTAGATCCCTTGCAAGCATTCTGGGATTTCTGTAAGGTGCAGAGGCCTGTTCAGGGCTTTATCAAAGGGAAATGGGGCTCTGCACTGTCAGGATTTCCCATCCTTCACAGGTTCTCGTTATCTTGTCCAGCTTCATCCTGTTCTTACGTGGCAAAAGAGGGAAGGAATGAAATTAGAGGCTTCATGGTTTGCTGGGTGAAGGGGGGACATCAGCAGCTGATGCCCAGGGGTGATGGAGCCCCAAGCACCTGAGGAATGTGCTGGGTTGGGTTTAGGTGCTGAGAGAGCAACAAACAGTTGCCAGTCATGTCCTTCTTCCTGCAGAATTCACCTCAGGCTTTGTTTCTGGTTATATCTCCCCCTGTTCTGCTGTTGGTAACTGCCTTGATACCCAGCTCTGGTTCACATTTCTGCCCAGTCATCACCTTCTCAACATGCAAATCCCTCCTAAAACCTCCCTTCTTCGGTATTGACCACACGAGATGATTTATTCTTCTAATATATCTGCATATTTGTCAAGGCTGGAGATAGATGAGCTGGACAGTGGGCAGGGATCTAAATGAGCTGTGTGGTATTTTCACTGCAAGCAGGGTTCTTTTTTCCTCATTTATTTGACTTTCTCGTTTTGTTGTGAAATAAGCTGATAAACTGCTTAAGACATCATGTCAAGTGATTTCAGTTATTCTTGTTCTGCGTGTTGAATTCTGTATAAATAATGGGTAAGTGATAAAAAAAAAAAAGGTAAATTGATTCAGGTACAAGCTGCAGCTCAGAAAAAACACCCAGTTGGCATTAAAATTCAGCTACAGGCAGTGGGAATCAAATGGTGGTGGTGATTACAACCTGGTCTAGGAGGGGAAGGTGTCCCTGCCCAGGGCAGGGGGGTGGCATGAGATGAGTTTTAAGGTCCCTTCTAACTCAAACCAGTCTGGGATTCTGTGTTGTGAGTGTTCAGCAGTTAAATATAAATACAGCAAGGTAACACATCAGGCAGCACATCCCCTCTTCCCTGAGGGTTGGATGGGTGTTCTCTCATTTCATGTTCCATTCTTGGCCTGATAGTTCAGTCAGTGGGGCAATGTTTTGTTCCTGAGCACTCTGGGCCCTATTTGGAAGGCAGAAGGTGATGGAGAAACCTGAGCCTCTGTAAATGATTTGTAAATGATCTTTTGGACCATCTGCTCTTCGCTGGTTCAGGAATATTGAGAAGAGGAGCTCAGCCCAGGGACTGGGTGACAAACCTTCCTTGTTCTGAGGTCTGAACCAAACTTGTTGTGGCTGAAGATGACAGGGGGAGTTTCCCAGAATTCCTGTGGTGGTTTCAGTGCCGTGTCCTTCATCCCCCAAACTGTGATTAATTGCAGCAGGGTGGGTTTAAATTTGAAACAGGCACCACAGGCTGAGCTTTCCCTTAAAGTACAGATCAGATGGGGGCTGGCTCTGCAGGACATGAAAGAATACATGTTTATTTTTAATAATATTATATATTATAATAATATAAATATAGCTATTCAATAGATATATTCCTATTGAGTAGCTATATTATATATTATACAAATA